>NC_057865.1:72361767-72704684 GCF_019393635.1 Dromiciops gliroides
TTTATTAGAAATACTGGCTATAAAAATTATTTCCAAACTTTCTGCTTTCCTTCTAATCTTGGCTACATTGGTTTTATTTGTGCAAAAAATTTTAATTTAATGTAACCAAAAGGATCCATTCTGCATTTCATAATATTCTCTCTCTTGTTTGGTCATAAATTCTTCTCCTCTCCATAGATCTGAGAGGTAAACTATTTCCTCCTCTTCTAATTTGCCTATGGTATCACCCTTTATGTCTAAAACATGTATTCATTTTGATCTTATTTTGTTGGTCTATGCCTAGTTTCTGCCATACTATCTTCCAGTTTTCCCAGCAGTTTTTGTCAAATACTGAGTTCCTATCATAGAAGCTAGAGTCTTTGGGTTTATCAAACAGTGCATTACTATAACTACGTACTACTTTCTCCTGTGCCTAACCTATTCTACTGATCCACCATTCTATGGGATACTTGTTTTAATTAGATCTTTAATCAAGCTTTCTGGAAACTAATTTTTCTCTCCACTGCTTCTTTCATTGATACTGTTCGAAATCTTCTACCATCCTTACTAAGATTTCACACATAAATGCATTCTAAAACCAATGTTTCCTTTGGCTATTGTGTCTTTTTACTTGGCCAGAAGAAGGCAAATTTTCTTGCTGAGGCAGTTTTAATGCTCTTTGGTCTCTTTGTTGTGGTGACTAATTCCCATCAGTTAAGCTTCTTTAAGAAATAAATGGTGAGAGTGTGATTGAAAACCAAAGAGGACAGCTGGATCTCTCAGCACCTTAAGAACAGTATGACTTTAGGTTCCAACCCTAAAATTTTCATTCTTTGATCAAATTAACTCCAACTCACATTAGCAAAATTGAAAGGCTATTACAACCTTGTGGCTTCAGTGAGGATGAATCCTTGCTCTGACACTGTGGGCAAGTTGCTTCACTTCTCTGACAAAGCCAAGGGGCAGAACAGATAGCAGTCTAGACTTGGAGTTCCAATCCCATCATAGACACTAGTTTTGTGACCTTGGGCAAGTCACATAACTTCTCAGACACACTGTTCTCATCTGTAAAATGAGGATCGTGATAAACACTTACCTCACAGGGTTACTGTGAGGAACAAATGAGATAAAGCAAAGTGCTTTGCAAACCTTAAAGTTTTACATTTAAAATAATACTAAACCTTGGGGCAGCTAGGTGGCGCAGTGGATAGAGCACCAGCCCTGGAGTCAGGAGGACCTGAGTTCAAATCCGGCCTCAGACACTTCACACTTACTAGCTGTGTGACCCTGGGCAAGTCACTTAACCCCAATTGCCTCACTAAAAAAACAAACAAACAAACAAAAAATAATACTAAACCTTTAGAAAATTGCATAAAATATTATCTGTTCTCTGACCCTCCGTTTCCTAAACCATAGAACTGGGACAAAAATATTTGTACTACCTAACTTCAAGGGGCTGTTTCCAGGAAAGCTCTTTGTAAACCTTAAAATACTATATATGGTCAATGTGAACAGTAGTAGCTGTTGTTGTTAATACAGTTCTTTAGGAAAATCAGATGTGGTGCCTTTCCATTTTTTTTCTAAAGGTGGATTTTTCTATCACAAAGGGCGCAATCACAGCACAGAGCAAAACAGACATTCGTGCCTTGTGTGTATCACTATTTGAAGTATAACAATATGGTACAGAATAATAAGTTTTATTGAGATTCCTATAAAATAAACCAAACAGTAAGGAAACCTTTAAGAAGTACAGTGGAATTTTGCTATAATACAATCCATTATAATAGGAAACTTTGGGTAGAGTTGAGGGAGGGGAAGGGAAATAATCATCTTCTAGAACCTGGGAGGTCTGGGTTCTGTGACAGCTGACATAACACAATGTCTTAGCATCTTTTGCCTATAGGAGAAGGGTTGCAGAGGTTCCCCCGTCACCTGGTGAGGGGTCCCAAGGCCTCATTTTTATAACACAATTTCAAAGACTCTGTCAGGGTCTAGCCATCTCTGACACAGGCCTGACCAAAGGAATGAAGGCGGGTTCAAGCAGTCATGTCAAAGAAGCAGCTGTAGCTAACCGTGTGACACATATTCATCACTGCCCCAAACCTTTGGAATTCTCTGTGCCCAAGACCTCAGGCATCTGCAGAATGGCCCAAGCTACAAGACTTTTCCAGGGACACACGTAATTCACTTCCTTACAGACACAGGAAGAGAAAGGAAGATGAGAAGTTAGGTAATACAGAGACAGACAGGGAAAGTCATGTGAGCTACACTGCTGTCATGTAAAAAGATCTCATCTCACTGTGCACAACTATAGTCCCTGCTATGGGGGAAACTGAGGCTGGAGGGTCACTGGAGTCAGGAGTTCTGAGCCACAATGCTAAGCTGGCTGGGTGTCCACACTGAATGTCCCAGGTAGTAGAAGGGGGGCACACCAGGCTGTGAGCAAAGCATTCCAGGTAAGAAATAGAGTAGGTCAAAGCTCCCTCGTCAAATAGGAGTGGGATCCAACTCATGAGAAGCGCTTTGGTTTGCAGCTTGTTGATTAAGGTAGTAAACCATAGTCTCAAAAAAGGTCTCACTTGGTTCTCTTTCCTTCCTTCCAAGCCACAACCAAAGTATACATGAATAGCTTTTCAGTATCAGCCCAGAGGATCTGCTTCCTGCCTGCAAGAAGCCTCAAATCAGGCCAGAAGTTGGAAAAACCTTCAGGACTTTTGTCCATCTTGCTGCTTGTCAACCCTCATGCTTAATTGCCCTCACTTCCTTAGGTCTGGCCTGATCCACTGATGTCAGTGGTCGAATAAGGAAGGAAGGAGTGAGATATGTTTTGATGCTTTTCTTCAAGCAGCAGCTAGGTCAAAAATTTTCCTACATCATTTACTACAATAAAGAACCTTAAGGAGATCAGTCCTGTTCTAGGGACCCATGACACATTAGTTAATTTCTTTCTTTTTTCTTTTTTTTGCAGGGCAATGAGGGTTAAGTGACTTGCCCAGGGTTATACAGCTAGTAAGTGGCAAGTGTCTGAGGGCAGATTTGAACTCATGTCCTCCTGAATCCAAGGCTGGTGCTTTATCTACTGCACCACCTAGCTGCCCCCAGTTCATTTCTTTTTCTTTCTTTTTTTTTTTGTGGGTCAATGAGAGTTAAGTGACTTGCCCAGGGTCACACAGCTAGCAATTGTCAAGTGTCTGAGGCTGGATTTGAACTCAGGTCCTCTTGAATCCAAGGCTAGTGCTTTATCCACTGTACCACCTAGCTGCCCCCATTAGTTCATTTCTTAAGCCCAGGGGAGTCTTATGTAGATCAGAACCCCCCCAGGTTACTCTCCCGACAAAAATATCACCATTTATATTCTTCTTTATTGCTCTCTGTTTCTTTCCCCTATACAAATTCTTCCAGCTTCTTTGGTTTACCTCTCATCTTCACAGAAAATCATATATCATTTTAATAATTGGAAAACATCCAGATAGGTACTTTATCTGGCAACTAATTATAGAGAATTGATACGCAGCCATGATTTCACCTTCAGAAGACACTGAAGAAGGTAGTTCTTTCCAATCTCTCATGGCAAGAGTGATGTGGGCTAGATTGTGACAGACGTCAAAGGTTTCCCTGAAATGAACAAGAAGCAGAGACCTACGTTGATGTGAGGAACAGAAATAACCTCGGCTCAAAAAGTACTTTCTATGTCATCTGAAACAAAGTATCATTATCATGTTAAAGGTAACAGTTGGAAAAACCCAAGAGTTCTATTTCTGGGTACCAGGAATTCACCAATAGGATGCACAATAAAGACATCAGCCATGTATGTGGCCAACCTAAAGCCTTGACAATTTAATGTCTCATCAGAATAAAGGCACTGGCTCTTTATCCTGCTTGAAGGGCAGAAGGCAGTTCTAGTTATTTGCAAATGTCACTATTTTCCTGGGTGATCCCTTCTCACGGGTGTGTCAGGCATATATTCTGTGCTTACTCGTCCTGGGAGGCGGGAATGGACTCGCCAAAATCCAAAGCCACACAATGTAAACACAAGTACTCCTGTGTAAATATTTGTGCAAGAGAATATTTCTGAAATACCCACATGACCAATTTTCTATTGACTTGGCTTCTAGCAGGTGGTGAGGTAAAAAAGAAGCATTAGTGGAGGTATTAGCAGAATTTCTCATAGATAATCTGACACAGCCGTCATGGCTCCTGCTTCACTATGACACATCCCTTAATGAACATTCTTCTTTATACCTCAACTCAGTTAACCCCCCTTCTCTCCCCATCTCCCTACACACTCTTCAACACACTAATCCAATAAAACAGCATTCCAAGTTTTTAGTTGTTTTGGCAAGGTCAATTTCATTGCTATTTGCCACCTGGTGTTGGCCTTAGTCTTGTTCAACTTTCTTTTCTGAATTTCTGTTAATCGTCCCTTTAGAATTTTGAGCAAAAGATTAGAAAAGGGGGAGGGGGAGGGGGAGAGAATCTAAAGCAGAAAAGTAAAGGGCTTATTATCCTTTCATTTTTATTACTTTTTTTTTTTGGCTGGGCAATGGGGGCTAAGTGACTTGCCCAGGGTCACACAGCTAGTAAGTGTCAAGTGTCTGAGGCTGGATTTGAACTCAGGTACTCCTGAATCCAGGGCTGGTGCTTTATCTACTGCGCCACCTAGCTGCCCCATTTTTATTACTTTTATACCACTTGTCTTTGTAATTTCTACTTCGTCCTCCCCCTCTTTATTTTTTTCTTTGAAAAATTATTTCATTTTTAATTTATGTAATAAAATAAGCATTTCCATAATATAATGAAAAGATAATTTCACATGAAACTGCACATCTATTATGTATAATTTGATGTTCTCTTCAAATATATAATAAAGTTATCATGTAAATTTTTTTTCCTTTCCCTCCCTTCCCCATCTCACCTTACTTCTCCATCCCTTGCCCTAGAGTGGCTACCATTAGACACAAATATGTTTATATAATTCTCTTTATCAGTTCTCTCTCTGGATGTAGATAGCATCTTTCTAAATCCTCTCTCCCTCCTCAGATTATAATGTGTATATTTGGATTTTTTAACAATCATCCTAAATCCCAGTTTGCCAAAGGAGATCCACCCAGTTTGGAGGCCACCATTCAAGTTTTCTTGACATGACAAGGTTACCAATTAGCATGTGGTTATCCCTCACTCCAACAACATGACCACTCCAGCTTCATTTTCAAATGTGAATGAATGAATGAAAAGCATTTATGAAGTCTTAACCATGTGTCAGCTAAGCACTTGCATTAAAAATATAAAGTTCTTGTTGCCCTCAAGGAGTTTACATTCTACCAGGAAGAGACAACACATATAGGAGAGTGGTAGACAGACAAGAGAGTTAGTTTAGGAAATCACAGGGATGGTGAGGAGAATGAAAGGGAGTAGAATGAAATATGCTGGATGGGGTGTGAAGCATACATTTCATCAATGACGTCCTTTCTATCTTTCCACTTTCTTAATTCCTTAAACATATGAGAAGACATGAACAAGAGATTCCCAGCATGGGTAGGCATTGATGGGTTGTGGTCTGCATGTTTGGAAAGATTACCCTGATGGATGAGAACAAAGATCCAATAAGAGCATTGGAATACTGAATCCCAGATCTCATGAGGAGAGATAATGGATAAACCTACCTTTCCCACTTTTTCCCTAAATGAAGTTTGATTTCCTCCTTTTCTTTCCTTCCCTGACTCATTTCTTTCTTTTTTGCTTCTAGGTCATGCAATACATAGAACCCTGGGCTCTCAGGAAGACCTGAGTTCAAATCCTGCCTTAGATACTTAGTAGTCATATGACCATAGGCCAGTCAACCTCCGGCCATCTCAATTTCCTCATATGTAAAATGGAGATAAATTATAGCACCTACTTCCCCCCACTATTAGGAAGCTAAAAAAAAAAAAGAGCATTGTAGAATGCTTCACAAACCTTCAAATGCTATATAAATACTAGCTACTGTGGGGTGGGCCAAAATTCATGAAGGGCTCTTACATTTTAATAACTTTTTAAAAATTATTTTTTCTTTATTTTTCAACATTTGTGAGATTTTTTCACACACAATGTAAATTCATTTCCTATACAAACTGTATATGATGCTATGATATTATAAATTAAAAAACAAAAAATAAAGGAGTTATTAAATATTCATGACTTTTGACCCACCCTGTGTTATTATTATTATCGGTTAATTTTCTTTTTCAGCTTAATGAGCTACCAATGAGCAAAGAAAAACATTAAAGCAGTTCTAAGCTGAACTGAGGTCTACTCTGAATTTTCATACAGAACAGTTATTGATGTCATAGCACACAGGAGGAATGATGGGATTCTAAAAACCAAAAAGCACGACAACATTTGATAAGCTGGTAAAGATGCAATTTTTGAAATACAGCATTTTAACAGCATGAATCTCAGTTGTTCCCCTTAGCAACCATTCAAAATGGCATTCCCATCCTAAATAGGACCTTTCATGTGATGTTCACAGTATTCCACAAGCTACCCAGCAATCATTTTGTTAGCAGCCCCAGGAAGAGGAAACAGTTCACTGACAGAAGGAAACCAGGATAACAAGAGGCAGGCAGGTGATTAATTAGTGAGGTGACGCTCTCAAACGAAATTACTGAGCCCACCTGATCCTCCATTGAGTACTTTATAATCCAGTCAAGAGGAAAGGCTGCTGGGACAGACACAAAAGCTAGAATATAAAAACACAAATATTACCAATGCACCAGTATATATGAAACCAATTCCAGTAGTAAGGAGTGACTTGGAAACAGCAGAACTATGGGAATAAAATGGTTCTGAGGAAGGGAAAGGACACAGCATGAGACAGGGAGGTTTTGAGTTGGAAAAGGTCCAAAAGCCAGTCTGTATCATTCACCCAGAGAGAGTGGCTCTGAATAAAAAACAACTGAGATATGTTGGGGGTGAAGAAAATGCCTGTGTGACATGCATCTCCTTTATTATTTTTTTAATGTGTCTTTTTTATTATATTTAAATGATTTAACTGAGATATTGATATATATATTTAAATATTTCATTTGGGTCTTCAGTACTGCTCTGAAGCTCACAGATATCTGAAACACAGAATATCATCTGCATTTAATGCATCTCCTTTAAAAGAAAAAACAACTACTCAGATCCATTCCAGAATAAGAAAAGAAGAAAAGGGGCAGAAGAGGTTTGAAGCATCAGAGGCTTGGAGAGGCAATTTTGAAACTGAGAAAAAAAAAAACAACAACTAAAAATCACTTTGGGGCATTGCCTACATAGAAGCAATCACAGCTGTATTCTAAATAACAGCTGAGAACAAGTTGGAACAGATTTGGTCATAAGCTGTGAAAATGGCCTGAAGCAGCCCATAGGAGGGAGAAAGATAAGCACCCTGATATTTGATGAAGCAAACCTTTTCAGTTCTTCATTGCTAATAATAATAATAACAAATGACATTTGTAAAGCTTTCAGAACATTGTAGGTATGTTAGCTTTTTTGATCCTCCATGATCCTGTGAGCTAGGTAAGTATTATTATTTCTATTTGTTATTGGAGATAACCAAGCCTCAGAATGGAGAAACAACTTGTTCAAGGTCACGCCACCACTCAGAAGAGGAGCCAGAAATCAAAGCCAGATTTTTCCTCCCTCCATATTCAGTGCTTTGTTTCACTCAATCACAGCTGCCTTTCTCTTGCCTTTTGCATCAAATGTAAACTCCTGTGTCTGGCTTTTAAAGCCCCTAGAAATCTGACCCCAAACTATTTTTCCAGCCTTATATGTTACTCTTCTTCCTGAACTCGGCCATCTATTTTAGACCAGCCTGCTTTACTGTTGCTCAGCCATGATGGTCCACCACCCTTCTCCACATGCCTTTTTTAAAAATTAATTAATTAATTAATCAATCATTCATTCATTCATTCATTCATTTATTTGTTTGTTTATTTATTTATTTTGCGGGGCTAGTAAGTGTTAAGTGTCTGAATCCGAATTTGAACTCAGGTACTCCTGACTCCAGGGCCAGTGTTTTATCCACTGCGCCATCTAGCTGCCCCCAGCCCATTTTATAGATGAGGTGACTGAGAAAAACTGGGTTAAAGTGATTCCCCGCCACCCCCACCCCCAGTCACACAGCTTGTAAATATCTAAAGCTGGATTTGAACTCATGAAGAAGAGTCTTCTTGATTCCAAGTCCAGGGCTCTATCCACTGCATCACCTAGCTGCCCTGTTTAGTACATTGTAGGTGCTTACATATAGATGCTTACTTATTGATAGTAGAGGAGGGTTTACTTGTTTAAAATTCTTTCCACCATAGTTCTTCATTTCTAAGTAGAAAGAGATGTTAAATAATTTATGTGCCCTTTTCTAAATACATTTTTCCACTCAGAGAAATCAGTGATGAATGCACTGGGTGAGGCATCCTTGCTTCCCTTATGGATAGTGTACACATCTACACTTAGCCTAACCCATGTGCTTAGGCCAAGCCGAATGTGGTATTCTTTCTGAAGCAGAAGGTACAGGAGCTTGGAGGGGCCAGAGTCCCTTGGAGACTTACTCTGCAAACTCAAAGAATAGAAATAGAAAGGAATCCTTGGTCACAGACAGGGTTACATGGGAAAGTCTGCAAACAGAAGAGGACAAACAAATCTAATAGAAAGAAGTTTCTAGAAAGTCCTCACTAGAGTCTAAAATGTGAGTTGTAGTGAATGGATTGGCATGATCAATTCATATGTTGGTTAGTTTTGCTGAACTGCTATCTTCCACTTCTTCTTTTAGCATTTTAATAATAAGAAATAGTTTGATGGGTCTGAATGGGATGGGGGGAAGGCTATATTCAGAAATGAAGGTGATATTAAAAAAACGGTATAAGAAATATGAGTTATGGTGCAGCAAGAAAGGAAGCCAGGGGATTTAAGAATGACAGATGGGGGCAGCTAGGTGGTGCAGTGGATAAAGCACCAGCCCTGGATTCAGGAGGATCTGAGTTCAAATCCAACCTCAGACACTTGACACTCACTAGCTGTGTGACCCTAGGCAAGTCACTTAACCCCCATTGCCCCACCAAAACAAAAAAAAAAGTGACAGAACAGTAACATTAGAGATCCTTATAGTTGAGGATGCACTGAGCAAACTACTCTACTCTGCATTAGTCTCCCACTTTCTGCAAACAGACCAAAATGTTTTGCACATTTCAATGAGCTGCCACTAACAGAATAATTCTTAGCTATTTAAAACCCAGTCATGCTAATGCCAGTGAGGACATATGCTTTTAAGGAGCTGAACTCCAAAGCAGCAAAGAAGACCATTTATTTTGTTGACATTTTTCAAGAACCACATGCTTCATACTCCAAGAACTTTCCTAAGTCATGAGGGAATCTGAGTTGAAAGCTGGCCCAGAGCGCCAAGAGGCTGGGATGAACTCAGGTCTGGTCTTGTTTCTCTGTCTCATTAATCAAAGAGCCCTGCATGAGGGTTTGGGGCTCATGGGAGAGATACTGTTAACTTGATTTCTTCTTTCAGTTCAAGACCCTTAAAGCAGGGAGCAAAATCACTGAAGTGGCTGGGGTGGGAGGGAGGAGAAAAACGCATGAATACTGACTCAAAAAACACTTGAATACTGACTAAGGTCACTGTTTTTGTTTATTTGTTTGTTTGTGAGGCAATTAGGGTTAAGTGACTTGCCCAGGGTCACACAGTTAGTAAGTGTCAAGTGTCTGAGGTCGGATTTGAACTCAGGTCCTCCTGAATCCAGGGCCAGTGCTCTATCCATTGCACCACCTAGCTGCCCCTAGGGTCACTGTTTTATGGGAGCACAGTACTGTTAGACCCCTTCCCCACTATACTGAGTACTGATAGTTTTGGAATTTGATTCTCCCAACATCCTTTTTCCCCCAACACCACCCAAGATTTTTGTCCAAAAGATTTTCCCCAAGACAGATGGAAAAGTCAATGGGGTCAGTACCCATTGGGACTCACAACCATTTGCTCTGGCTTTCCTCTTGCCAAAGCATTTGATTAACATTGCACAGCCCCTGTCTTCCTCACCCTCCTGAGTTGTCCCTAAAGGGTTGGTTATTAGAATTGCAACATGAGAAGTGAGTAGGGGAGACAGAGAGGCCAACGCTATTTGATGCTTTATGAAGACGATCCTTCCAGCAGTGGCTTTAACAAAGGCTGCTTCCTTTCCAGGTATTGCTGGGAAATGTTGCTCCATTTAGAAAAGCCCAGGGGAAGCAGATGAAAGAGAAGCGGAGAGGATAAATCTTGTATGGAAAAAAAAAGAAGAAAGGGCAGAAAAAGAAAGAGCAGAGACACTCTTGCATTGCTGCTGGACAACACTTTCACAAAACACACTGGTTTTATTCTGATCGGCTGTGCTGGAGACTTTGTTAACATACTAGCAATACTTAGGTTTGATCTGTTGGGGATTTGGGGGCATCAGGGCTAGGGAAGTGACTGGTCTTGGCATTTAGTGGGCATAAGGAAGTCCCCTCTAATCTTAGAGAGTTGCTTGGGGTAATGAGAAAGTGAAGGGACTCACTCAGGTTCACACAGCTAGTATGGAAACAGCACAAACTTTGGCAGGGCAGGACCTTAGATTTGAATCTTGGCTCTGTTACTGGTTGGCTGTGTTCAAGTCACTTCTTCTCTCTGGGCCTCAGCTTCTGATTTGTAAAATGAGGAGGCTGGACTAATTCAACCAATCAACAACAATTTTTTACATATCATACAAATTTAAATTTAACCAATCAATTTAAATTTATTAATTCAGTTTATTTTTAATTGATTTGTTATTTAACAATTTTAATTTATTATATAAACTATATATTATGTAAATTGATTATAGCTAATACTTGCTATGTACTAGCTCTGTGATCCTGCACAAGTCACTTAACCTCTGTTTGCCTCAGTTTCCTAATCTGTAAAATGAAGATAATAGTAGCATCTAAAATTGTTGGGAGGAGCAAATGAGATAATAAATGTAAAGCATGTAGCATAGTGCTTGGCACAGGATAAGCACTATATAAATGTTAGCTATGATGATCATGATGAGCCCTGTGCTAAGCATTAGGGATAGAAACAAAATTGAGGTAGCCTCTGCTTTCAAGGAATGTACATGTTAATGGTGGGTACAACACATGGAGAAGAGTGGTGGGGCTAGGAAAAGGGGGCTCAGATTTAGACAGTTATGAGGATTTTGAGAGGAATAATTGGCAGTAAGAAGTTGCTGGCATTGCCTTTTGAGTAGCAATGCTAATATTGATCTAGTTTTTGTTTTCTGAACAAGAGTTGAAGCAGGGGTGAGGCAGGAAAGGACAGATGGCAAGATGCCCCAACTTGTCTACCTGTCTAGTGTCTTGTGGGTGGTTAGATTGGATGAAAAGGGATCTGGGAGTAGGGGGCCAACTAGAAATAGAAGGATTGGCTGAAGATTGACTCACCCTCCTATCTAGGTGAGCTCTGTCCCAGAGGAAGCTCTAAAATGGAGTCAACTCCTCAGTAGAGAGTCTATGGAGGCTTAATTAGATGATTTCTAATGACCCTTCCAGTTCTAAATCTGTGAACCTGCCCCATATAATAATGTATTGGGTTTCAGGATTTGAACCCAGGTTTTCCTTAATCCCAAACTAGCCCTTTATCAGTATAATGATTGGAATGACGCCACCTGCTGGAGACTTGCTGCAGAAAAGCTCTGCCATGAGGAGAAGGCCTCTGAGGGCAAGCCATGCCAAGGTCCTTGGCATCAGGAAGTGACATTTGCTCGTGGGTACTATTTATCAAAGCTACCAGCCAATCAACTTGAGGAGCCTCCCATTTCTGGGAGGAGGACACAAAGTAGGAAGTGGACACTGGCAGAGGGGTTCTGTCTCTTTTGGTTCCTGACCTCAAAATGGTGGGTCAGAAGATTGGGTCTCTTAGAAATAGTTAGATTTTTACCTTTCTCTCTGATCCTAATGCTCTTCGATAAATACTTAAGCATTTAAATACTCTTGCTAAAGCTTTTAATTTATTGGTGACCACTCATTAGATTTTAGATAGTATAGCTAGAATTTTAGCCCCATACATCAGCCAAGCCAGATTTAGTGATAGTCCAGTTGGTGTTGTTCATTCTGATTCTTGCTCATTCTGTTCATTTTGATTTCTGGTTCTATACCATTTAATTACTTTGAAAATGCAGAACTTGCTGGAGCAATGAATGCTTAAGATTTTTTTACTCCATACTTTTGCATATCAACAATGTTACAGTGTTACAATAATACTAATATTAATATCACTGGTTAACACTATGAAGGGGAAACAGATATTTTTGCAGTAATACTCCCTGAAGTCTTTAGCTGACAGACTAACACTGTCTCTTTAAAAATACATTTCAAGAGGCTGTGGGAAAATTGGAACACTAATGCATTGTTGGTGGAGCTGTGAGCTGATCCAACCATTCTGGAGAGCAATTTGGAATTATGCCCAAAGGGCGATAAAGCTGTGCATACCCTTTGACCCAGCAATCCCACTTTTAGGTCTTTTGCCCAAAGAAATCATGGAAGGGGGAAAGGGACCCACATGTACAAAAATATTTATAGCTGCTCTTTACGTGGTAGCAAGGAATTGGAAGTTGAGGGGGTGCCCATCAATTGGGGAATGGCTGGACAAGTTGTGGTATATGAATACAATGGAATACTATTGTGCTGTAAGAAATGATGAGCAGGAGGAGTTCAGAGAAACCTGGAGGGTCTTACGTGAGCTGATGATGAGTGAGATGAGCAGAACCAGAAGAACATTGTACACAGTATCATCAACATTGAGTGTTGACCTACTGTGATGGACTATATTCTTCTCACCAATGCAATGGTACAGAAGAGTTCCAGGGAACTCATGATAGAAGAGGATCTCCAAATCCAAGAAAAAAAAAGAAAGAAAGAACTGTGGAGTATAGATGCTGATTGAACCATATTATTTCTTTTGTTTTGGGTGCTGTTGTTTTTTTTTTCTATTTTGAGGTTTTGCATCACTGCTCTGATTCTTTCTCTTGTAACAGGATTAATGCAGAAATAGGATTAATGTGATTATGTGTATATATATGTGTGTATATATATATATCTATATGTATATGTATAGATATATATAGATATAACCTATATCAGATTACCTGCTGTCTAGGGGAGGGGGGGAGGGAGGGGAGGGAGGGAGGGGAGGGAGGGAGGGAGAAAAATCTGAAAGTGTAAAGCATGTATAAACAAAAGTTGAGAACTATCTTTACATGTAACGGAAAAAATAAAATATCTCAAAAAAAAAATACATTTCAAAAGCATGAATATTTGCAAGTAACATATCCTGTATGTGGAAGAGAAGTAAGATGAAGCAGCTGATGAATTGCTGAGAAAAGAAAACTGCTTCCTAGCACTTAGAACTGGAAAAGAAGGTAGTAAAATAGCATCCCCAGGGATGGAGAGGTTGGACCAATTGCTGAGGAGATTGAAAACTCCCAAGAGCAAAGTGCCAGGTGGTGTTCTGAGCTCTGCTATACCATGAAGACTGGAGGTTGTGATCAATAACATTATAGTCCCTTTCATCTCTAATTTCCACAATAGTATCACCAAAAGTATATGTGATATAACAGATGGCATCATTTGAATTATGCACTTAGGAATTGGGAGAAAATGTCACTTCCAAACTCAACTGACTCTAAAAAAGCTATAAAGCCTCATAAAACTTTTTTAAATTCCATTCTACAGTGTTTTTTTAAAAAACCTACAAAACTTTTATTACCAACAAAATATGAAGAGAAGGCAAAATTATATCTATTGCTTTTAATCAAACAAGCAAGCATTCATCACAGTTTCTATGTGTCAGGTTCTCTGCTGAGCTAGGGGGATGTAATTATAAAACTGAGACATATAGCCATTCAAACTAGGCTTACTGTCTAGTGCCTCTAGTGGGACACCAGTGAAGGGTTATGGTGTGTTCACAAAAAGCAAATCTAATACCATCTCTATATTTTTAATTCATTCATATATTTGAATACAAGTAAAAGGCAGGGGCAGCTAGGTGGCGCAGCGGATAAAGCACCGGCCCTGGAATCAGGAGGACCTGAGTTCAAATCCGACCTCAGACATTTGACACTTACTAGCTGTGTGACCATGGGCAAGTCACTTAACCCCAATTGCCCAGAAAAAAAACAAAAAACAAAAACAAAACAAAAAACAAGTAAAAGGCAGCATGACATAGTGGCTAGAGGGCCAGACTTAGAGTCAAAAAAGAGCTAGGTTCAAGTCCTCTTCTGACCAGTCATATAGTATGTCAAATCAGAAAGCATTAATTTAGTACTTACTATGTTTCAGGCTTAGTTCTAGGAATAAAAATGATTCCATGAAAGGTGTCACATGTATTTGAATTTGAGCTATTTGGAGTTATTATTATGTAAAATATGGACACTGGTTCCAGCCCAATGGAAATATGCAACATGGTCATTTCATTATTCACACTAATTGGGACCTAGCTGTATGAGCAGAAAGATAGTTCCTACCCTCAAAGAGTTTATAGTCTAATGGGGGAAGACAACTAGAAAAGGGAGCTGAAAATGAAGGGGATCAGAGATGAGTAAAGAGGTTTCTGGATCATTGTAGAGAAAGTCCAAGAGAGTCAATACAGCCTGGAAAGGAATTAAGACACTGCCTGGACCTAATTCTTTTCTTTTCTTTTCTTTTGGTGGGGAAATGAGGGGTAAGTGACTTGCCCAGGGTCACACAGCTAGTGTCTGAGTACGGATTTGAACTCAGGTCTTCCTGAATCCAGGGCCAATCAAAGGGAATGACTTTCCCAGGATCACACAGTTAGTACATAGCAGGCACTAGCTATAATAAATTTATATAATATATAATTTACATAATAAAACCACCAAATAACCAATTAATTAAAGTTCCCAACCAAAAAAATGTAAACATGTAGTAAGCACTGAAGTATAATTTATGTATTTATTACCAAATGAAATTAGCAAAGCAGAGGGGAAGATTTCTAATGTTAGAAGTTATTTATCAGGTGGGAAATAAAATATGACAACCAATGCCTTTGGGTCACTCCAGTCTGGTAGTCACACTGCTGTGGCTTATTTTGTAATCTTTACCCTGAATTATTCACCCTTCCTTAGGCTTCCTGCATTTCCATATGATAAGTCTTGTGTTCAGTGATAGTTTAGGGTTGGATTTTCTGGACCATGTGTTGAGCTGAAATCCTAAGTAACTTTTTAGAAGGAGAGAAAGCCTACTTCATTGCCTCCAGAAATAAAACATATGTAGTTATTTTCCAAAATGCAATACAAAATGATATATGTCTATCCTTATGCCCTGAGACTACCTCTGGCAATCTATTCAGTTAACAGGTGTATTGAGGCAAAAACTGTAAAGTTAAGCTTAAGGGTGAGGATCAGTTGTCAATCACCCCACTTAACCCTGATAGTTTTCTAAGATGAGAACACATTTTGATTGAATTTATTGATCAGAGTCAATAAACATTTATTAGACATCTAATATGTGCCAGGGATATAAATACAAGTTCAAAAAACCAAAACAAAACCAGCCCCAGCCCCCAAGCAGCTTATAATCTAATGAGGGAAGACAATGCAAAAGGCAGCTGAAAGAGGGGAAGGGGAAGGAGGCAGCAGTATCCAATCCAGGGATATGATGAAGAAAACCGAGGAAATCCCAAATCAGTAATATCTGGTAGGAAATGGGGGAGAATTTATGACCAAAGATGAGATGAAGAACATTATGAAATGCAAAATGGATCATTTTTAAGACATTAAATTAAGAGGTTTTTGCACAAATAAAACCACTGCAACCAAGGAGGGAAAGAAGGAATGCAGAAAGCTGGGGAACACTTTTTACAGTCAATGTTTCTGATAAAGACCTAATTTCTAAAATGTATAGAGAACTGAATCAAATTTATAAGAATACAAATCATTCCCCAATGGAGAAATGGTCAAAGGATGTGAATAAGCAGTTTTCAGATGAAGAAATTAAAGCTATCTATAGCCGTATGAAAAAAAGTTCTCAATCACTATTGATTAGAGAAATCCAAATTAAAACAACTCTGAGGTACTACCTTACAGCTATCAGATTGGCTAATATAATAAAAAATGGAAAATGATCAATGTTGGAGAAGATGTGGGAAAATTGGAACACTAATGCATTGTTGGTGGAATTGTGGAGAGCAATTTGGAACTGTGCCCAAAAAGCTATAAAACTGTGCATACTCTTTGACCTAGCAAAACCACTACTAGGTTTATATCCCAAAGATACCATAAAAAAGGGCAAAGGACCCACACGTAAAAAATATATTTATAGCTGCTATTTTTGTGGTGGCAAAGAATTGGAAACTGAGGGAATGCTCATCAGCTGGAGAATGGCTGAACAAGTTGTGGTATCTAAATATAATGGAATACTATTTTGTTATAAGAAATGATGAGCAGGCATATTTCTGAAAAACCTGGAAAGACTTAAGTGGACTGATGCTGAATGAAGTGAGCAGAACCAGGAGAACATTGTATACAGTAACAGCAACACTGTGATAGACTTAGCTCTTTTCAGCAATACAATAATCCAAGACAATGCCAAAAGACTCATGATGGAAAATGTTCTCCAAATCTAGAAAAAGAACTATGGAGTCTGAATGTAGATGGAAACAGACTTTTTTCACTTTTTTTGTTGTTCCTGTTTGTTTGTTTCTTCTTTCTTGTGGTTTTCCCTTTTGTTCTGATTCTTTTCTCACAATGTGACTAATGTGGAAATATGTTAACATGATTATAATGTATAACCTATATCAGATTGCTTGCTGGCTTAGGGAGGGGGGAAGGAAGAGAAGGAGGGAGAAAATTTTGGAATTTAAAATCCTACAAAAATGAACGTTGAAAACTATCTTCACATGTAATTGAAAGAGATAAAATAAAATACTATTAAATAGCTGTCTAAAACCCAAGTCAAAGCAACATGGTGAAAGGGAAAGAGTGCTAGGCTTACAGTTAGAGGACCTAGGTTCAAATTATGACTCTGCTACTTACTACCTGTATGTCCTTGGGTCAGTCAACTTCCTTGGGCCTTGGTTTTCTTGGCTATTTAGATCCCCAATGCATGTCTCTGTGTTTGGCACAAGCTTAATATATGGTGGGGTTTTCCCCTCTCATTCCCCTGAAAAATGAGGATATTGGAACAGATCACCTCTAAGAGTCCCTCTGGCTCCAAATTTTATGATCTTAAGACCAGTCTCATAACTTTATAGTTCCTGACCCAATGAGATCTCAATCTAGAGAAAGTAAGCACAGGAAAAAAATGGTATTTGAAAACTAAATAAGGAAAAGGATTTAACATGAGTATTTGGCTAAGTCTTTTGTCTCATAAAGAACTTTTTAAAAATAACTCTGTTGTACTTACAGTGTAATGTTGTGTTTTATAGCTGTTTGAATTGGTATCTTAACCCCTGATAGATTGTAAGTTCCTTGAAGGCAAGAAATCATGTTGGACCTAAACTTTTACATCTTGCTAGGTGCCTAGCACAATGCTCTGGATACTGAAGGAAATTAATAAATGACTGCTGTGCTGTATTTTTTGGAAACACAATACCCAGTGGTTAGCATACTATGTGCCTGGTGCATAGTAGGTCCTTAGTAAATGTTTATTGATTGATTGATTAAAGCAACCCAGAAAGCAGCTAGGTACTGAAAAAGGAATTTGCAGGGGGATCATTTTTCAATTTCCTGGGCCTTTTAGGATAAAAATTAACTACCTGAATTCATATGATTTCACAGTCACATAATTGTGCTCCTAGAGTAAATAATTCACATTTTTCAAGTAGTAAAGTGTTCCATGGGGATGATGTAGATGTTCAATGAGCATTAGATGGCTGACATCACAATGAGAAAAGGGAAAGTGTTCCTTAAAGCATATGGCACAAGAAGAAAGTTCTCAAGAGATGGGAGTCAGGGGAGAGATGCTGGAAGAGGAGGAGCTAAAAGATTGGTAGATAGCAGTGAGATCAGGCTGAACAAAAGTGGGAAATGGAAGCTGCCTTTAGCAATCTGTCTGCTCTAAGAGAACTTTTCTGCCCTTTCAGTGTGCCCTCATGCTGTCCTCAGTTGATAGGACTTAGACTTGACTCCTAAGGGCAGTCAGCTAGAGAGATAGAGTGCTGGATATGGATTTGGAAAGACCTGAGTTCAAATCCAACTTCTGACACTTACCAGCTGTGTCACCATGGGCAAGTCACTTAACCTCTGTTTGCTTCAGTTTTTTCATTTATAAAATGGGGGTAATCCTAGCACCTGCTTTGTAGGGTTGTGAGGATCAAATGAGATAATAATTGTAAAGCATTTAGCACAGTGCCTGGAACAAAATAGTTCTGTGTAAATTTTGGTTACTACTACTATTACTACTACTACTACTACTACTACTACTACTACTACTACTACTACTACTACTACTACTACTACTACTACTACTACAACCTGATAACTGCCCTAATTGTTGCTCTGGATAGAAAACATTTCACCTTCCACCTCTGCCTTTGCACAAACTGTTCCTCATGCCTGCAATGTTCTCTCTATTCATCTTTACCTTTTGGAGCCCTGAGCTCTATTCAAAGTTTAGCTCAACTCCCCTCTTCTACTTCACTGTTCTCCTTATTTGTTATCAATTCCCCTAATTACTTTGTATTTTATATTATATAGTTTATACTTATTTATCTCTGTTCATGCTGCCTCTCCCCAGAAGGATATGAGCTCTCAGATGACAAGGACTGTTGGCATTTTTTTCTTTGCTTCCCCAATATATGTCACAGGGCATGGTATATAACAGGCATTTAATAAGTGCTTATTGAATTAAATGAAGTTGAACCTTCCTTCAAGGCTCTCAATAAAGCCTTCCCCTCTCCTCTCCAGACAAAAGTCTTCTTTCCTTCCTCAAGTTTTCCCAGCACTTCAGATCTCTCCATTGCTCCTAATCACATTCTACTTTGTAAGATAGTTGTCTTACAAAGATAGTTCCATTCCCCTGGTAGAATGAAAGTTCCTTAAAGGTGGGGACTGTGTTATTTAAAAACAAAATTAAAACACTATTTTTATCTCCAATAGCTAGTACAGTTTTTTGCACATAGTAGGGGGTTGAATGAAATGGAATTGACCTATTAGGATGCTCTTGAAATAGTCCAGAAGGTGCCAATAAGGGCCAGGGCCTGGGTAGTTACAATGGAAATAGACAAAAGGAGACTGCTAGCAAGGAGGTGCAGAAATAAGACCTCTGCTGGTGCTGTAGTCACTACACAATAACCACTTGGATTATGTCTGTACAGATAAAGAAGCCTAGAAGGCAAATTATTTGCCTGAGGTCATATGAATCCAAAGTTAGTCCCTGACTCAAACTCTCATTGCCACATCCTTGTAGCTGCAGAAAGCAGACAGGTTTGTGGACACGGAGTGGTCAATTTCACAGAGGATCCGATGATGCTCTCTTCCAGTTTGAGACTTGGTTCTTCAAAAGTCTAGAATTTCTCTCTTTCATGTCTTTCATGATCACATTGACTGACACTGTAATTATATGGACAATGGCTCCAGTAATGAAAAACAGATGTTTTAGATGCTACATTATGGCAAGCTTTTCTCCAAAGCCAAGCAATTTACAAAAAGAAAAAAAAAAGTTCCAGATACCAGCATACCATTGAAAAGGTCTGGGTTGTCCACTTATCTCAGTGTCTCCCATCCTCTTTGTTTACCCCATACTGGTTGCAGAAGAATTATTGTCTTTGTTGTTTACAGTAGAGATAGTATGGGTGTGAAATCCCAACCCGTGCTTTCATAGGCAAAGGAGATGTCCTCTGCTGACCAAGATCTACCCATCTGGTGCCACTTGGTCTTAGAGTGGCCTGGGTCATTAAGAGGTGAGATGATTTGTCTAAGGCTGTCTAAGGCTAGTCAGAAGCAAGACTTGATCTCAACTCTTCCTGACTCCAAGACCAGTCTTCTAACATCTATTGTAGACTACCTCTCCTGTGGTAAAATAACAACATATGCTAATGAGATATATATGTGTAACTCACATTTATCTATAAGCTTGAAGGCTTAATAAGTCACTTTCCTCTCAATAGCCCTGTGATTTGGGTGATAAAGCACTTTTTTTTTTAGTGAGGCAATTGGGGTTAAGTGACTTGCCCAGGGTCACACAGCTAGTAAGTGTTAAGTGTCTGAGGCCGGATTTTAACTCAGGTCCTCCTGATTCCAGGGCTAGTGCTCTATCCACTGTGCCACCTAGCTGCCCCTATAAAGCACTTTCAACAACTCTGTGAGCTTAATAGTGTTATTATTTTGATTTTACAAATAAGGAAACTGAGGGTCATAGAGGTTAAATGAGATGAGTCCAAGGTCTTGAGGAAGGCCTGTCCTCCCTCTTGCCTTACTTCTTCTAGTCATTGCTAGAAGGATCAACTCAATGGCCAAAAGGGATCATACAATGAATCTGTTAGGATTGTTTTTTCTTTTCTTTTCTTTTCTTTTCTTTTCTTTTCTTTTCTTTTCTTTTCTTTTCTTTCTTTCTTTTTTTTTTTTTGGCAGAGCAATGAGGGTTAAGTGACTTGCCCAGGGTCACACAGCTAGTAAGTGTCTCAGGCCAGATTTGAACTCAAGTCCTCCTGAATCCAGGGCCAGCGCTTTATCCACTGTGCCACCTAGCTGCCCCCAAGAATTTTCCAAGCCCTGTTGTCTAACCTGGAAACTCATGAATGCTTTCACTCTGAGAGATCTTGTCAAAAGAGAATCAGTGGGGCAGCTAGATGGCGCAGTGGATAAAGCACTGGCCCTGGATTCAGGAGTACCTGAGTTCAAATCCAGCTTCAGACACTTAACACTTACTAGCTGTGTGACCCTGGGCAAGTCACTTAACCCCAATTGCCTCACCAAAAACAAAAAAACAAAAAAAAAAGAGAATCAGTGAAAAAGAGGTAAGCTTGGGGCAGCTAGATGGCGCAGTGGATAAAGTGCTGGCCCTGGATTAAGGAGTACCTGAGTTCAAATCTGGCCTGAGACACTTGACACTAGTTGTGTGACCCAGGGCAAGTCACTTAACCCCAATTGCCTCACCAAAAAAAAAAAATCATTAAAAAAAAAAAGGAGGTAAGCTTTCAGGGTTTCTATACATCAAAATTATTCAGCAAGAGGCAGCTAGGTGGCACAGTGGATAGAGCACCAGCCCTGGATTCAGGAGGACCTGAGTTCAGATCCAGCCTCAGACACTTGACACTTACTAGCTGTGTGATCCTGGGCAAGTCACTTGACCCCAATTGCCTCACTAAAAAAAAAAAAATTATTCAGCAAGCCAATGCCTTCTGTGGTATCTTACTAACCAAATAAATGGGATTTTAATTTTAAAAGTTTAGTTTTCTCTGATCTTGCATTGTGCAGAACTCTAAAATATGATCTGCCTAAACTTAAATGCTACCACTGACTTTGTAAATTGTCAAATCAGTGCTATGCTGGTAAATGTTTAACAACCAGCTCTTGGAGATGTATGCATGACACACTTTTAAGTTTAATCTTCATTATTAACATTTTCTTCATCACTTTCTTAAGTCTAGACAATCACTGAAACAATCAATCAAGTTCTGATTTGTAGTGTTTGCAGATTTTCAAGATTTAAATGCTCACATTGAAAATTTAACTATCAGTTCTCTGGTTTCAGTTGGCTCCAGCACACTCATGTCAAATTCCAACAGCTTCTGGAAATACTAATACAACAGCAAAGACAATTCCTGTCTTCAAGGAATTTATATTCTAATGCGGGGAAAATACACATGGAGAGGGTGGCAAGGGAGAGCAATTTGGTAAGGAAAACAACTGGAATGGTGACTGTGATCATGGGGAGTATATTAATACCCTCTAATTAGAAAAAGTGATAGAATTAATAGTGGGCATAGTGGATAGTGTGCCAGCCCTGGGGTCAGGAAGACCTGAGTTCAAATCAGATCTCAGATACTTACTAGATGTGTAACCCTGGGAAAATCACGTAAGCCTCAGTTTCCTCATCTATCAAATAAGCTGGAGAAGGAAGTAGCAAACCAGTCCAGTATCTTTGGCAAGAAAACCCTAAATGGGGTCATGAAGAATCAAAGACAACTGAAAAATGACTCAACAACAAGAATATTCCCAATTGATATTTAGCCTATATTTACCATCTGTACATTGGTAGGATAGACAAAACACAGGAAGGGATCAGAGGCCCATTAAGTAATTACATGACCTTGGACAAGTCATCACTTCTCCTTTTTCGTCTTAAACTTCCTCCTTAAAAATGAAGGTATTGGATTAATCTCTAAGATCTCTTTCTAGCTTTAGCATTCTATGACTATAGAAGCATATGAATGGCCCTTCCTCTGATTTTGTCACTCCTCCCATTAGTTACAACCCTTCTTTGCCCCTTTAGGTGTGGCAGTGATAATCCCTGTGGGTTCAGGACTTTTCTGTTTTTGTTTTCTTCATCAGCCATTAAGAGCTTTACGTCTGTTTGTCCAGGGTCTCTGTGTTCTCCAAGAAGAATCAGTCTCCTTTTTTAACACCTAAATAACAGAACCATAACTAGGACAGGGTGACTAGACTTTGTTCTAGGGTGTGGAAATTTAGAGAGCCTCCTCTTTCAGCAGTGAAGCAATAACTAAACTCAGCACCTGATTAACAAGAATCCTAACTGGCCTACTTGTTCTTCATAGACAACATTCAATCTCCTGCCTCTGTGCCTTTGCATAGTCCTCTCTCTAAACCAGGAATACACTCTCTCCTCACGTGTGTTTCTTCTAATCCCTAGTTTTCATTAACCATAGCTCAAGCACCACTTCCAACACTGGACCTTTCCCGACCACCATCTCCCACTTCCCCAATGGTTTATGCATCTCTCCCCCAAAATACTTTGAATTTACATTTTATATATTTTGTATCTACTCGAATATGTGAGTGTTCCCTGCCCCTTCTCCCATAGGGTGGAAGCTCTTTGAGAGCAGGGACAGCTTTTTTGTACTTTCAACACCTGGCACAATGCCTGGCACATGGTAGGTGTGCTTATTGGTTGAAATATTTCAAATAGGAAATTATTAGACTGTACTGTTATTTCTAGCCATAACTCCCTATGCTCTCCAATTTCATGCTTTCCACAGGTGAGCTGCTCCATAGCTTGCTCCTACCCCTACTCTGCTACCTCAGCCAGCCAATCAATGAGCAATAATTATGTACAAACAAGATATATCCAGGATAAATTGGAGATAGTCTCAGAAGAAAGGCACAAAGATCATGAAGAATTGGGAAAGACTTCTTTCAGAAGGTGGGATGGTTGTTGTGGTTGTTGTTGTTTGTCCTTCATTATCTTAGAGGACCAATGACATCAGGAGGGTGATGTCCTGACTTGCAAGTGATTTAAGTGAAGCAGGGATGTGCAAAGTCATCATCTCTTCTCCTGGGTCATCTGAGTTTAGTAACAAGACATAGGTCAGGATGATTGGAAATGACCTCTGGTGGGATGGTAGGTGAGACTTGAAGGAAACCAGGGAAGCTAGGAGGCAGAGATGAGAGTAAGAGCATTCTAGGCATCTTAGACAGCCAGTAAAAATGTCCAGAGCTAGGAGATGGGACAGGGGGAAGGGTGAGTAGAAAGTAGGTAGAAAGTATAGGAAGGTAAAAAGGTAGGAAGAGGCAAGGTTGTGGAGGGCTTTAAATGCCAAACAAGTTATTTTTTAATCAAAGAAATCCATTTCTCCAATTCAATAGCAAAACAGAAACCAGAGAAAGTATACATAGGAGAATATATACCAGACAATATGAAGTGAAGGAGTTCTTCCATTGGGAGTGAGATAATTCAGCTCATAGGGCAGCTAAGTGGCACAGTGGATAGAATGTTGGTCTTAGAGTCAGAAGGACTTATCTTCTTGAGTTAAAATCTGGCTTCAGGGGCAGCTAGATGGCACAGTGGATAGAGCACCGGCCCTGGAGTCAGGAGTACCTGAGTTCAAATCCGGCCTCAGACACTTAACACTCCAATTGCCTCACTAAAAAAAAATTAAAATTAAAAAAATTTTTTTAAAATCTGGCTTCAGATGCTTATTAGCTGTGTGACCTTGGGCTAGTCACTTAACCCTGTTTGCCTCAGTTCCTCATCTGTAAAATGAGCTGGAAAAGGAAATGGCAAAACACTCCAGTATTTTTGCCAAGAAAAACCCAAATGGGGTCATGAAGAGTTGGACACAAATGAAAAGTGACTGAACAACAACTCAGCTCAACCAAGAAAGATAATCCTAGATCTCATCCAAGGAGAAATTCTCCGAAGTCTCTATTATAGCAAGCTGGGGATAGGGACATGATGCCAACTGCCAGCTCCTGCCATGTTGGCTTCTTCACAGAGTCTCTTCCGTTATCATCCTGAAGGAGAGTTGGCATCATCCATAAGTCAAAAGCAGCTAAAGAAAACTAAAGGACTCTCCTTTTTCTCACTCTAACCAATTCTGTACCACCCCTCCTACAGGAGGAGGTCACTGATATACACCAATAAGGAGAGAATCTCATACCAATGGGCTCTGGGACTGGGTTGACATTCCTCCCCTGGAGTGAAACTCTTTTCACACCCTTGCAAAGATTAGTGGGAGCAAGTCCAAAACCTATAAATATACAGAACAAACACAAGCAATATACAGAATAAACATTCAGAAAAGGACATTAGATTTGGCAATTATGAGATCATTGGCAATTTTGGAGAGAGTAATCTCAGTTGAATGATGAAGTTGGAAGCAAGACTTCAGAGAATTAAGAAGAGATTGAGAGGAAAGGAAGTAGAAGCACCTACTACAGTCTTCTTGAGGAATTTAGCTTGAAAGGTAGGAGAGACAGAGGAGAGCTAGGGGGCATGGGTAGATCAAGTAAGGGTTTTCTGAGGATGGAGGAGACATGGGCATATTTGTAGTCATTAGGAAAGCAACAAGAAATCAGTAGAGGGGGAGTTTGAAGATTGATGATAGGGTGATAGAGGATGCAATCTCTTAGAGAAGATGGGATGGAATGGGATCATCTATGTGTTACAGAAAGGTTTGCCTTGGCAAGGAGACATGTGACATGGATGAAGGAAGAGATGGTGGCAAAAGGCATCAGCGATGTAAGATGGGGAGGAAGGGAGAAGAGGGAGCACTCAACAAATGGCCTTTTTTTTCTGTGAGATTTGAAGCAAAGTTACTAGTTGAGAGAATAGGGAGAGAGGGAACCCCTGTATTAGCCTCCATTGCAGTTGCTTCCTTGTTCTGGGGCCTCTTTCTTATCAGGCCTAGAATTCTCTCCCTAAGTTAAATTCCATTTCCTCTTCCCTAAGTGAATTTGTAATAAAAAGTTCATCTGAGGGTACCTTTTGTTCAGTTTATTGAGGAAGGGAATGTATTTTGTGGCGTTTGTCCCATAAAAAGGTGTCATACTTGTTAGTTGTAGTTCTGCTAAATAATACCTAGACTCAGTTTTCTGAACTTGTGTCTATATTTTCGTGATGTGTGACCATGCACACATATATTTATATTTTGTATATATGTATGCAAACACATATCCATATCTTACCTATGCATGGTTTAAACTTAAGAATGTATATGAATTAACTTATTAAGCATTTATTTATTACCTACTAGGAGCTAGGATCTGAAGATACAAATACAAACAATGAAATAATCCTTAATCTTATATGAATAAGACATCTGTTGACCTAGGACCCTGATATCAGAAAACTCACGCTTAAATTATGTCAACAGGGGTAGCTAGGTGGTGCAGTGGATAAAGCACTGGTCCTAGATTCAGGAGGACCTGAGTTCAAATCTGGCCTCAGACACTTGACACTTACTACCTGTGTGACCCTGGGCAACTCACTTAACCCTCATTGCCCCTCCCAAAAAATTGTGTCTACATAAAACTGTTGACCCCAAATGTTTTGATTTAAAAGCTGCAGCAGGGATGAAACCTTTTGAAGCCCCTCCCCTCATATCATACCACATTGATGACTTCCTAAAGTGTGTAGGGTGTGCTCTGACATGTAACACTGGGGTGTGGAGACTACTGAACTAGACATCAGAAGACCTAAATTTGAATCCTTGTTCTGCTACTCCCTTGCTTTGTGACCTTGGGCAAGTCATATGACCTCTATGAACCTTCTCAGTTTCCTCCTATGTAAAATGAGAATAATTAGATGATGTCTAACAGCTCTTCCAGTTCTGATCCTCTGTGACTTTATATATTTCAACTATTATCTCCGGATGGGATATTTGGCCAAAAATTAAGAATATTCTGGGATTCTCTCCAATAATAGAGATTTGCCAGACTTTCACCACATACTAAATCGTCTTGTATATTTTCAACTCTGTCCAGTTACATAACATTTCCCTATTTGAGCCTACTCAGATAATGCCAAGGCTTATTAGAAGCCCACCACACTCTCTTCTGACCTGCACCTAGTCAGAATGTGTCCCCATTCTAAAATCAGGTAACCCTTGCCTTATGGTCATAGTTCTTTTGAAGGTTCTTTCCCATTCACTCCTCACTGCATTATGCATTCATTCAACATTTAGTGAATGCCTACCAGTATATGGTGGGTACCATTCCATACTTGAGCTGGGTCAGATCCGCCTTCAGAGAACTGCTGTCAACTCTGATCCCTACCCAAGGTTCCCAAACATTCACTAAACTGCTCCAGACACTCCCTAGTGCTTATACCTTCTGCCAAGCCTTGGGTGTGGAAAACTGTCTATCTTGGAATACTCACCACTCCAAGCTATTTTTAGGTATTCTATTCATTTCTTTCACCTGTTCATGTAGGGAAATGGCAATTCATAGGCAAGAGAAAAATGACATGTGCCAAAACCAGGGTGGAGCAGAGGTGTGGTTACATGGGAAAGTTACAAGAATGAAAAATCAAAGCATACAGTTTGTGGAGAACTAGACAGAAGGCGCAGATCTGAGCTGTTTTCAGGCTTGCTGTGGAAAAGAAAGTGTCTCTAATGTCTTTCAAGATAGCAGACATATATCTGGCTCGAGGGGGTTAGGTGCATTTGTACCTCCAGGGACAAAGAAAAGGTGAAGGGACTATTACCAAAGCCACTTTGAATCTTGCAGGTTTCTACTTGTTTTCCCAAGGAGTTGAATGTGTCTCTTCATGCTGATGGGAGCTGCAGAGCTGAAAAGCAAATGGGGCTGTCTCCAGCAGGAAACTAGGGAGGTGGGAATGGGATAGAAGAAAATTATGAGAGACCGGGAGAAAAGTAAATCCTCCCAAACATTTCTGGATGATTTCATTCTATCAGAACTCATAAAGCTGAACAAAGCCGAGCATTCTAGTTTTCAAAGCAAAGACCGACAAAAAAATGGAAATAAACTTCAAATGAGGTGATGACCCTCTAATACTTTTGTGGTTTCATCTTCCCTCATAGAATCTCTTGCAGCTTCCTAAACCAAGCTGTATCCTAGAAACTTAACCATTTGACTGGGACATTAAGGATGCCAACCTTTGTACCTGAGTCTTTTTCCAAACCTTGAGGTTTCATTTAAATGCCTTGGACTCAATTCTATGAGCAAAAGAGAGGGCCAAAGGACAAACATGGGGCAAGAAGGCTGGATCTGGAGTCAGGAGATTCAGAGAACCAGATCCTAGTTCCCACACTAACCATCTGTGATGATATACAAGTTGCTTAACTTTTTTTCAGCCTCAGTTTCCTTGTTTGCAAAATAAAGATAACAGCACTTGCACAACCTGTGCATTGGGACCTTATCAAGAGAGTGCTTTAGAAACCTTAAAGTGCCACAGAAATGAGTTACTTCTATTTATTTGGGGCATAGATCGAGATGCCAGGCACCAGTCAAGTACACTTGCATATTTTCTTCAACATCTTTGCAAACACAAGGAAACTGGGCCAATTTTTTTTTTAATGTTTGTCCCTAAATGACTCGCTAAGGCTACTTAGCATGTGATAGAGATGGGAATAGGATTCAAAAGATAAAAATATTTTCCTGTAAATGTTGATTCTGTATCTTAGGTACAAAAGCACCCTCATTCCTGTTCATTTACACTCTGGTGTGAGGAATTGCAGTTTGGGGTGTTGCCTTTGGAGTCAGAGAAGAGTTCAAATCAAATCTAGCCCCTGTTGCTCCCTGTGTGACCTTGGGCAAATCATTTTACCTTTCTGGGCCTCAATTTCCTCATCTGACAAATGAGAGAGTTGGATGAGATGTTTTCCAAGTTCTAAATCAACAACCCTATGATCTTCAACTAGGCCACTAGACTGGTACACCAGTGAAATGTTGTAGACATATTGTATCTGGGTTTCAGGAAGACACTGTATCCTATTTCCTAGATAATGATACAGTTAGGTGGAGGCTTTGATGGGGAGGTAGCCCTATTCCTTTCTAAGATTAGTCTATTCATATGTACCTTTATTATGGTGCTTTGTTTTTTGTGGGGTTTTTTTGGCGAGGCAATTGGGGTTAAGTGACTTGCCCAGGGTCACACAGCTAGTAAATGTCAAGTGTCTGAGGCTGGATTTGAACTCAGGTACTCCTGAATCTAGGGCCAGTGCTTTATCCACTGCGCCACCTAGCTGTCCCCCTATATGTACCTTTGATTCCATGCCCTCCCATCTCTTCTACTAGTTCCCACCTTTCTCTCTCTCTCTCTCTCTCTCTCTCTCTCTCATCTCCATTCTCACCCTACCCACTGTTGCCTTCCTTGCTGCCTACAAACATGTCCAGGTTTCTACTATCTTTCAAACAAATAAATGTTAACACACACACACACACACACACACACACAATGGAGGGCAGCTAGGTGGCACAGTAGATAAAGCGCTGGCCCTGGATGCAGGAGGACCTGAGTTCAAATCCAGCCTCAGACACTTGACACTTACTAGCTGTGTGACCCTGGGCAAGTCACTTAACCCTCATTGCCCCACAAAAAAAAAAGAAAGAAAAAGAAAAAAAAAGAATGAAGGACAAACAATAATAAGCAGCATCTGATACTATTGACCCATTCTCTCAACCTGGGTACTTTCTCCTCTCTAGGTTTTCATAATTGGTTTTCCTCCTATCTGTCTAACAGTTCCTTCTCGGCCTCCTTTCCTTGGTTTTCATCCATATTACCCCCTCTAAAGGGACTGTATACTCCACACCCCCCACCCAGATCCTTTCTGGACCTATTCTCTTTTCTTTCTGCACTCTCAGTAAACTCAGTAGCTCTCATGGGTTAATATTTTTTTGAGGAGGGAGGTAATCAGGATTAAGTGACTTGCCCAGGGTCATGCAGCTAGTAAGAATCTGAGGCCAGATTTAAACTCAGGTCCTCCTGACTCTAGGGCTGGTGTCCTGGGCTTAATTGTAATCTCTCTGCAGATGACTCTTACTTCTGTATGTCCAGCCCTCGTTTTTCTCCTTCCTTACAATTCTGAGTCAATAATAAGCTACTGAAAATTTCAAATTGCATGCCCTAGAGGCATCTAAAAGTCAATGTCTAAAATAGAACTCGTGATCTTTTCCCGAAATCCCACCCTTCTTCCAAACTTCTCTACATCTGTCCATGGCACTACTGCCCATCTTTCTTTTCTTTCTTTCTTTTTTTTTTTGTGGGGCAATGAGAGTTAAGTGACTTGCCCAGGGTCACACAGCTAATAAGTGTCAAGTGTCTGATACCGGACTTGAACTCAGATCCTCCTGAATCCAGAGCCGGTGCTCTATCCACTGCGCCACTTAGCTTCCCTGCCCATCTTTCTAAACACTCCAGCTTCAGAGTTATCCTCAAATCTCTACCCAGCATATCCCATCAATTGACAATTTTTAACAACTTTTACTCCATAATATCTATCACAACTATTTCTTTCTCTCTACTCACATGGCCAACACAGTGGTTTAAGCCTTCATCAAGTCTTTCCTGGACTATAGCAGTAGCTTCCCAATTAGTCTTTCCTGCCTCAGACCTTTTTCTGTTTCATCCACCACACAGCTACCAAAGGGATATTTGTTAAGTACGGGTCTGACCCTGTCACTTAATAACCTCCCGTGGTCCCCTGTTAGTTCAAAGATTAGATACAAATTCTTCCAAATGGCACTGAAACGCTTCACAACCCAGCTCCAGCATCAACACACAGTACATCCATTCACACATTCTATGGACCAGCCGAGACTTGGTTTCTTGCTATTCATCACACAGGACGTTCTGTCTTTTGTGTCGGGGCTTTTACACTGTCTATCTCCTATGCTTGGCATGTAATCCCTCCTCACCTCAGCCTCTCAGAATCTCAAGTTTATTTCAAAGTTTATTTTAGATCAAATACCACCTTCTGCACCAGGCCTTTCCTGGTCTCCCCCTGTTTCCCCCAGTTACATTGCATCTATTGTGTGCCAGGCATTCTGTTAATCCTCACATAGTTACTGGTATTATTCCCATTTTACAGTTGAGGAAACTGAGGAAAACAGAGATTAAGTGCCTAAGGCCAGATTTGAATTCAGGTCTTCCTGACTCTAGGTCCAACACTCTAGCCACACTATCCACCTAGCTGCCTTGTTATGTTGTGTTTATGTTGTGTAGATTTTGTTTTCCATTTATAAGTTGTCTCCCTGATATAGGATAACCTACTTGAATATGGAGACATTTAATTTTTCTCTTTGTCTTTTGTTTTGTCTACCTTTGGTCCCTAGCACAGCACAAAACTTGTAACATATTGTTGGGTGGTGGACTGATTGTTAGAGCTAGAATATTCTAAGAATTCTGATTAATAAAATCAATGTCAACCTGGAGAAGAATCCTAATGAGGTGCCACAGGGCTCTGTCCTTGACCCTTATCTCACTGAACATTTTAATTACTCATATGAAGATACAGAAGTCATACCAAATTTGCAGATAGTGAAAGCAAGAAGGGGTAGATCTGGCTGATCAAAGAAGCCTAATTCTGGGTAGCTAGGTGGCACAGTGAATAAAGCACTGGCCCTGGATTCAGGAGAACCTTAATTTAAATCCAGCCTCAGACACTTGACACTTACTAGCTGTGTGACCCTGGGCAAGTCACTTAACCCTCATTGCCCAGCGCCACCCCCCCCAAAAAAAAAGTCCAATTCCAAAAGATCTCAGCAGGCTGGCAGAGTGGGCCAAACAAATAAGATGTGATTTTTCCAAAAGCCATCAAGATCACCAGGGTTAGAGCCAGGGTCAGAAGACTTTGATTCAAAACCTGGCTTGGCTAGTTCATGTACTTGGGCAAGTTCTTTCTTTTTTCAGACAGTAAATTGAATTTATTAGTTTATATCAAGTGGTTTATATTTAAATGGAACAAGAATAAAAACATCATTATGCTACTTATAGGAAAAATGTTTAAAGCATACATATATTGCTAGACTCTCAGAGAAGTGGTTGGGTTTTCTATCCCATTATGAATCCTCCAATTTTGAGAGAGAGTGTGTATTGTTGCTTGTCCTTCATTGTCAAAGAGGACTACGACATCAGGGTGATGTCATGACTTGCCATGAATTGGATTTAAGGGAAGGCAGGCTGTGCAAGGTCACCAGCCTCACTCTCTCTTCCAGAGCCATCTGGATCTGGTGGCAAGATATAGATTAGGACAACTGGAGATGGCCCCACATATTTAAGGCAATTGGGGTTAAGTGACTTGTCCAGGGTCACACAGCTAGTCGGTGTCTGAGGTGAGATTTGAACTCAGGTCTTCCCAACTTCAGAGCCATTGCTCTATCCATTGTGCCATCTAGACAGAGAGACCAAGACAGATACACACAGACATACTGAGACAGGCAAAGCCAGAGAGAAAGAGACAGAAAGATATACATACGTACAGAGAGAGAGAGAGAGAGAGAGAGAGAGAGAGAGAGAGAGAGAGAGAGAAATGGAGACAGAAACAGAGTTACTTTGAATATTTATTATATTTTTATGTATTGTTTCTAATCTTATGATTCTTCTTCCTCCCTCCAATGGCAAACAGGCCTAGATCCTCTTCAGAGGTATCCGGAGGGCCCCGTGAGTCCTCTTTGTACCTCAGTTTCTCCGACTGTAAAATGAGTGGGTTGGATGATATGACTTCTAGGGTCCCTACCAGCTCCAAACCCTATGATCTTTTGAATTGTCATAGGGATAAATGTAAAGTCCCACACTTGAGTTCCAGGCATTAACTGCATAAGTACCAGATGAGAAAGACTTGCTTGGCGGATGTTTAGGTGGAAAAAGCCTAAAGAGCTTTAGTTGATGGAAACTCCATATGAACCAATAATTCAGCACGCCTGCCCCAAAAGCTCATGCAATTTGCATGTGAGTGAATAGAGCCTGAGTACCCAGAACAAGGAAGTGATTGTTGTATTGCTCTGTAGGGGTAACCCCCCACATTTGTTCAATTGAAGGGGCCATGTTTTACAAGGGACATTGACATACTGGACTGTATACCAAGGAAGGCTATTGGGCTAAGAAGAGGGTCTGGATTGCATGAGCAATTGAATGAACTGGACAAAGGAAGATTTATGGGTGATATAATAGACATAATATTTCAAAAATTGTCATGGGGAAGAGGGGTTAGATTTATTAATGTGATTCCAGAGGACAGATCTGGGACTCCTTAGTAGAAGTTAGGGGGTGGGAATAAACATTTCTATGGCAGCTATTATATGCTAGGCAACCATTCAAGAAGTATTTATGAAATATCTACTGTGTGCTGGGCCCTGGGATACAAAGATAAAAATAAAATAGGTTCTGCCCTCAAGGAATTTACAATCTACTGGGATGTAAGTAAATTTTCTGTGCCCTGTAGCGATTCCTCATGATTGCCACAGAATTAGATCTCTAAGACAACTCAGAGGCTCTCGGTCTAATGCTCTCCTTTGAAAGATGAGGAAACTGAGATCCAGGCTGGTTAAATGATCCCCAAGGTCCCAGAGATAGTTAGTGTCAGAGGTAAGATTTCACCTCCAAATCCAGCACTCTTTCTACTGGGCCATGCCATGATCTTTCAGTCTACTAATTAGGGGTATCAGAAAAGAGATTCCTGCAATGGCTTCTAAAGTCCTTCCGGCTCCATTAATCTCTGCATTTGCAAGAAATGTGCCTGTGATTAGGACACACATGAGGCCACGAGAAATGGAGGATTCTCCTCTTGGGGAAAGAGGGGCAGATTTGCTGTATTTCCTCTCTTTTTCTTTTTTTTTTTTTAGTGAGGCAATGGGGGTTAAGTGACTTGCCCAGGGTCACACAGCTACTAAGTATCAAGTGTCTGAGGCCAGATTTGAACTCAGGTCCTCCTGAATCCAGGACCGGTGCTCTATCTACTGCACCACCTAGCTGCCCCCACTGTATTTCCTCTCAAATAAGCCTAGGGCTCTGGGTTCTGAATCACGTGAAAACATGTGACTCCTATCTCCTGGAATTGTGAGTACTATTTGATGATAATTCTACCTTTCTAATTCCTACCCCCCCCCCCGCCCCATCCCACCATCTGAGGTAACCTTTTATTATTTTGTTTTTGTTTTAATTTAATTTTTTTTTAGTGAGGCAATTGGGGTTAAGTGACTTGCCCAGGGTCACACAGCTAGTAAGTGTTAGTGTCTGAGGCCGCATTTGAACTCAGATCCTCCTGACTCTAGGGCCAGTGCTCTATCCACTGCGCCACCAGCTGCCCCTAATTTAAATTTTTTTAATTCCAATTATATGTAAAGATTTTTTTTTGAGTTCCAAATTTTTCTCTCCCTTCCCCCCTGCCCAAAGCCAACAAGCAATCTGATATAGGTTATACATTACAATCATGTTAAACATATTTCCACATTAGAAGAATCAGAATACGAGGGGGCGGGGTGGGACACAAGAAAGAAAAAACAATAATAACAACAAAAAAGCAACAACAAAAGTGAAAATAGCATCCTTCAATCTGCATTCAGGCTAGATTGGGTGCATTCAGGGTGGTATGGCCATAAAGTAAAACACTTTTGAGGAGGAATAGTTTAAAAGAAAATAGAGTAAATATCATGGGAAGGAAATAGGATGGAGGGAAATAGTAATGATGATTGAATATAATGGAAAAATGTATGGTACCTACTTTGCTGGGCTAATAGGAAGAAAATTCTTTGTCAAGTTTAAGGTACTTTATTTAGGTTATGATGAACAAGATACTATCAGAAAAACCTAGAAAGACCTATATGAACTGAAGCAGAGTGAAATATACTGTATACAAAATAACAGCAATAGTGTAAGATGATGTGCTGGGAAGCATGTGGTTATTTTCAGCAAAGCAATGATCCAATATAACCCTGAAGGACTTATGAAAATGGCAACCCATCTACAGACAAAGAAATGATAGTACCTGAAAATAGATGGAAACACATTTTTTTCTTTTTTCTTTTTCTTTTTTTGTTTTGGTGAGGCGGTTGGGGTTGGGTGACTTGCCCAGGGTCATACAGCTAGTGGGTGTTGAGTGTCTGAGGCCAGATTTGAGCTCGGGTGCTCCTGGTTCCAGGGCCGGTGCTCTGTCCACTGCACCACCTAGCTTCCCCTGGAAACACATTTTAAAAACATTTTTTTTCCCTCTTTGACAATTCCTCAATCTGAAGTTTTGGGGGTTTTTTGACTGTTTTCTCTCATAACCTAGCTAATGTGGGAATGTTTTCCATGACTACTCATGTATAACTTATTTTGAAATGCTTGAGTTCTAGTGGGTAGGGGGTGGGAATGGAGGAGGAAGAGAAGTTGGAACACAAATTTTTTAAAAATTGATGTTAAAATTTGTTTTTACATATATTTTGGAAAAAAATTCTATTCAATATTTAAAAAAAAAACCAATTTGCATTCAGACTCCATAGTTCTTTTTTTGAATGTGGAGAGCATTTTCTACCATGAGTCTTTTGGCATCATCTTGGATCATTGTATTGCTCAGAAGAGTTAAGTCTGTCCCAGTTGATCATCACACAATGTTGTTGATACTGTGTACAATGTACTCTTAGTTCTGCTCATTTCACTCAGCATCAATTCAAGTAAGTCTTTCCAGGCTTTTCTGAAATCTGTCTGCTCATCATTTATTATAGCATAATAGTATTCCATTACATTCATATACCTCAACTTGTTCTGCCATTCTCCAAACGATGAGCATTTTCTCAATTTCCAATCCTTTGCCACCACAAAAAGAGAAGCTATGAATATTTTTGTACATGTGGGTCCTTATCCCTTTTCTTTTTTTTTTGTTTTTTTTTTGTTTTTTTGGTTTTTTTTTGTTTTGTTTTTTTGTTTTTTTGTTTTGCAGGCAATGGGGCTTAAGTGACTTGCCCAGGGTCACACAGCTAGTAAGTGTCAAGTGTCTGAGGCCAGATTTGAGCTCAGGTACTCCTGAATTCAGGGCCGGTGCTTTAACCACTGCGCCATCTAGCTGCCCCCCTTATCCCTTTTCTTAATGATCTCTTTGGGATATAGACCTAGTAGTGGTATTGCTGGATCAAAGGGTATACACAGTTTTATAGCCTTTTTGGACATGGTTCCAAATTGCTCTCCAGAATGCTTGAATCAGTTCATAGTTCTACCAACAGTACATCAAGTGTTCCAATCTTCCCACATCTTCTCCAACATTTATCATTTTCCTTTTTTGACATATTAGCCAATTGGATAGGTGTGAGGTGGTTCCTCAGAATAATTTTAATTTGTATTTCTCTAATAAGTAGTGATTTAGAACATTTTTTCATATGACTGCCAATAGCTTTAATTTCTTCATCTAAAAACTGTTCCTATCCTTTGATCATTTATCAATTGGGGAATGACTTGTCTTCTTATATATTTGATTCAGTTCTCTCTATATTTTAAACATGAGGCCTTTATCAGAGACACTGGCTATAAAAAATATTTTCCAGCTTTCTGCTTTCCTTTTAACCTTGTTTGCATTAGTTTTGTTTATGCAAAATCTTTTAATTTAATGTAGTCAAAATGATCCACTCTGCATTTCATAACGTTCTCTACCTCATCTTTGGTCATAAATTCTTCCCCTCTAACCCTGGGCAAGTCACTTAACACTCATTGCCCCACAAAAAATTAAAATTAAATAAAAATAAATCCTTCTCCTCTCATAGATCTCACAAGTAAACTATTCCTTCTTTTCATTAGAAAATAATTATTAAAGGACAGCTTGGAAGGTCAGAAAGAGGGAGCTGCTGTGCTGAGACAGGAGTGGAGCACAACTCCACAGTCATCCTGACACAGATCCAGTCCCAGGAAGGCATCACCAGAGAAGGAGACCCCCCCCCCCCCGCCGTCAGAGCCTCTGAATCAGCTGCAGCGGCAGTATCGTCTGGAAATAAACTCACAGTCTGGTGAGAGGGCTGCGACCTTGGCAGGGGGGGGATTACAGGGGTCTATACTGGCGCTGAGGCAGAACTTGGGTTTTTCACCCCTGCTGGGAACTAGGAGGTAGGCTTGAGTATCAGTGGCCCAGGTGGAGGAGGGGCACAGGCTTGTCAGAGCTGACAACCATAACACACAAAGCTTGTTGATTAGCAAGTTGGTCTGGGGTCGTGTATGGACCAGGGAACAGGCCAGATGAGTAAAGAACCTGCTCCTCCTTAAATCATACCACCTGGGACCTTCTGAAGCTTGGGATAGTGCAGCCTGGAAACAGTGCCCCATTTTAAGGAGCTAAAAGTCAAGTAAAAAAAAGGCAAGATGAGCAGATAGAGAAAGGTGAGGACCATAGAAAGTTTCTTTAGTGACAAGGAAGATCAAGGTGCACCCTCAGAGGAAGATGTCAACATCAGGGCCCCTACATCTACAGCTTCCAAGAAAAATATGAATTGGTCTCAGGCCATAGAGGCACTCAAAAAGGACTTTGAAGATAAAGTTAGAGAGGTAGAGGGGAAAATGGAAAGAGAAATGATGATGATGCAGGAAAGACATGAGAAAAAAAGTCAACAGCTTGAAAAGCCAAATTGGCCAAATGGAAAAGGAGGTACAACAGCTCTCTGATGAAAATAATTGCCTAAGAATTAGGATTGAACAAGTGGAAGCTAGTGACTTTATGAGAAACCAAGACACAATAAAGCAAATCCAAATAAATAAAAAAAAAAATAGAGAGCAATGTGAAATATCTTTTTGGAAAAACTGCTGACCTGGAAAATAGGTCCAGGAGAGATAATTTGAAAATTATTGGTCTACCTGAAAACCATGATCAAGGAAAGAGATTAGACATCATCTTCCAAGAAATTGTGAGGGAAAATTGCCGTGATATTCTAGAAGCAGAAGGTAAAACAGAAAATGAGAGAATTCACCAATCACCTCCTGAAAGAGATCCCAAAAGGAAAACTCCTAGGAATATTATAGCCAAATTCCAGAGCTCTCAGGTCAAGGAGAAAATATTGCAAGCTGCCCAAAAGAAAGAATTCAAGTACTGTGGAGCCCCACTCAGGATAGCAAAAGATCTAGCAGCTTCTACATTAAAGGACCAGAGGACATGGAATATGATATTCCAGAGGGCAAAGGAATTGGGATTACAACCAAGAATCACATATCCAGAAAAACTTATCATAATCTTTCAGAGGAAAAAATGGGACTTCAATGAAAAAGAGGACTTTTAGGTATTCGTGATGAAAAGACCTGAACTGAATGGCAAATTTGACTTTCAAATACAAGACCCTAAAGAACCATAAAAAATTGCAGTTGGGGGACATACCTGGGGTCATGTAGTGGGTGACTGTCTTGTGTCTGAGGCTGGGTTTTGGCTGGGATCCCCCTGGGTCCAGGGTGGATGCTTTGTCCACTATGTCACCTAGCAGCCCCATGATGACATCTTTAGGGTTAAATTGAGGGGTGAGGGGAATGTACTGGGGAAGGAGAAAGGGCAGAGGTAGCATGGGGTGAAATCCCACATGAAAGAAACAGGAAGGGGCTTATGGAGTGGGGGAAGAGATGGGGGAGGAACAGGGAAGTAAATGAATTTTACACTCATCAGAATAGGCTTAAAGACCTTAATCTCATCAGAATTGCCTCAAGGAGGAATTAACATACACACACCCAATTTCATGGAGTAATCTATTTAATCTGGGCAGTAAATGAGCCTAACACTCATCAGAATTGGTTCAAAGACCTCAATCTCATCAGAATTGGCTCAAGGAGGGAATAATATACACACTCAATTGGGTGGAGTAATCTCTCTAACCCTGCAGGAAAATAGGAGGGAAAGGGGATAAAGAGAGAGGGGCAAAAGAAGAAAGGGCAGATTGGGGGAGGGGATAGACAGAAACTAATCCCTTTTGAAGAGGGATAGGGTGAAAGAAGATAGATAATAAAGTAAATATCATGGGTAAGGGAATAGGATGGAGGGAAACAGTTAATAGTATTCGTGAAGGGGCAGCTAGGTGGCACAGTGGATAGAGCACTGGCCCTGGATTCAGGAGGACCTAAGTTCAAATCCGGCCTCAGACACTTATCACTTACTAGCTGTGGACCCTGGCAAGTCCACAGCTTAACCCAACTGCCCCGCAAAAAAAAAAAAAAAAGTAATCATGAAAAAGCGAAAAGGGGGAAAATTGTACAAAAAATATTTATAGCAACTCTTTGTGGTGGCTAAGAATTGGGAATCAAGCGAATGTCCATCAATTGAGGAATGACTGAAGAAGCTGTGGTATATGATTGTAGTAGAATGGTATTGGGCTATAGGAAATGACAAACAGGATGATACCAGAAAAACCTGGAAAGACTTATATGAACTGATGTATAAGTGAAGTGAGCAGAGCTGGGAGGACATTGTGCATAGTGACAGCAGTATTGTTTGATGAGCAATTGTGAATAACTTAACTATTCTCAACAATACAATGATCCAAGACAATCCCAAGGAACTAACGACAAAGCATACTATCCACCCCCATAGAAAGAACTGATAAAAAGAAGACTTGTGGATTGTACATATATAACCTATATCAGATTGGTTGATGTCTTGTGGAGGAGGGAGGAAAGGGAGGGAGGGAGAAAAATTTCAAACTCTAAATCTTATGAAAATGAATGTTGAAAACTACCCTTACATGTAACTGGAAAGATAAAATAAATGTTTGTTGCACTGAAAAAATTAAAATAATTATTAATGGTGAATTTCTGGGGGACCCACAGATCCCTTTTCTCCCCCTCCCCCTTCAGAATGCTCAATTCTTGAGAAAGTTCTAATCTCTTTTGGGGCAAGGCCAAAGGAACAAAAGGACTAGAGATAGACTCTTTTGTTTGGCTTAGTATGTCACACCTATCTGAATTTTGCCTTTGCCCCTCAGGGGTCTCTCCCATCAGACCCTGATGTCATTGGCACAGCTCATTTTAATTTGGACCATCTTAAAATCATGTCAACCAGTGGAATTGAAAGATGCTAGCTAATTAGCTTTGATCAATGTATAGTGACCCACTTCTATCAAAAGAAGATGAAAACCTTGACCACAGGAGGCTGGAGGTTGTCATCATCTTGGTTTGGAATGCTGTGGGTTGGTGAGCGTAATCCTCTTAGGACAGTGTATGTTGGTAGGCCATGATTTTTCTGCTTATGTTAACTGCCAGGAGGTCAATTTTTTACTAATATATAATATTAATGAATAATGAATGCTTACTGTCAAAATAGATGCAATAGCCATTATTATATAAATAAACATTAATATGTAAGTAGCAAATAATTTTAGAAAGTAAAATTAGCAATGAGTAATTAAGCAAACACACCTTTCTAATTTGCCTATGGTATCACCCTTTATGTTTAGATCATGTACCCATTTTGACTTTACTTTGGTGTGTGGTGTAAGATGTTGGTAACTTTTTATTATTGCTGTTATTATTATTATTGTAATTTCTACTCCTATCCTTGCCCCACACCCCCTCCTTGGAGACCACTTCTACTTGTGATTGGAACATAAAACAGAGCAGTCCTCATACAAGGCACTAAACTGAAGAGCTGGTCAGAAGAACTCCTCCACAAATTCCTTTCTGATGTCCTTGATGAAAACCTTTTGGATCCTAAGCTGCAGTGACTTCTTACTGGCCTTCTCAAAGTCCTCCCTCTCTTCAGTGTTGGTTAGGTGGGCAATAACATCATATGCCTTCTCCTTCAGCTACACTATGATGCAGGATGTGTCCAGGTCTTCCCCATAGGCAAGAACCACAGTGTGTTTGCCTGGTATTTTATCAGCTCTTGGACTCTGGAAGCATCAGACCAGCTACAGAAGTGAGGTTATCTTCTCCAATTTAATTCTAAAAAATTTGGAAATACCTGAAATTAATTCATGTCTAGGTATGCACTTACTCAGGATACTAACACTCAAGTACCCTATTTATAGTTACATACTGTGTGTGTTGATTGCTTACTTGAATGTCCCTATACCTCCAGTACTGAAATGGGAGGCAGCTCAAGTACCCCAGAAGCTGATATTCACATGAAATTAATTGTCACAAAACTAATACCAGCAGCAGCAACTGTTGCCATAGGTGCCAATGTGTCCAACTCCATCTATTTACTTCAAAACACCAATATCACAAATATCTTTCAAATCTATGGACCAAATCTGACTCACTGTCATGAAGTATTGTCCAATTGCCTTGTGTCTGGGGAGTGTAGCCACACCTGGCTATAAGCAAAGCATTTAATTAGAACAGAAATAATTAGAAGGAAACAAAACAACATGCACAGACTTCTGAATGAATAGCCTGTCCCCTTAGAAGAGCGTACAAAACTAGTTCCTCTTTGACAAGGGAAGGTTTTGGTTTAGTTTCTTTTCATAGCTAGAGTATACTTCTAGAAGTCATAAGTCTTAGTAAGGTCAGAATACTCCAGTGAAAGGCTGAGTATCTTTTAGCATTATCTGCTTTCTCCTAACCATCTCCCCATCTTTCCCAGACTATTACCCATTTCTTTCCCAGAGGTTAGCAGATGTACCATTCCCCATGCAGATCCTAGCTTGCCTTGTCTCAGGCATTACTCATTGCTTTCTAGGCCTTTGATGTAGTTCTTCTCTTGGCTCTCCACCCCATGCAGTGAGGAACCTGAGGAAAGACCTTCATTAATCCTCCATCTCTTTGATGGCAAAAATTTCTTCACCACCATTTCTCTAAAAGAAGGAATGGGAGATCAGCTACGCATAAGCAGGACCATAATGAGTAAGGTTTCATCTCAATTCCTTACAGAAAATTACTATAGCTTAATTAAAATGTAAACTGAGATGATTGAAGACTGTTCTTTTTTAAAATTTTATTTAATTAATTTATTAATTTGGGTGAGGCAACTGGGATTAAGTGACTTGCCCAGGGTCACACAGCTGTAACAATTGGAATGACGCCACCTGCTGGATATTTACTGTAGGGAGGCTCCACCATGAGGAGAAGGCTTTTGAGGGCAAGATGCTTTTCTTTGGCGTCAGGAAGTGACATTTGCTTGTGGGAGAAAGATGGGGCGAGGCTGGCTCTCTCTCTTTCGTCAGGACTCTGGTGGAGAGTGGAGCTAAAAATGTGCTCTCCCTTTGATAGATAGATGAATCTAGGCTTCTCTCTCTTTACCAAATTCTTATTCTCCTTAATAAATGCTTAAAAGTCTAAACTCTTGCTAAAGCTTATAAGTTACTGGAGACCACTCATTAGATATTTTAGACAGTATAGCTAGAATTTTAGCCCCTTACACAGCTAGTAAGTATCAAGTGTCTGAGGCCAGATTTGAACTCAGGTCCTCCTGAATCCAGGGCTGGTGCTTTATCCACTGGGCCACCTAGCTGTCCCTGTTCCTTTTTTTAAAAAACAAAACAAAAAAACAGGGATTTTGAGGGTTTTTTTGGGGGGGGGGTAGTAAGGACTGATTAGGGCTAAACTAATATTAATTCTTGTTTTTATTTTGGAAGTCTATACTTTAATAGCGGGCATCTAGGTGGTACAGTGGATAGGGTTACAGGCTTGGAGCCAGGAAGATCTGAGTTAAAATCTGGCCTCAGGTACTTACTAGCTGTGTGACCCTGGGCAAGTCACTTAATCCTGTTTGTCTCAGTTTCCTCATGTATAAAAAAAGCTGAAGAAGGAAAAGCAAAGCACTCTAGTATCTTTGTCTAGAAAACCCCTAAGAACAAAACTCCATGGGGTCATGTGGAGTTGTACATGACTGAATAACTGAAGAAAAATAATACTTTAATAGTACTTTTTTCTTCCTATAATTTTTTTCCAACAAACATTTATTTTATTTTCCATTTACATGTAAGGGTAGTTTTCAACATTCATTTTCCTAAGATTTAGAGTTCTAAATTTTTCTCCCTCCCTCCCTTTCCTCCCCCCTCCACAAGATCGCGATCAGGTTATATATGTACAATCCACAAGTGTTCTTTTTATCAGTTCTTTCTATAGGGGTGCATAGTAAGCTTCCTCATTAGTTCCTTGGGATTGTCTTGGATTCTTCCTATAATTAATCAAAAGGATTTATTCAATATATTCTCTTCACACAACTCTGTGCTAGGCATTATTGAGGAATAATAGAAACATAAGATAGAGCCCCTGTAATAAAACCACTGAGAAAACATTTCAAATACCTCCCCCTACTCATGCCCAATCCAGTTTTGCTGTTTGTTAGAACCAGACATGGAAAAGACTTTAGCACTTATCCAGTCCCAAACTTCACTTTAGAGACTACAGCCTAGAAATTTTAAGTGATGCGTCCCAAAGCAACCTCATTATTTCCAGACTCACTCCTCTTCTATTGTTTTCTATTGCTAAGGGGAAACATTCCCTAGTTTTACATCTTTGAGACCTATCTGCCTTTTGTTTTTAGTGGTTTTTGACTTGAGGGATATTCTCCTGCCCAAACTGAACTTCCTGAGGGAGGGGAGAACAAAAGTGGCACCCAGGTCATATCAGCAGAACTGACCTAGAACCGCAAAGAGCCCTCAATGTGATCGAGTCCAGCTCCTTCATCTTACACATGAAGAAACCAGAGCCCAGGGAGGCATAGCAACTGTCCAGCCCCTTGGATTTCAAATCCATTGAATCTGATATTTTCTTTATCATTGGCATGTCATAAATATTTTCCAGTTATAAGTACAATCTCCTGGTAGAAAGATAAGAAAATTAGCTAAATTATCTTCCTCCACAAGAGCAAGATTCAGAATTAGAAGCAGCCATTGACAACTTTGCCAACTCCCTTATTTTATAAATGTAGAAACAGAGGCCAAAGAGGTTTTGTGTCTTGTCCAAGGTCACAGAGGAAGGAAGTGACAGAGTTGGGATTCAAACCTGTGTCCTCAGACTCCAGATGCCGGCCTCTTTCCATTGTATCAAGCTGGATGCTACACGACCCAGTCATCACCTCTTTCTGGAGTGTTAATGTCCCCACCTGCCTCTGCAATCATCCCACGGGCACCAGAGGCTTCTGGCAAGCCCAGACACATGACATCAGATTCCTGTGATTTTAGGGAACCAGATTCTCTCTAGCTTTGCTGGGCTGCCTTACAGTTCCTTGGCTGGAGATCTAGATGGTGGCTCCCCCTCCCTGATGCTGGCTAATGTTTTTAATGGGTCAAGGATGTTTTCCAATGAAGACCTCAGAAGCAGCTGGCCACTCTGAGACACCAACTCACTGCAGTAAATTGTTAACAGATGCCTTCTTGATTTGATTAGAATGCAACTATACTCATGCCAATAATGAAAAGGAGAAGTTAGCAGATCTTTTCATTATCACAAAAGGAAATCCGCCAAGCAGATACATGCATTTTTCAGGTGTGTGAAATGCAGGGTTTGGAATCTCCAGAAAAGGGAATGCATGTGTGGAACTGAAGCATGCCCATGTGTTTCGCTTGCAGACAAAGTCGTGCACTTTCTGGCTTTGGGATTTTTTTTTCCATTGGCAACTAAAGGGCATGTGCTTAGTTTTATTAAACAATCCAGAGAAGTCATCTCTCAACATTTCATGCCTTGAAAGCTAGATTTGAATGGGTAGCAAAGGTTTCTAACATATGGTTCCCTTATCACTAAAATTACATTACAGCCTAAACCATTTTCTTGATTTGTTCCTATCCTATAATTCGCTGACCACAAAATTGTAGGATTTCAGTTAAAAGGAGATCTATACTTAGGCTATAATTTTTCCTTCTGTAGCTGGATGGTCAGTAACTTTAGGAGCTGGTAGACTCCTTTATCAGTAATCATATGGATCAATGCTCTGTTCTTAATGTTATTTTTTTTCATACCTTTCATTTTATAGGAGAGGGAACCTGAGATTAGAAAGGTCAAGAGACCTTTGCAGCTCCCAACAAGTAAAGCAGGGAAGTTTCTGTGGCAGCATGTCTTAATAGGGTCAGAGGATCATATCTTTCAAGCCAGAAAGGACCAAGGCCATCTGATCCTACCCCTGCATTTTCAGATGAGCAGCTGAAGGCCAGAGAAGTTAAGTGACTTACCCAGAGTCATCCAGATATTAAGTAGCAGCACCAGAATTCAAAACTCCAGTCCTCTCACTAAGATCCAGCATCTTTTCCAATACAGAACACACTGCCTCTATATGTCAACAGACAAGTAGAACTGAAAATTTTTGAGGACTGGGAGTGGTTCCGGCTTCATATTCCCAGTGCCGAGTAGGTACTTTGTAAATGTTTACAGATCTATATAATATCCTAAGGAGCATGGGTAGAAATGTGGCTCGGGTCAGCAATTAGCACAAACAAAATTACCTTTCATTACCTAAGAAAAGTCATAATGTAGTCTATATGTTCTGTGAGGTTGCTTTTCCTGAGAGTAGTGAACGTAGAAATACAATAACCCACACTTAAGTTCCTGTTACCTATTGGAAGAGGCAGCTAGGTGGTGCAGTGGATAGAGCTTGGAATCGGGAAGATTCGTCCTCCTGAATCCAAATCTGGTCTCAGACACTTAGCTGTATCACCCTGGACAAGCCACTTCACCCTGTTTGCCTCAGTTTCCTCATCTCCAAAATGATCTGGAGGAGGAAATGGCAAACCACTCCAGTGTCTTTGCCAAGAAAACACCAAATTGGGGTCATGAACTGTGTTGGGGACACAACTGAAAAATGACTGAACACATACCAGAGAAGTCAACTCCAAATAGAGGCAATGCAGATGGAAATGCCTATGACTCATAATGGCATCCTGTCCCTCTCTATTCAAAGTCAGACCTATATGGGGATAGGGGGAGGGGGTAGGTGGGGGAAGAAGCCTTGCTTTTTTTTTTTTTTGCTGGGCAATGAGGGTTAAGTGACTTGCCCAGGGTCACACAGCTAGTAAGTGTCAAGTGTCTGAGGTCAGATTTGAACTCATGTCCTCCTGAATCCAGGGCCTGTGCTTTATCCACTCTACCACCTAGCTGCCCCCCTAGAAGCCTTGCCTTTTTAGAGAAAACCAATGAAATCACATTCTTTTTGTCCATCTTCATGTACATATTTGCTCATATCTTTGTGCAGAAGCCTATGGATTTGAGGGAGGGAAGAGACAGAAAGGGAGAGAGAGATTAAGAAAGTGAGAGAATGAGTCGCCATAGTTCTGACTCCCAAACTCAGAGACCAGTCAGGCCTATAACACTTGTTTTTTGTTTCGTTGTGCATGGCCTTGAGCCACACAAAATTGCCCAGTGGTCTGGGAGGCCTGCAAGTGAACTCTTTTTCCCCTTAGGCATTTAATTTGGCTTTGAGATTTTAAAATTTCCTCATGGATTGAAGCATCTGAACTTCAGAGTCTCTTGGAATCTTTACATGTCTCTTTAGGCCTGGCCTCCAAAGGAAGGAACTATAAACAGCCTTGTCTGCGATTTGGGGATTGCCCCCCACGCTCCATTCTCACAGGAGCCTGCTTCTGTACTGCTTCATCTGAAGTGGGCAAAGTCAATTTGGTCTGAGAAAGCAAGTTTGGCCTGGGTAGCTTAGTCACCCAATCAAACAACAAGCATTTGTGGAGGACCTTCCAAGTGCGCAGTCCTTAATTCTGCCATGTTCTGTAAGTCCCTTTTCTATACTTTCTGTTGCAGTAAAACCAGCCTACTAACTGTTCCCCTCATGGACAGTCTATCTCCTGCCCTTGTAGCTTCAATTAGGGTAAAATTAGACCCGGGTATCCGGGATGCCCTCTCCATCCCTCTTCTCAAATCTCCAGTTTTCTTCAAAGTGCAGTTCAGATGCCACTTTCAATCCCAAGCCTCTCTGGATCTCCTGAGTTATTAACACTCCTTCTGTGTCTTGATATTATTTTGCATTACTTACCATATATACACCTTGTTCTTACTTCTGTGGCAATGTTGTGTCACCCAATTGAATTTAAGCTCATTGAATACAAGGGATGGTTTTGTTTATGTCTTTGGCTCTCTAGGACCAAGAAATAGTGGCTCAAATTCAGTAGGTGCTTTAATAAATGTTAGCTGAGTTCAAAGAAGTTCTAGGCTCTGCGTTCTCGACTAGCTGTGACGATCAAGCAGCTGTGAGCTCAGATAAGACTTCTCTGAACCATAGTCTCTTCATCTGCAAAGTGTGGATTATAATAGTTGGACTATGCAATGCGCGGTGTTGTGGTGAGGACCAAAAGAAATAACATACTGAAAACTCACAGCAAATTAGATATCACTGTGTGCATGAATTTCAGCTAATAGTAACAGTGACGATGATAATTATAATTAGTGCCTGGAAATGCAAAATGGAGCCCAGAGGAGTTCCTTTCAGGAATCCCACACTAAGTGCTGCATCACATGGAGGAACCATTAGTAAGCATCTCTGTAGCTCACGCCACGCCATGGCATGCCATTGGGAAGCAGAGAGTATGCTCTTAGCTCTGGCATAAAAAATCAAAGCATATGCCCTCTTCCTTGAGCCGCAAATTCTTTTTAAGAATCAAAATTGCTTCTGGGTGATTTTTCTATTGGAGCTGAAATTGCTTCACACAAGATCTACAGCCCTAAGGACTTCCAAAATTAGCCCAAGGTTTTTGGTGTCCATGGAAGTGTAACGATTGGAATGATGCCACCTGCTGGAGACTTACTGTAGAAGAGTTCCACCCATGAAGCGAAGGTCTTTGAGGGCAAGACCAGGAGTCTTTTCTTTGGCATCAGGAAGTGACATTGGCTAGTGAGAGGAAGAAGGAAGGGACTAGCGCTCTGTCTGGGGCTCTTTCCTGAGGACGCTGGTGGAGAAGGGAGCTAGAACTGCTCCCTCCCTTTAATAGATAGGAATCTAGGCCTTTCTCTCTCTCTTTACCAAATTCTTATTCTCCTTAATAAATGCTTAAAAGTCTAACTCTTGCTAAAGCTTATAATTTATTGGTGACCACTCATTAGATATTTTAGACATTTAGCCCTTAACAGAAGACAACCCAGGAGGGATTCATCAAATTATATGGTCCCCAGTCCTATTGTTCTGGAACAGTGAAGAGCAACTAAGTGTCCATTGGGTGTTCCTCCCTACAGTGATTTCAAGATAGATAGAATGGTACTAGAGGCTCTCCAGAGAACAGCTAAAATGACCCAGATTACTTGATTTCTATATGAGAAGACTGATAGATGGTCAGAGCTGGAAGGGACCTTAAAGGTCCTTAAAAGGGAAACCTGTTTATTTTACACATGATGAAACTAAGGACCAAAGGACGGAAATGACTCACCCAAGGTCACACAGCTAGTTAGTGGAAGAGGCAAGATTTGAACCAGGTCCCAGAGCCTTTGCATTATTCCACATTGAGATGAAAAAAAAATGGGATTCATTGGTCTAGGGAAACAAAAAGAATGCATTCTAGAGTAAATGTTTGAAATCTATATAACCAAGAAGGGTTAAAATAAGCACAGATCGATTCCCCAAATCATAGAATATCAGAAAGACAGTATACTCCTTGAGGCTTGAAACATCCATTTAGGATGAAGAACTTATAGATGATAGGTTCATAAAATGTTTTTAGGGAAAAATAAGGAAGGTATCAGAGACAACCAGACATTATTTTTCCTTAGTCATACGTCAATCTGCTAAAAGGAGCCTGCGGCACCCTTTGGGCTACAGATAATAACAGTATATGAGAACTTAGCAGGGAGATCCTGAAATCCAGGCTAGAGATATCACACACATACACAAAAATGAATCTGTAGGAAAGTAACAAGGTGGCCACAGCATATGATAGACTCTGGGCCTGAAGTCAGGAAGAGTCATTTTCCTGAGTTCAAATACAGCCTGAGACACTGACTAGCTGTGTGACTCTGGACAAGTCACCTAACTCTGTTTGCCTCAGTTTCTTCATTTGTAAAATGAGGACACTGGAGAAAGAAATGGCAAACCACTCCATAGCTTTGCCAAGAAAACCCCAGACAAGGTCATGAAGAGTAAGATACAACGGAACAGGAAAACTGTTCAAAAATTTTCCTCGATGCTTCTGTTAGGTATTTTTAAAAATTATACTTAGTGGTGAGGGTTTATCCATCACTTAATTCATTATTCAGATTGAATTCCTAGGGAGAGGGCCAGGAGATTGTCATTAGCAAGCACGCTTAAAACCTGGAGCTACTGCTCAAATTTGTGTGTCAGAGACCTCTTCACCCCTCATTTTGAGTTTTTGTCTATGTAATGATTTGGAAGAATGAGAGTCAGAGTATAGCCATTTTCCCTTGCTAATTAAAGATTCTAATCACTAATTTTAATATAGTTTTTCAAATTAGCTCTCATTTTTCCAATAGTGAAAATATCAGGCATGTAGAATGAATGATCTCTGACTTCTCCATGCAATGGATTGTCTTTTTCATTTGGAAATCTCTTTGACTAAAACACCAGGTAACCCCGATACTTTTCCTTCAGTTAAAATGTAAATAGCCTCTTGATGGAAAGAAGTTATAAATAGCTAAACTCTTTGAGCATGGGATCCTTATAGAGTCATGATATGAAAATGTTGAAGATTATATGCAGAAATATAGAAATCAGACATGGAAGCTCCCCCTATTTCTTCTATCTTGGTGAAGGATTATTTATTTCCCCTGATAATGAATGCTTAGAAAAGGTCTCATATGCAATATTCCTTCTTTTGTTCTCCATTTTCTGTCTTCAACCCTTTGTACAATCTGTCTCCACACTTGGAAAACTTTCTCTTTTTACTTCTGCCTCTTAGCATCCCAAGTTTTCATCAAGGCCTAGACAAAATATCACAGGATGCTTTTCATGATCCCCAACCTACTAGTGCCTCACTTCCCAAATCAAATTCTATTTTGCATATATCTTGAATATATTTCTATGTGAACACTTTGCCTCTCATGAGAGACTAGAAGCTCTTGGAAGGCAAAGGCTATATTCTTTATTGTATTTGTATCCCAATTCCAAGCACTGTGCTTGGCACATAGGAGGTACTTAATGAATACTTGCTGTTTGACCAATTGATTCATACCAAAATGGAGGCTGATTACCCAGCATCTAGACCGTCTTAGAGCTCAAATGGAAAAGAAATACTTTTTAAAAGCCTATAGAAGACTATGCACTGTTTCTGTGCTTTCTTCTCCACTTGAAAAAATGAGTTACTCATAGGAACAGGATCATCTTGGTCTTTAGGGAACATTCAACATACCAGCTGCAAAAAACTTTCTAGTAAAATATGCATTATGAAGCAAATGTTTAGTCCAGGCTGGCTAGCATCTGAAGCACCCATTAAGAAAAAAAATCTCTGGAACTGCTTGGGTCGATGCTCTTTCAGATGCCTTAATGAGAAAAAAAGGGAGAGAAAAGACTTGGTTATTTCGGCTTTCTATTTGAGAAGGCATCATGGTTTCAGAGGCAGCCTGGTGTGGTGGATGGGATAGAGCCCTGGAACTGAAGTCCAGAGGCCTGAGGTTTGAAGGCTTTCTCATTAGCTTTGTGACCCTGAGTAAGTCACCTCTCTGAGCTTCATTTTCCCTTTAGACCCCCGGCGGGGAGGGGGGGGGTGAGGAGGGGGAAACTGTATCTACCCCATAGGATTGTCATTAGGACAAAATTAGATAACACCATCACCTTTGTCTTGTCTTCTACTGGAGTTGAATAGATATAGATATAGATACACATACAAATACAAATGTTTGTGTGTATACAAACACACCATTTATATATATATATATATGCTTATGCATATGCACACATACATATACATACATACATATCTATTCCAATTTGTTCCTAAAGACAATACTGTGGGGTGGGTGCTGTTATCCCCATGTTCCAGACAAGGAAGCTAAGGCTCAGACATGTTAAGTGAATTTCTCTGGGTCACATAGCTATAATAGAAAGTATCTGAGGTAGCACAAATAACTTCAACAGCTGTAAGAGCTGTGACCAATAAAATGACAATTCATGATACCAGAGGACTTATGATGAAATATGCTTTCCAATACAGACACATCACAGTCTTAGGGTACAAAGATATTCATATGTATCTATGCATGAATAAATATATACACATATTCATGTACACAAATATACACATAATGTACACTGTGTATATATAGCTACATATGAATATATAAAATTCACACACACACACACATAGAGCCATTGAGGGAATTCTTTGTTTTGTTTGACTCTGCATGTATCACATAGCCTGTATGGATCAGAAGAAGAATTAGAATTTATATCTTCCAAATTCTAAGGTCAGTTTTTTATCAACTACACCATATTGCTTCTTAGTAATGTCTATGACAAGTAAATAATTAGTAATCATTATTCTAGCAAGACAATTATACTTCATTATCTAACTTCTGCAAATTGGTGATAATAGTCAACTTGTGATGCCCAAATCTTTGGTTTCATGTTCTATTGAAATTACTATCATTTATTTTACAATATCTGACCTCAGCAAAACAAAGAAAACATTTCATCACCTTTGTCCTAGAATATATCTATTTAAGAGAAATGAAACTATTTTATAATTCTGATTAATATAAGGGTTATAAGTAAATAGTGAATCGGTGATGGCCCATATGAATTTTTTAAAAGGGCTTTACAAACCATAAAAGTGCTATAGAAATGACAATTATAATCACTAGGGATATCAGCATAAGAAGTTCCTTCACTTCTTAAGCAAGTCTTAATTCCCTCATCTGTAAGTTGGGAAAATAATAACGCTTATTTGACACAATTCACATAGTTGTGGAGGGAGAGGCACTTTGTCAACCAAAAAGTGCTATAGAAATGTAAAGCTGCTATCAGTGACCACTACCACTAACAGTAGTAGAAATACTCACAAAGCAGAAGCAGCAGCAAAAATAGCAGAAACATTTCTTTTTCTTTTCTTTTCTTTTCTTTTTTTTAACGGGGCAATGAGGGTTAAGTGATTTGCCCAATGTCACACAGCTAGTAAGAAACATTTCAAGACCAGGTCATTGCCTCCTCAAAACTATAGAAAGCTTTTCCTTAAGGAGCCCAGACTTCATGATTAATGAAGATCATGTAAGGAAGATACAATTTGTGCAATATATGACTGCAGAATGCAAAGATTTAGGATACAAACCAAATATCTAGAAAGATACAACTTGGTGGTGAGAATTATACACACCAGAAGCTTGCTACTTTTTTTCAATTTTTTCAACATTTTTATTTGTTTTGAGCTCCAAATTTTATTCCTTCCTCCCTCCCTTCCTCCACCCCCTCTTCCCTCCCTGAGATAGTAAGCAATGAGATATAGTTTATACATGTGCAATTATGTAAAACATTTCCACAGCGGTTGTTCTGTACAAGATAAAACCAATGAATGATGAATCCCCATATTCCAAGTATAGACCCCAAAATATCCTTAAGAATTCAATAAATAAAACCATACTCAAACCAGAGCATTGTTACAGAAAAGGGGGGGGGACCTGTTTTCCTAAATCACCCTGATATTACATTTATCCAAAACAATTTAGGGACGATGTTTTACACAATATTGCTATACCAGATACTTATGTTGCTCCCAAACAACATCAATTGAAAAGATTTCAAAATATAGATACCCAGGAGAAAATAAAAAACCATGTGGGAACCAAATGAGGTATATGTCATCCTCACTGTCCTCTCTCTTACTAGCATTGCTATTATTAGCTATTATTATAATTATCATTAATAACCACAAGAAAGAGTGGGCTAGGGATGAAAAGTACATTTAACATGGACAGAAAACACAGGGAGAGGCTGTTGGGTAAGGCAGTGGGCTGTGAAGTGAGTTATGCTATCCTGTAATTGAATCAACCTTGAATCAAGATTTTAACACAGATAATTAAAGAGCTTTTACTCAACAGACTCCTTACGTAACCTGCTTAAGGCTCCTTATATACAGGGTACAAAAAAACCACATCTCTCTGCTTGTAAACATGTTAGCCAGTTCCTCACACATGTACCAGTGTTATGTCAGTGAACTGCCCCCAAGCCAGGGGCCAGCTTTGGAGTTGTATTTTCAATTTTTATTAAAACCCCTCCTCCTCCTCTGTCCCACCCCCTTCCCCTAAGCTATTCCTCTTCCAGATCCTAGGTCTCTTACTCATGGCTTGCCATGCATGGCAAACTTACCCATCCTGAGCTGAGGTGCTGCAATACAAAATTCAGGACAGAATAAATATTTCAGCACTGAGCATCTGTGTTTATTAGCTCAGTTTCAGATTCGTCTGGAGATTTCCTCTGAGCTGTGGCGTTGATGTTTCTGCATATGACTTTCTTGATATCAGAGAGTTGTTTTTTGTTTTGTTTTTTGTTATCACTATGATTTATTCACATGTGGCTGCCCAGTCTGAACAAATGCTCACATACCATTTGCTCACAAATTCATGACAGATCAAGAGTGGTGGCCTGACAAGCTTTGATTGAGGTTGCTTGAGCTGGGGTGATGACATGCTGAGATTTGAGAGTGGGTGGCAGGAAGGCCCCATTTTACCCCACCCCTCAGAGAGATCTTCCCCCAACCAGCTGGTGTCCTGGTTACAAAGTAAATACTTTAGAGACTAAGTAACAAGTCTTATCAGCTATTGCTCCCTTAGCACGAATGAGTTTATCAGATCCCTTTTAAATGATAACCAGTTAAGATCAGCTTAACGAGATACACAGTGACAAAGTTTTGATGGGGGAAGACCAGAGGGCCTGTTCTGCTTCCAGGAAAGGCTCCTTCCCACCTATTTATTATGTTGCCCCCTTCCCTTCCCCTCCTTTCCTATCCCACTGACAAAATCTGTCAGACTATTAATAGTGAATTCCCTCTCTTACACTTCAAACCCCCTTACCAACATACCCTATTTTCTTCTCCTTGGCTCCTGCCTCTAAAGAAGGGAAGGTTCTCCTTGTCAAAGTCAAAGCCTCTGCTGTGCCTGGCTCATCACCCTCCCTCTTGCCCTTCAATTATAGTTTTTTCTGGGGCAGCTAGGTGGCACAGTGGATAGAGCACCGGCCCTGGTGTCAGGAGTACCTGAGTTCAAATCCAGCCTCAGACACTTGACACTTACTTACTAGCTATGTGACCCTGGGCAAGTCACTTAACCCCAATTGACACACACACACACACACACACACACACACACACACACACACACAAGCTCAATTATCACTTTCTCCTTATCTCTTTTGTTGCTGTCTTCAAATAAGTCTCGTTCTTGCCCATACACAAAGAATCTCTACTTGACCCCAAGAGAGCATTCTATAGTTCTCCTCCTGACCCAACTTCTAGGGGGGAAAATATCTCTAGTTCTCGCCTCCACTTTTCTGTATCCTATTTTCTTCTCATCACTTTGCCATCTGACTTGTGGCTTATTCAAAGAAATGGTCCCTACTGTGGTTTAGGCCTTCTTCACCTTTTTCTCGGATTACAACGTCGTAACTGGAACCCCCACTTCTGTCTCTCCCTTACCTAATTCTGTTCCCACACAATTGTCAAAATAATCCTCCTAAAGCACAAATATGACCATGTCACTCCTCTGGCCCCCAAACTTCCAATGACTCTCTTCCACCTCTAGATAAAATACAGAGTCCTCAGCTGAACATTCAAAGTCCTTCACCATTTGGTTCCAGGCATATTTCATATTACTCCCTAAACTCTGTTCTAGCCAGATTGGCTTGTTTTCAGATCTCTGAACTTGGGATTCGATCTCCATGACTTTGTACAGGTTGTTACTTATGAGTATAGGGTCCTCACATCTGTCCTTTAAGATCCTGAACTTTATTAAAGGTTCAACACATGTGCTCTCCCCAGTGAGAAGCTTCTCCTGACCTTCTCTTTTAATGCTCTCTTCCTTCTCATATTTTCATGTATTTACTCAGCTCTATCTTTTGTACCCTCTCAACAGAATGCAAATTCCTTGAGGGTACATAGTAGGTGCCTAGTAAATGCTCATGGATTTGGATTGGATTAGGAAAGGACAATTAGGATGTGAGTATTCTGGGCTATCTGGGGTGAAAACAAGGGCACTGAGGAGCTCAGGGGGGAAGAAGGAGTAACAGCAGAGAAAGATAAAAACTGAAAGCTGGAGATGGGCATTTTGCCAAAAGGAGGAGATAACCTGTAATAATGGAAACAGTCCTCACTTTGGAGTCAGAAGATTTGGTCTTCTAAGTTCGACCATTTTCTAGCTATGTGACTATGGACAAGTTATTTAACCTGTTTCCTCATATGTAAATAAAGATATTTCTTCTACCCTCCTTGAAGATATACAGTGAGGATTAAAGAGGCTGAGGAATTTAAGGTGCTTTGTAAACTATAAAACACTACGTACAAATGACAACTTTTAATATTCAGGATAATCCAGAATGAATTGAAGCATGGGGTGAGGTTGATATATGGTTTTATTTTCCTTCCTCAAACCCCATAGGATACAAATTACTACATTTTCTAGAAAAGTAAAAATGCGATGCTTTTGGTTTTGTTTTTAAATCTCAGGCGAACAAGGGTGATCTTTTAGTTGCCCTCTAAATAGTTTGTAGCACACTGTAAGAGTTTAGCAAATGTTATTTAAGACCAAGAATAGTCAGTTCTTTCCTGAAAAACAAACAAACAAAAAAACCTCCCTGGTTCTCTAAATCTTCATCTCACAACTCTTACCAAGCTCTGCATCCGTCCCTTCCTAGAGGAAGTGTTTATCCTATTTCCTGTTCAGTTCCATCAAAGCTCTCCACTTCCACTTCCTAGCCCAGGTAAAAATATTAAAATATCACATTCTGCTGTAAGGAAAGCAGATGTCCCTTATGTCCCCTCTTTCCATTTCTCAAGAGAAGGACAGCTCAGGGGCAGCTAGGTGGCGCAGAGGAAAAAGCACTGGCCCTGGATTCAGGAGTACCTGAGTTCAAATCCGGCCTCAGATACTTGACACTTAGTAGCTGTGTGACCTTGGGCAAGTCACTTAACCTCCATTGCCCCACACAAAACAAAACAAACAACAACAACAACAACAACAAAAAACAAGAGAAGGACAGCTCCAACACCCTTGCTAAAAGGTATGCCAATGATTGGTTATCTTGGGAAAGGGAAACGACATTGAAGATGAAGAGAATGTCAAAACTATAGCACAATATCAAGAAAAGTATTTTAGTCCTACTATTGATTAATCACCAGGCATTTATTTACTGAGCATCTAAGGAGGGCTCAGTCTTGTGTCTGGGCTGGAACCCAGCCCACAGCTGTATATTATATTTTAAAGCCATCACCTCTACCCCTCAAAGTGTTTACAGTAAAATTGAAGAGAAGAGACTGACACACATGAGCAATTAAAGAAGAGTATAAAGAGTGCAATTAAATACCAAATTGTGTGGTTCAGTCTATAGAAGGAGTGAGAGGGAAATCAGGAAGTGGAGGATTTCAGTTGGAATAATCATGAAAACCCAAGCTATGGAGTGGGGGAGCGGTTAGGGGTGACTTCACTTGGACCTGGGCAGACAAACAAGGAAGGAAATAAGCATTTCTATAGTGCCTACTGTGTGCCAGACACTGTTCTAAGCACTTTACAAATATTATCTAATTTGATGTGGGAAAGACATAAGTGGGAAGAGGAGAAGGGAAGTCATTTTAAGCAAAAAAAAAAAAGAGTGGGAGGGATCTATGAGGAAGAGATGAAGCTGGTGGAGCAGAAAGCATATGTTGGAGAATTTGGGGTTTTTTATATGTGTTTTTTTAAATTGTGAAATAGATTTGCAGCAAGTCAAATTATGGAGGTCTTCTGTCATCTCTTAGCATCTCATAACACTTTTCTTTATTCAGAGAATCTTAATATTTGGTGTGACATGGACCCCTTTGGCAGTCTAGTGAAACCAATACACCTGAGAATTATGTTTTTAAATGCATAAAATAAAATAATAAGATACAGCATTCACATAGTACCTACTATATGACAGGCACGGTCACAAGTGCTTTACAAATATCTTATTTGATCCTCGCAACAACCCTGGAAGTTAGGGACTATTATAATTGCCATTTTTATAGTTGGGGAAACTGAGGTAAACATAAGTTAAGTGACTTGTCTGGGATAAGACAGCTGGTAATTCTCCAAGGCCAGATTTGAACTCTGGTGTTTCTGACTCGAGGCCCAGCATTGTATCCACTGCACCACCTCGCTGCCCCTAACTAGAATTAGAAAGGAAACCAATTATATTAAAAGGGTTATCAAATAAATATACATTTAAAAAAACCCACCAAGTTCAAGGATCTCAGGCTAAAAACATCTGCAAATATTTGTTACATGGGCTTTCTTTTTCTTTTTCAATGGGGGTAGGGCAAAAGGGAGAGGTGGGTTTTGTTCATCAAAAAAAAAATACTTTAAAAAAACCACACCTGTGTCTCTATGGAATATAATATGTACCATGTCTTATGCAAACTTTTTACATTCCCCCATGCCTACTACAGTGCTCTACATATGGAAGATGCTTAATAAATGCTTGTAGAATAGAGTGGACATTGATACCACTGAAGACTTATCTGTGGTTTTGCATTCAAACATCTGCATTTTCTAAATGTTAAACTGCATGTGAATTTAAAGTCTCTCTTTCTCTGAACCAGCATTAAATTCTATGAGTGATGTTAATAGCTTTATGTTTTAATGTGCTGTTCTTTTCTGAAGAAATGCCTCCTGGCAGAAGCTCTTCTCAGCATAGCTTGACCTGTGTGCAGAGGTGGTCTGGGGGCCTGTAAGATTAAATGCCAGGCCCAGTGAACTCTCATGCTTCAGCAGTAATTGGGAAATGGATGGTTTAGATATTCCGTGCCTCCCTCCATCCGTGCCCCCAAATTAGCATGATTTGGAGAAGAGCTATAGTAGAATATTAACCTTGAGACAGGAGGCCTGAAAAACTGATCTAAGTCCTCCCTTCATCTCCACCACCCCCACTCCTCATCCCCTTTCTGGGAAGCTCTGTCACCTTGGGGGAGGGGAACTGGCTACATCAGATAATAGAGAATGAAAGATTGAAATATGTAAAACAGTAACCAAATCACAGACACCAGATGTGCTGCCAAATGCTCAGAATTACCCAAACAGCTGAATCAGGGCCCAGATCAGCACTTTTCCAGCATGGGCCACACACAAAAATGAGTGGAGAAGGGTTTATTGGCTGCTGCAGCTGCCACCTGGTTGTTCATGTGTCACATCCCTGCCTTACCTCCCTTCCTTGCCCATAGACCCGGCCTTCAGGCCACTGGTTCCTGGGGAGTGGGGGGAGGGCGAGAGGGGAGGCTCCTTTGAACTCTGGGGCTTTTCTGCAGCTGTCAATCAGTTGTTCTGTAGAGTTTCAGCTTCCCAAGATGAACATTACATTTGGCTCCAGGCAGGAGTCTTTCGACCTCATTTGACTGTCTCCAGCTTCTCTTTTTGTGAAAAAAGTCATCTTCCTGATCATTGCTAAGTCTGTCTTCTATCGAAGGATTTCAGATGAACCCTTTGCCCCACAACAACATTCACAGCCGTGTCATTCAAACCCTAGGATCGGAGACTTAGATCTGGAAGAAAACTCAGAGGGCCTCAAATGTAAGCCCCATCACTTTGCAGATGGGGAAACTGAGGCTAGGAGAGGTTAAGTGATTTGCCCCAGGGTAGGGCAGCTGGCATCTGAGGCAGGATGCAAACCCAGGCCTTCTTGAATCCAAGCCTGACATTTTCTCCATTACACTACCTACCTCAGCTACCCCTTCCAATCTCCCCCTCATTTTTAATTCTTTGACATCACTACCCAAAAAGACAGGAGAACCAGATTTGAAGATATTTTTCCCTTTATGCAACTGCAAGCTTGTGGCACAGATCAGAGGAAGGGTGGGCAGGTCTCCAGGCACAGAGCAAGTAGCATCTGATGGAGTGTTAGGAGGATCTACTTGTGGCTAATGAGATGCAACCTTCATTTGCTCACTTTCCCTGGAAAATTGCTTTGCATTTAGCAGAATTATAACACCCTAACACTCCATTTGAATTATGACCAATGGTAGCTGGCACCCCAGTTAGAAGCTCGGGCTTTTTTCAAATGATAAGCAATTCACATCCATTTAATTCTCGATTGGAAGTTAAGGATGAAGCATTGAAATGGCTTGCACTCATCTGAGTAAATAGCCGACATTTCTATTGCATTTTATGTTCTCTAAGCACTTTGCATATGTATTCTCTCACCCGATCCTCACAACAACCTTGAGAAAAGAGGACTGCAGATGTTATTACTCTCATTTTACAGATGAGTAAATTATTGCTCTGAGATGTTCAGTGACTTTCCTCAATTTAAACATCTGATAAGGACCAAAGATAAGATCCAATCCCAGGTATCTCCTGATATCAGATTTAGCATTCTTACCCTGATGCCTAAGTTTCATGTGGTGGCTGTTGACATCTTGTTCTCATAATCTACTATCTCATGTTGTTCAGAGAGATTCTTAGGCTAGGAAAGAAATAAAACAGGTTAGTCCATTCCCCCCTACTTTTGGTCAAACTTCTCTTAAATTTAACATAGGATGACTATAAAAACCATTTGCATTAAATACAACACTGTTTTATAATCACAATGATAAATGGATGTTCCTCCATCCAGTTGGATGGACTCTTCAGGGCAAATTTACAGAAGGATATGGGCCAGAGTAGACAGGCATAGATGTGTTGTGGCTTACATGGTTAAAGAGAATACCAATACTGAAAAGATCATAGACTCCATTGGCATAACAGAGTATGAATAGATGATGAAGGTCAAATGGATATATTCCCATTGATGATTGGGATATGGGTTTTCTTTTCAAGATTTTGAAAAAAATTTCATTGAGAAATGAAATGGGGGCAGCTAGGTGGCACAGTGGATAAAGCACCAGCCCTGGATTCAGGAGGACCTGAGTTCAAATCCAGCCTCAGACACTTGACACTTACTAGCTGTGTGACCCTGGGCAAGTCACTTAATCTTCATTGCCCTGCCCCCCCCAATAGAAATGAAATTAAGAGGAAGTTTGTTTGTTTTTTAAGGAAGAAATCCAAGATATCAGTAGCCATGTAAAAATTTCCTATTCACTAATAATTAATGAAATACAAATTAATGCAGGTTCCACCTCACATCCATCAGATTGGCAAAAATGACAAAGAAGGAAAATCATAAGTATTGGAGGAAATGTGGGAAAACAGGCACATTGATTTACTGTTGGTGGAGTTGTAAATTGGTCCAGCCATTCTGAAAAGCAATTTGGGACTATTCCCCAAAAGACACTAAATCATATGTACTCAGGGATACCACTAGTAAGCCTATGTCCAAAAAGATCAAAGAAAGAGGAAAAGTACTGATATATGCAAAAAATATTTACAGCAGCTCTTTTTGAGGCAGCAAAGACTTGGAAATTTAGAGAATGCTCATCAGTTAGGGAATGATAAGAAAAAATTATGATATATAAATTAATGGAATAATTTTGTGCTATAAGAAATGATAAAAGGGGCTATTTGAAAAAAAATTGGGAAGATTTGTAAGAACTGATGCAGAATAAAGTGAGCAGAGCCAGAAGAATAATTTACACAATAACAGAAACATGGTAAAGACAAAAATTTTGAAAGACTTGAGAACTCTGATCAGTGCAATAACTAACAATAATGCCGGAGGAGTTACAATGATGAATTCTTCCCACTTCCTATTAGAGAACAATTGAAAGGTTCAGGATGAAGACATTTTTTGTTTCTTTTTTCGTTTTTAATAGGTACTTCATTTTATTTTTTTCCAATTACATGTAAAGATAGTTTTTAACATTCATTTTTGTAAGATTATGATTTCCAAATTTAAAGAAATGAGGAACAGCAGTTGAAGGTTTGCAAAGAATTTTTAATATATTCTCTTATCTAGATTGCATTTAGAATACCTAATTACTTGAGACAGTAAATAGAATGTAGGGCCTGAAGTCAGGAAGACTCATCTTCCTGAGTTCAAATTTGGCCTTAGATAGTTACAAGCTGTGTGACCCTGGGCAAGTCACTTAACCAGTTTGCCTCAGTTTTGTCATCTGTCAGATGAGCTGGAGGAGGAAATGGCAAACCACTCCAGTATCTTTGCTAAGAAAATCCCCAAAGGGTTCACAAAGCATCAGTAACAACTGAAACAAATGAATAACAACAAAAACCTAATTACAACATCTGGGTTCTCTGACTCTCCTCTCTCCTCAAAGAGCAAATACCATTGCTAGTACAGGATTACATGAACCCATCGGTTTCTCTAGTGCTTAAGTCAGAGCAGACTTTTGGGAATATTTCTTTTTCAGAAACAAAAGCAAACTCCAGCATACTTCGTGCTACATGAAATGCACATGATAAATACTTGTTGTCTCTAGGAATGGAGATCCTTCCTCTCAGTATAGAGTCTGGGCCAGAAATGGAAACCTTCTACTTTGGAAGACACAGCAGAAGGAAGCATTTCATTTTTTGATTTAAAGGGTTGATATGAATTTGAAGGAAAGGTAATTGTTTCACAATATGGTTTTTATCAGTCATTTTTCTCTGTTTGCTCTGTTTGGACATGTGGGCAAGTCACTTAACCTCTTGGCCTCAGTTTCTTTGTCTGGAAAATAGTGGTGATAATTCCACCTCCCTCCCTTTCGTGGTTGTTGTGAGAATAAAAGAGACAATAGTTATAAAACACTTTGCAAACTTTAAAGCACTATATAAATGCTAGTTGTTGTTTCCACACAGCTTTTTTCCCTCAGTGCTTGGTTACAGGTCAATAAATTAAAGTTATTCTTATCATTTAAGATGGTATCATGGGATATAAAAACAATCCCTTTCATAAAAAATTGAAACTTGTCCACTTATAACTTCATCCTTTAGGGAGGTCTGGAGTTTGGCAGAGTAACAAACCCAGATTCTTGTTGTGAAACAAAGATGGACTCTAAGGAACTGAACTTGACTTCTAAATGAGGGTAAACATGTTGAATGTCCAAATCCCCTTTGCACCGCCCCAAATCCTAACAATGAGAATAAAGATACTGAATTTCTAAATTCCTCCACCTTCCAAATCCCCTCACCAAACACAAGGAAGCCCAACACAATGCCTTCCCAGAGTGGTTGGGAAACAGAAGTTCGGTTTTTATTAGGTCAGCGAACTTGAGGATTTAAAGGGAAGTCATCCCTTCACAGCACCTGTTGACCTCCAGTCAACCTTGCTTACTGATTCCCCTTGAAAGTGAGGAATGTTAGGAAGAAGCTGATAAATTCAGCCTCATGGAGAAAACAGACCAGCAGCTGTGACCTGCCAAATATGCCTAGAATGACCAGAAGCACTTCAGCAAGAAATCCAAATGAGAAAGCAACAACTGCTTTCTAGGAATCTGCCTCCCTGATGCCTTGGACTCCAGAAACCCTCCAGGAGCACAGTCTTTGAAGCAGGGTGTTAAGTAATGGAATGTGTATGTGCTCTGGATCTCTCTCTGAGCCAGGTCTGCTCCATCACCAGAGGTACCAGAGGGCTTAGGGTGTCTCTATTCTCTAACGCCATTGGCTTGACACTGACTGGCTACATTCTCCTTAATATTACAGGGCCAGTGACTAGCACACCAATACCATTTAACCATTTCACATCAATTAGCATTTACCAAGGGATATTTACCTCAAAGATATAGTGACAACAAACGAGCAAACATTTTCCTCCTTAGACTTCAAGGGCATAATCTCCCCCACACCACCTCAGTGAGAGGAGAGGGTTTAGAAAGGAGCAGGCTCGTATTTGAGCTCAGTTCCAGAGCTAAGCATTAGCCTATGGCTTTGGTCCCACTGAGTTCACGTCTAGGTAAGCTATGACTGACAGGTGACTCTTTCCAATGAGCTGAAGTCCCAAATGTCACTCCTGAAGATCATTGCTTGTCCCTCAGGGCGTCTAAGCTGCACTGGCCTGAATTCTGACTCCCAAATTGCTGTGGCTCTCTCTCCTGACCAAGGTCAGAAACCTTACTCCTTTCACCTCGAATGGAAAAAAAAGAAAAGGCCAAAGCGAGAGGTCTATTTTTTAGGGCCATATGGCATTAGGGAAGGGAGGAGACCCCAAGACCTTTTTCCTTATAACATGGACTCTCATCAAACCCTATGGTGAAGGAGTTACCAAATGAAACCAATGCTGAAGATACTGTATTATATACATGAAGTTGATCATAAGGGTATTTCTCCATCACACCTTTCTGTGTCCTAGATATCCCCACCAGAAGGTATCGAATGGCCTCATATGCTTCTCCAACCACCCAAGACCTCCACAGCTATACCTTATTTGGGACTGCACTTTCTAGGTCATGTACCAGGCTTCAAATCTTTGCTTTCTTCTTTTCTCAGTCTCCTCCTCGAAATTTATCTCTTCATTCTCTCAGGCCCTGCTTTCTGCTTTGCAAGATTATAGCTGGTTAACCTAATAACTAAACTCGTGCTATGTGCCCCAGATGTTTAATGGAATCACTCCTATTTACATTTTTTTTTTCTTTTGCGGGGTAATGAGGGTTAAGTGACTTGCCCAGGGTCACACAACTAGTAAGCGTCAAGTGTCCGAGGTCAGATTTGAACTCAGGTCCTCCTGACCCCAGGGCCAGTGCTCTATCCATTGCACCACCTAGCTGCCCCTAGGGTCACTGTTTATGGGAGCACAGTACTGTTAGACCCCTTCCCCTCCTATTTGCATTTTAAGGGAGACTTTTTTTTTCTTCAGACTGGACATCCCTTTTTTCTCAAGTTGGAAATGTAGTGGACACTCATGGGTCTGACCTCACTGATGATTGACATTGAAACTTTGACCTGTTCTCTTTCCAGCCTGAGCCCCTTTGTCTCTCCTTATGCAGTCTGGTGCCCCCTAACCCAAGCTGGAGGTTCCTCAAATTGATGCTAGACTTGGTTCAGACACTGGATTTATTTAGCCCTACTGTAACTAAGAACCCATAAGCTCAAGTGATTCACCAGCCCCAGGCTCCCCCTAGCAAGGACTATAGGTGAGCACTACTACATTGGCAACTGGAACCTTCGTAGAAATACACAGCCTTTGGGGCAGCTAGGTGGCGCAGTGGATAGAGAACTGGCCCTGGAGTCAGGAAGACCTGAGTTCAAATCTGACCTCAGCCACTTAACACTTACTAGCTGTGTGACCTTGGGCAAGTCACTTAACCCCAATTGCCTCAACAAAACAAACAAAAAACCAAGAAATACACAGCCTTAACTCAAAGAAGTTGCTTGAATGGTGAGAATTTCAGGCACTGTAACAAGCTGGTAGAGAAACTATTGATAGACATTTGGGATCATAAATTTAGAATTGGAAGGAACCTTACAGACCCCAAAGTCCACAGTTTCTTATTTTATAGATGAGGAAATGTAGGCTTAGACAGTTTATGTGATCAACCCATGGCCACACAGCTATTAAGTATCTGAGACAGGATTTGAACTCAGGTCTTTCTGACTCCACACCCTGGGCCCAATCCATTCCATGTGCCCCAAAAGCAAGATTGTAGGCTTTGATGAAGACAGGAATACATAGTTTGGGGAAGTAGGGAACCAGAGCAGAGTACGTGCTTTCTGATTTTCCTCTTGAAGGTCCTCTGAAGCAGGACTCACCAAGCCAAGAGGCTATTTACAGTCCAAAAGCTTGCCTTTCACTTTCGGGAAGGTTGTTGAAGTAGCTAGATCAGCCCAGACAGAGATAGAACAGCCTCTTCTAAATGCCCAATCAGTCATTATAGCTTGGGAAGTAGACAGCTAGACGGCTGTGTCAGAGAAGACTGTAATTTCACCCTAACACTCTCTCTAAGGATGGTTTCCAATTTTCTGTTTGTTTTTGTCTCCCTCCCTCTCCTGCTTTGAATGTTCACATTGTAGAACAAACCCTGGATGGCTCTGCATTTTTTCAAACATTCTGATCAATACTGAAGATTAGGGACCAAATCCTGCTGGCTTGTGGGTTTTTATCATGAAGAAGCTTTGCACACAGTCTGGGCATGACTGAGGTTATGTAACAAGCACTTCTGTGAATATAGCTCTGCAGTCACATTTTAGCTTACTGTTGACTAAACTGCGGATGCCAGATGTGGTCGTCTCTCCATTTGGTTCGTAACCAAAACGATCTGTGTCCTAGAAATGAAATTCTGATCAATCTATCAACATTAAGGTAGAATTTTAATGTCAGTGGAAAATAACAATCAGATCGTCATTTGCTGAGACCTTCTTTTCCCAGCCACTGGATCTGACTATATTTTGGAAGGCACAGAAAATCTAGTTCAAAGGGAATAGTTAAGAGCTGAATTATGTTCATCCTGCAATTGAGCCACAATTAGGTGGTTTTCATGGTGCTGTGGGGTGTGGTGGGGTCTTTTACTTCAGGTGGGGTCAGGAGAATGACAACATAAAGTCATGTTAGGAGAAGAGGTGGCCTGACCCACTGAAACTTTGGGTAGAAGGTAGGTCCCAAAGGAGGGTGCTTAGGTGGGTAACAGGAGAACCAGGGATTATCTGCCAATTGATGAGCTTGAGGCATAGGTATGGGGATTTCTGGAGGAAATGCCTCCCTATCCCCAAGATGTTGGTACTCTTGGAAAAAGGCCCCATGGCCCTGCCCTAATCATGGCCCTGCCTTTTAAAATGCAGGAAAATCCAGCTCAGTGATTCATCCACTTTAGCAATACCCACTGAGTAAGACAAGAGGAAGATGCGCTTACATTCATTTTACAACTAGGGTTAGCAGAGCTCAAGATGATGCAGCATCTTGATGAGGTGATAAAGACAACTGACCTAGGGTCATGCATTCTCAGCGCTGGAAGAGGCCTTAAAAATCATCTAGTGCAACTCCCACATTTTACAGGTGATGAAACTGAGATGAAGTACCTTGCTTCAAATCATCCCATGAGATGGAGCAGAACCCAGGCTCCTAATTTCCTGACAAGAACTTTTCCCCACTGTATTGGATTAGAATACAAATGCTTTGAGTCATTGAACTGGATTTTATCTCATATTCGACAACTCAGAGATGAAAAAATTCCATTATTTCTCAAAGACTGAATGTTTGCAGTCCTGAAGAGACTCCATCTCAAGCATACAGATCTAAGCATAGATGTGTTTCCTCCCACTGGCTATGATTGAGATTTCCCCACTGGACCTTTCCATTCTACTCTGAGATACCAATTTTGGCTTCATGCCCCTCAATCCCAGCATGATTTTCACTGAGTGCAGTGGCTTAATCAAACAATAGGGAGCTTTGTATAATGGTCCATTCTTCAGTCTACTGTTGTGTGTGATTTTGTCATTAACTGCATGGAAACCCATGATGTTTTTCCCAGAGTATGAGACAGAGACATCTTCAAGAGATTAGTTGTTGGGGAAGAAAACAATTCAACTAGAATGGTCTAATGGAGATTGGTTTATTTTCCTAAGAGCTTGGAAACTGCAGGGAACAGATTGGTTAGGAAGGACAACCAAACAAGACAAAGAACAATAGTGTAAGGTACATGGCCGACCTTACACTGAGTTCAGATCCTTGACTCAGAATGGCTCTAGGGGGGTGTTTTCCTTTCTGGACAAATCCCCTTTCTAGTAGGGCCAGCAACCTGAATGAAGGGAGAAAGGATAATCAAAGAGGGGAGCAATCAGAGTTGTTTATGAATTTATGATCTAGGGGAAATTGACTTCTTTCACCCATTATCCTAGTCACTGTCAGATGATAATGAGGATGGTGATGGTTGCTAACATATAGCACTTTACCAATCACTTTACATATACCACCTCAATTGATCCTCATAAAAATCCTGTGACTTATGGTAACAGTATAATTATTCACATTTATAGACCAAGAAACTGAGGCTGGAAAAGGTTATGTCATCAGCCCAGGGTCTCACAGCTTGTAAGTGTCTGAAGTACGATTTGAACTCAGATCTTCCTGACTTCAGACTCAGTGTTCTATCCACTGTGCTGCCTAGCAAGCACTCTGGATTTCTTTCTATCCTCTTCCCCCACCCTTTGCATCTTCTTTTTGTTTTCTCTCCCCCACCCCGCACCTCATTAGAATGGAAGCTCCTTGAGAACAGGGACTGTCTTTTCTTTTTACTTATATTCATTTACATTTTCAATACTTAGAAAAGTTTTTAGAACATGGTAAGCCCCCAATAAATGATTATTGATTTGATTTGACTATATTGGGAAATTGTAGTGATATTAAAAATAAAAAAAGGAAATCAGTAGAAAACAAGAGGAAGGGATGAAAAAGATGGGTTTGGGAATGTGGAAGCCTAGCTCACAGGGCTGTTGGGCTGTTGTGAGGAAAATGCTTCATAAATCTTAAAGTGTTATGTAAATGGGAGCCATTATTGAGAATAAATGATTTACTAGCTGTGTGACCCTGGGCAAGTCATTTAACCCCAATTGCCTCACTAAAAAAAAAAAAAAGAATAAATGATGAGGGCAGCTAGGTGGTACAGTGGATAAAGGACTAAAAGGACTAGCCCTGGATTCAGGAGGACCTGAGTTCAAATCCAGCCTCAGACACTTGACATTTACTACTTGTCTGACCCTGGGCAAGTCACTTAACCCTCATTGCCCTGCAAAAAAAACAAAAAAGAATGAATGATGACTCCAACTTGGATGTGATGGCATGATTTACAGGCCAGGATCTCTCATTAACCTGCTGTGTGATATTTAGAAGACAAAAATGGGGAAATGGTAAGTTGACTAGAGTATCGATGGCATGGTGTTAACAGGCACCATAATAATGCCCACATGTATGGTTATCAGCTTCATGTCATTGCAGCTGCCGTCATGGAATGCGGGGTCAATAGGCCACGAGAGCAGAGCAATGCTAATAAATGTACTATACTGGCCTGGATTCATCTCCTAGCTCTTAAGAAAGGCACTTAACCTCTCTCTCTCTCTCTCTTCATCATCCCCTCTGAGTTTCTCTGTGTGCAATTTAGAGATAACACCCAAAAGGAATGGTGTAAGAATTAATGATAATATTGCTTCAAAAGTACTTTCCTTGGGGAGGTAGGGAAGAGGAAAGTGTTACTCATATATAGAATCTTAACCAAATTCAGTTTTCTGACTTTTGTAATTGGAGAATTAATGAAGGAGGATAGAAATGTTCCAGAAATTCCTGAAGCCTCAAATACAGAAATACTCATGTTGGCAGACATGTGATAGAGATGAAGGAAGGGAGGGAGAGGAATTGATTAAGTACTCGCTATGTGCCAAGTACTGTTATGAGCTAGAGATACAAATAGAAAAACATCAATCCCAGCTCCCAAGGAGCTCATACTCTTACTGAGTAAAACAAAATATTTAAGACAGTCCAGTTACAGAGTAAATGGTAAGGTCCAGGGATACTGAGGTTATATTAACAGATTAGATGGTAGAATTTGGGGGTTTGAAGGGCATATCAACAATGCAAATGATAAGGGCTGATGGTCCTTTATCTTATTAGAATGATTCTATTTGGTGACTTTTTTGCTTATCCAGAGGGAAGTAGCTATACCTATTCTATAGGGTGGGGGATTGCAAATACCTCCAGATATATGAGAATATCAAACCCCTTCTCCATAAGAAGTTCTCAATTTAGTTCATTAAAGAATAACTTTCTATGCAACAAGCTTAACTTTATATTAGAAATTAATGGGTCTGGGGCAGCTAGGTGGCGCAGTGGATAGAGCACCGGCCCTGGAGTCAGGAGTACCTGAGTTCAAATCCAGCCTCAGACACTTAACACTTACTAGCTGTGTGACCCTGGGCAAGTCACTTAACCCCAATTGCCTCACTTAAAAAAAAAAAAAGAAATTAATGGGTCCAAGATAATCCCAAAGGACTAATGATGAAGCACACTATCCACCTCCAGAGAAAAAAAACTGATATTGATTGAACATAGACTGAAGCATGCTATTTTACACTTTCTCTTTTTTTTAACCTTTTTACGTAAAATGACTAATATGGTAATGTTTTACATAGTTGCACATGTATAGCCTATACTGATTGCTTACAACCTTGGGGAGAGGGGAGGGTTAGGAGGGAGGGAATGAGAGAGGGATAGAATTTGGAACTCAAAACTTTAAATAAATTAATTAATATATAGGTAGATAGATAAAAATTACTGGGAAAATAGAATTCTATTTACAAAAAATAAATGTGGCTGGAACATGCCTCTTGTGTCATTCTATCTTTATTGGTACATTAAAAAGTATTCTTGAAGTCTTTGAAAAGAAAATCTGAGTTTCTTCCTCCCCCAGTCAATCTTTTTTTTTTTTTTTTGGCTCTGATTATGCAAGTTGGGTGCCTGAAGTAGACCCTTGCAAGTCAGTGTAGTGCAGTACAAAAAGTCTAGGCCTTGGCACAAGAAGACCTTAGTTTTAATCCTGCCTCTGCTCCTTTCTCTCTGTGTGGCCTTCAGTAAGCACTCAACCTTTTTCAGCATCTGTTTACTCTTCTGTAAAGTTAGGCAGGCAGGCAGGCCAGACATGTTTAGTGAGTGTTTACTATGTGCCTGGCACTGTACTAAACATTAGAGATACAACTTCAGGTAAAAAGAAAGCCAGTCCCTACCCTCAAGGAGCTTATATTCTAATGGGGCAAGACAACACACAAAAGAGAACTGAAAAGCAGAGCGGAGAGGGAGAAGGGATGTGGGGCATGGAGGCAGAGTCTCAAGACAGTCAGAAGCCCGACTGGGAGGTGAATGAAGCATGGCTGGCTAGGAGGCCCCCTGGAGGAGCTCACCAAGAGGAGAAGGGGGCTGGCACAGAGAAGGGATGTTCCAGGGCCAGAAAAAAGCTGAGTGATGGCGATGAAACAAAACCAAGAGGTTGGACTGGCTGAGTCTTAGGGTCACTTCTGGTTCTCAGTCTAGGACCCATCCACCCTGAGGCTTGATGTATCCATCTAACCCACACGCTGTCTTAACTTTAATGTTTCAGTGTACAAGTGGATCCAGAGAAGCTGGAGCCTGGTTCAGTAGTCGAGGGGTTTTTATTTTGATTTGTCAGCATGTTCATGATGACAAATGGCCCCTTGACAAAAGAACTTATACGAGTCACTCTTCAATTCATGGGATACATACTGTAGCAGGACAATAGTCTGAACTGTCAGGCCTTTTTAGCTGCTTTGAATAACCACAAATTAAAGACTTTAACTAAAAGCCTGCTTCCAAACTAGCAGACTATGGGGGGGGGGTGTATGTGTGTGTGTGTGTATAAACAAGCAAATACATACATGGGTGTGTCTAAACATACAAATATACATGTATATAGACATACACATATATAAATATACAAATATATCCATATATATATGTATATGTATATGTATATGTATATATATATATATAAATAGAGAGAGAGAGAGAGAGAGAGAGTTCAGTTGTTTTCAGTCTTGTAGGGCTCTTTATGATCCCATTTGGGGTTTTCTTGGCAAAGATAATGGAGTAGTTTACCATTTCCTTCTCCAACTCATTTTACAGATGGGGAAACTGAGGCAAAAATAATTAAGTAACTTGTCCAGGGTCACACAACTAGTCCCTGTCTGAGGCTGGATTTGAACTCAGCAACCTGAGTCTTCCGGACTCCAGGTCTAGCACTCTATGCATTATGGCACCACCTAGTGGCTATATATATGTACATATATGTACACAAACAAACATACTATTTGTATATACATACATATATCTATCTATATATAATATAGATACACATGTCCACATACGTGTATATGTATATAGATGTATATGCATGTGTATATATATATGTATGTGTGTACATATATGTATGTGTGTGCGTATATGTATATACGTACATATATGAATGTTGAGTGCATCCATTTTTAGTTACTAGAAAGCTGAGGTCCAGGCCCACTGCGGGTAGACTTGCCCTAGCATCTGTTTTCTCTTGCGTCAACATCGGCTTACATGGGAATTGCATCTACCCCTTGAAAACTGCTTGCAGATACACCATCAAGGACAAGCATAACACAGTGTTATAAACTTTGTTTGTCCCTGTGTTTTGCCGACCAAAGTGGCTGTGATGTTACCTGTGCTGTGATCCATCGAAGCACTTTATAAAGGGATTTCATTCTATCTTGTAATTACTCTTTGCTATTTTCATAGGTCTGGTTGTGGGCACCACATTTGACAAAGAAGAAAGAAAAAAGAGACAAGGTGACTCCAGGGTGAGAGTCAGACTCTGATTATTCATTCTGAATAGACTCACCAAGATTCTGGACTTGTCCTAGACAATATATTAAGCATGAGTTATGACACCATCATTTACACCCTGGAGTGGCTTATTCTTTAAAATGCTCCCCAAGAGATAGCTATTTGTCTCATTTGAACCATCATTTAAAAAAAGTAATAAACACTTTATTAAAACATAGACACTCTTGCAGCTGGCAATAACAGTGTCATCCAGAAATATGAGCTGTTTTTTCAGTAAGCTTGGGGTTAGAGTTGCATTTCCACATGCTCCTTTCTAGAAATGATTGATATCTATTACTGGAGAGTGCTATGTATTCTTTGGGAAAGCAGTAATAATAAAATTCTGCATTTATTTAAAAATACTGATAAAGGTTTTAAAAAGGAATGATTAACAAAGTTGTCTTTGACAGGTCTACGAAAATGGTTGTTATTTAGCCCAATTGCCATCTGAGCAGGAATTCCCTACCCTGACATCCTGGCAAGCATTCATCTCCCTTCTGCTTAAAAACCCTTAGAGGTGAGGAACGTTGACTTCCAACAGAACCAATTGATTTCCCTTTTGGATAACTCTAATTGTTAGGGTATACTTTTTTTGGAGCAAAAATCTGCTCTTCTGTAACCACCACATCATTGCTCCTTATTCTGCCCTGTGGAGTAAAGTCCAATTCTTCCACATGGTCGCATTTCAAAAAGTTGAAGATGACCACATAATTCTTCTTCTCCAGGCTAGACATCCTTTGTTCCCTTAAATGATCTACATATTCATTTCAGTACATTTCAGTTTCAAAAGGAAGTACTCAGGCAGTGTATCAGAAAGAGTACTGGGCTTCAAGTCCAGAAGATCTGAGTTCAAATCCTGTCTCAGGCACTTCCTACTTGTGGGCCTCTGGGCAAGTCACTTAACCTCTTTTGGCCTCATATTCCCTATCTGCCAAATGAGGATAATAACAACAACTACCTTGCAGGGTTGTGGCAAGGATCAAATGAGTTAATATTTATAAAACACTTTGCAAACCTTAAAGCATTATAGTTATCATAATAATTATGATTATTACTAGTACCTAGTCTGTGTAAGGCATTATGCTGAACCTTAGGGATACAAAGAGAAACAGGAATAGTTTCTGCACTCACAGTGTAATATGTGTTTGTTGTTGTTGCTAAGTTGTTTCTGACTCTTTGTGACCCCATTTGGGGTTATCTTGGCAAAGATACTGGAGTGGTTTGCCATTTTCCTTCTCCGGCTCATTTATACACATGAGGAAACCGAGTCAAACAGGGTGGAGTGACTTTTACAGGGTCACACAGCTAGTAAGTGTCTGAGGTAGAATTTCAACTCAGGTCCTCCTAATTTCAGGCCCAGTGCTCTATCCACTGCACCACCTAGCTGCTCCTGTACCACCTCTACCAATAAGTAAATAACAGGTTATTTGAGGAAGGGAAGTGTGTTAGCAAGTGGTGGGAATGGGGGAAAGCCTTAAGTAGGAGCTAGTGGTAGGAGGGCATGGGTTCAAGTCCCCTCACCATATCAATGGCCTGGATGATGACAACAACAGTGATGATGATACTATTTACATAGTGCTTCCTCTGTGTCAGACACTGTGCTAAGCACTTTACAAATATTATATCATTTGATCCTCCCAGTAGCTCTGGGAGGTAAGGCTATTGTTATCCCCATTTTACAGTTGAGGAAACTGAGGCAAACAGGGGTTAAGCGATTTGCCCAAGGACACTGAGGAACTAAGTAACTAAGGCCAGATTTGAATTCAGGTCTTCCTGGCTCCAAGCCCAGCTCTGTATCCACTGCCACACCCAGCTGCACTAGCTTCACTAGGCATCATCTGGATGAACTCCAATCCTAAATCCTGGTATACAGAACAAGTGACTTAACCAGGGCTAAGGAAAGAACAGTAAGTTTCCTTGTTCTGAACACCAAGCTTTGATAATAGCCTAAAATCTAATCTGTTCCTTCTTTAGTCATAGTCTAGGGCCCCCCTTATTCCTCAGCCTTCCAGTTTAAGTGCCTAATCCCTATTTCCTGACCTCCCAGGACTCTTGACTCTACTTGCTTAGACATGTCTTGGCTGACTGTCCTGGATTTGAGCTACTCCTCCCTCTCCTAGTCAACTGTCCTGGATTTGACCTCTTGCTTGCAAACAGGGAACTTTTCTGTTCTTTCCTGACTTTTCCAACTTCTCTTGTCTTGGTTGCTAGCCCACCTGAGGTGGACACTAGCTATTCTGTGGTGTTTCATGTGTGACAGCCTAATTTTGACCCCTTCTGGCCAGCCCTACACTATCACAATCTAAGTCCTGGCATAACACCTCCGAACTCTTTCCACTGATGGTCTATGAGACTGTTCTCAAGAGTCACTTTTAACAGTCCTGGGTATCTTGACTTAGTTTGACTCTACTCTCAAGTCCTGGCAGGGATAAAGTTCCAAACCTCACTAGATAGCACAATGGGCAGCTAGGTGGCACAGTGGTCCTGAAGTTGGGAGGACCCGAGTTCAAATCTGACCTCAGACACTAGCTGTGTAACCCTGGTCAAGTCACTTAACCCCAATTGCCTTAAATATCCAAGGCCATCTTCAGCCGTCCTGCCACTGGACCCAGATGGCTCTGGAGAAGAGAATGAGGTTGGTGACCTTGCACAGCCCTCCCTCACTTAAATCCAATTCAGTGCAAGTCATGACATTACCCTGGGATATCATGGTCCTCTTCAAGAATGAAGGACAAGCAACAACAATACAGTTCTAGCTTTTGACACTTAATTGGGCTGTAAAGGAAAAAAAATTAATTGAAGGAGAGTTCAGAAAGCTGTTTTAACATCAACTTATTTTATAGTTAGAAAATCAAAGGTCTGACAAAATGAATAGACCTAAAGAATTATTATTAGTGAATCACTGTCAACATTGTATGGGATTTCTATTAGAGTATACTAGTAGAGCTATATTTTTTTAAATCAACTTATTGTGACTGCTAGAGAGGGTTGTTGGTTTTTTGTTTTTTGGTTTGTTTTTTTTTGCAGGGCAATGGGGTTAAGTGACTTGCCTAGGGTCACACAGCTGGTAAGTGTCAAGTGTCTGAGGCCGGATTTGAACTCAGGTACTACTGAATCCAGGGCCGGTGCTTTATCCACTGCGCCACCTAGCCACCCCCGGTTCTTATTTTTTTTTATTCCAACAGAGGCAAACTATGCAGGGAGAACTTTACTATTGATTCATTTGAAAGAAAAAAATGAACATCCCAAAGGAAACCCCCAAATATATTTTGTTGGATGAGAGTAGCATAAATTTAGAACTGGAAGGAACCTTTGTCAGAAATTAATTTGATGGGGCGGCTAGGTGGCACAGTGGATAAAGCACCGGCCCTGGATTCAGGAATACCTGAGTTCAAATCCGGACTCAGACACTTGACACTTACTAGCTATGTGACCCTGGGCAAGTCACTTAACCCCCATTGCCCTGCAAAAAAAAAAAAAAAAGAAATTAATTTGATGTGAAATTTTAAAGACATTAATTGAGAAAAATGCACTTGCAGGAAAGATTGATTTGAAGTCACTGACCTAAGCCATTTTGAAGTAAGTCAAACTTGGAAGAGATAAGGTAAACAATTACAATTTTCAAGGAGGGGAAGAAACTGAGTGATAAGCTCTTAGGAGAGACCATTCCCATTTTATTTCCATGTACCCTTTCATGAAAATGTGGTTGCTTATGAATATCATCTGATAAAGCAGATTTCAAGATTCTTTCATTTGAGTCTTTCTAGCAAAATTTTTCTAAAATTCTTTTTCCTATAGCAGAGACATGTCAAAGGGCAGGGACTGCTAAAGGCAAGCTTTGTTTTAGATCTGTTTTAAATCTTAGGTATCAGTACACTCACACTCATACATACACATATAGAGAAGTTGGAAGGGACCTTTTGAAATCTTGTCCCCTAATATCTCTACCAAAATCATGATCATAGGGAAGACTTGCCTTCAAGGCTTCTACTGACCTGAATATAACTGGGCTGTGGCTTCCTCCACCTCTCACCTCTCTTTCATTGTAAGGCAGTAGCCTAGACACTAATTACCAGGGAGCTTGCATAAGTCTATGGGTTGTGCCATGCAAATCTGGTCTCAGGTTAGGTTCATGCATGTACAATGAAGAGATTGGCCTGGCCTAGTCTGTTTACATAGTAACTGATTTGGCTCCCCAGTAAATGATATCAAGTAGAAGTCAGCTGGCCTATCAATGACATGGATTTGGTGGACATAATTAGGTTTCCAGTAGTTACACAGTAAAAATATCCTAGAGGGATTTATTGCTAGAATTTTAATCTTCCTTTTATCCACCATTGTGACTGAAGGAATGGGAAAATAAGAATTCCAAGGTCTTTAAATGCAAACACTGGCCAGTTGGGAATTCCATTTGATAAGTAAGGTATATCCTTCTACAGGATAGAGCAATTTAGTTGGTAGCAGAGACCTGAGTTCAAATCTTGTTTCAGTTAGTTAATATTTTTATGACACTGTATTTGTTGTATGAAACATGTTCTATGAAACTGGTCTCAGTTTTCTCATCTGAGGGTGATAATATATCTACCTGATAGGGTCATTATGAACATCAAATGAGATAACATATGTAAAGCACTTCCTTAAAACACTGTATAATGACCAGGTATTATTATTAGAACCTAAATCTGGACACAGACCGAGGAAAACTAGATTGTGGGGTCTGAAGTTGGACAAGGAAGCCTTCCTTTGTGTTTATCATGTCATTTTAATACCACTTAATAGCAAGATTTCTAAGACAGAGTTAAGATCACAGAAGGTGACAGCTATTTCCATGGGGAGTAGACAGTACATGACATCCTAATAACATCTATTGTGTCCAGCAAGGAAGTCTATCAGGAAGCACTTTGGGAGACCTGGAAGATAAAGAAGCAGCCATTCAGAATACTAAGGGGTGTGTGTGTATGTGTGTATGTGTGTATGTGTAGAGGGCAGCTAGGTGGCACAGTGGATGAAGCACCAGCCCTGGATTCAAGAGGACCTGAGTTCAAATCCGGCCTTAGACACTTGACACTTACTAGGTGTGTGACCCTGGGCAAGTCACTTAACCCCCATTGTCCCACCAAAAAAAAGAAAAGAAAAGAAAGAAACAAAGAAACAAAGAAAGAAAGAAAAAAGAAAAAAGAATACTAACTAGAGGAGATTGGGTGGTCAGGCTAGGAAAAAAAGTCACATTAAAAGATTAACTAAGGAAGAAATACCCTGGAATAGCAAGTGCATTTTAAATTTTGATTTTTCCAGGTTAAAGGAAAATTGAGGGATAAGTCAAGTGGGGCCTTGAGGACATAGGAGATTCAATAAGCTACTTTTTCAAGGGTTGCTAAGGTTCTGAGGTCACAGGGATTTGTTTAGTTCAACTTAGAAAGTCATGGGAGATGGTTCAGAAGGAGTGAGTGATCCTAAGCTAGGAGAATGGAATCCTACTTTCCTTAAGTCAGTCTTTTCAGTCTTGCACAGGAGGAGTTAAGAGGCTGAGATTTCCTAGGGGAAATACTACCACAATTCTCATTTTTAAATGACCTCATCTGAATTCTCTTGATATGACCAAGAAGACAACTCCAATTTTTTTTGTTTGGTAGAAAGAAATTCACAGCAGGATTGTGTGTGTGTGTGTGTGTGTGTAAGTCTGATATTTTATAAGGAAAGTCTTGCAAGTATATAAATTAGATAGTCTTTTTTCTTCCCAGGTACTCAACGAATGGGATAAGCTACCATTCCATGGGCCACAATATTTTGGTTACGGCTTTGTGGTCTCAAAAAATAGGCTTCAACTGTTGGCTTGACAAAGTGAAAGATATTAGCATGATTTTCCACTAGTTATTCTTTTTTTCTTAAGGAAGGTTATTTAAATGACTAAACATGGTTGTGAATGCATAGAATCATAAGGCAATTTGTCCAGTTTCCTCATTTTACAGATGATGTAACTGAGGCCCAGAGATGTCAAGTGATTTCTCACCTCGACAGAGTTAAAGAAACATCTGGGACACAAATATAGGTTCTTGTTGGTGGTTTTGAAACCAGCACTCCCTTCCCCACACCACACTGGCTCCCCTGTTCACAAGGTAATCTGCCAACCAGGTCAAAAGCCGGCTGGACTTTGGATGACAGCAGCCAACAGGGGCAGTGGAGGAGAGCTCTGAGCAGCAGCCTTTTTGCCTGGTAGATTAATCCACAAAACACTGGAGGCTGGAGAAACAGGAGTCCATGAGACTCAGAATGCCATCTCAGAGGATTATGCAGCTACTAGAACAATTTATTTGCTCAGTTTTTCACCTCAACTCATGTTTCCCAAGTATGGCCTTACATGGAGAGGGCTATGCTCTTTAATGAGCTCTGGAATCACAGAAGAACAATATCATAAAAACCACCAACATTTATAAAAATAAATAAGTAGGTACAATTTGGTACTTTTCTCACTAATCCTCAACTGTTGAGTCAACCAGTTTATTTTCACTTTTTTTCCTTCACCCTTTAAAGACAGAAATACCAGCTCCTTTTCCTTTCTAGGGTTTGTTTAAATATTAGCTCTGAAGTTTCACTTACTGTTAAGATCTTCCCCTCTATGGTACCATAAGTAGCTGCAGCTGTGACTGGTATTTCAGTCCTTCCCACTATTAAGCAACAAAACAAAAAGATCTTCAAAAGATATGGAATGGAAATTATAGCAATTCTTCCCCTTAACCTTCTCTCAGAGTTTCTTCTGGTGTTTTATTTCCTCTCATGCAATAGAAAAAGAAATGCTATGAAAATATGAACTCCTATTTTCCTTACAATCACTCAGAAGTATTCTCAGCAATGTACATGCCCATGACTGTTTTCTCATCCACAAGTTTTCAGGATCATTTACATTTTGGGGAAAGGAAATGAGATATCTGAACTTTTCGACTCTCTTAGTTGGAAGTATTGGGGACTGGAATTACAATCCCATTGTCCCTTTAGCAAACAGCAATTTTTACAATCTGCCTCTTATATAAAACGTATAATTATGAAAGTCTGAGCATTTGCCAGACATGATTTTCTAAGAGGGCCAGTATCAATTCCAGGACAAACCACTTAAAACATTTAAGCAGAAAGAAAAAAAAAAACTAACCTTAAATTGAGTTTTTAAACCAATAATTAAAAGTGGTCCCATCACATGCTATTTCTTTTGACCTCATAGGACTAAACCACCAGAGCCAAAGCCTGCCCTGGGAATATGTAGCGAGCCCATCTTCCCGCAAGGCCCCACATCTTCCAGCAAGGACGCCATCTCTGAAGCTGTCACTAAGGGCCGTGTTATAATTGCAGGTGTCATCCATCAGCCCTGGAGAAGACATGATTCCAGGGGAAGACGGGGCATGTTGGACACATAACCCATCATTTTGGTGTCTTTGCCTTGATACCTTTGCCTTTGTTATAATTCCCTCCCTTTGTTCTTGGTGGTTTGAAGTCGTGTTCTTTTTCTCATACAGCTGTCAAGATCAGAAAGGACTTCCTGGCAGTGAATCAGATGCTGCTCATCTCTCACCAGAGTAGAGGGTTTCCTTGGTCACTCGCCAGTCAGGATGCCCTGCGGCTGGACTCAAGGTTAGGCTGAGGCAGCACAAAGAACTGGGTAACAGAAGCTGCAAAGATCCAGAACATGTGGAAAGAAAAGTGGGAGTCCCCTTCACCACCCCCCCATCCCCAGCTCTTCCATGGCTTCTCTGTCTTTATGGGAAGAATACTACAGATGGGTAATTTGAAGGGAGAGAGCAGAGAAAAGGAAGTGAAATCCTTCCAGGTAAGGCTCGGTCCCTGACCTCATACACCACACTTAATGGTGATAAGCATCCCTAGCTGTAAGATGTCCTGCAGACATACTAAAGGGAACACAAAATCAGTGCCCTCGAGGCTGGCCAGTACTAAAGTTTTAGAACTGAAATAGAAATTAGAGGTCATTTAATCCAACCTTTTCATTCTACTGAGACAGCACTGAGTGATAGGTAGAGAGTACTGGGCTTGGAGTCAGTCAGTAAGACCCGGGTTCAAATTCCACCTCAGACATTTACAATCTTTGTGACCCTAAACAAGTCCTCTAGACTCTCTAAGACTCAGTTTCCTCACTTGTAAAATGGGCATAATAACACCTTTCTCACAAGGAAGGATAAATTAGACTGAATAAATAAAACTAGTTGCAAACCTTAAAGTGCTATTTAGTTGTTCATGTGTTGTCTCCCCCATTAGAATGTGAATTCCTTGAGGCCAGGGACCTTGTGTTTATACACACACACACCCACACACACACGCACATATATACACATATATTTATATTTATATACATGGATGTATACCTGCATACATACAAGGTAGGGCAAAATTCCCAAAGGGCTTTCAATATTTAATAACTACTTTATTTTTTATTCAAAATACCATAGCATCATATACAGTATATACAGAAAATGAATTTACATTATGTGAGAAAAATCAAATCTTATAAATGGCAAAAAATAAAGAAATAGTCTTTTTCATTTTTTTTTTAGTGAGGCAATTGGGGTTAAGTGACTTGCCCAGGGTCACACAGCTAGTAAGTGTTAAGTGTCTGAGGCCAGATTTGAACTCAGGTACTCCTGACTCCAGGGCCGGTGCTCTATCCACTGCGCCGGCTAGCTGCCCCAAGAAATAGTCTTTTTCAAAAAGTTATTAAAACATTGGGACTTTTGGCCTACCCTGTGTGTGTATACACATATGTGTGTATACATATACACAGAGAGAGATACATATATGTATATTACACACATATATGCTATCATTATTATCACTACTACCGTTACCAGTGAGACCAAGACCCAGAGGGGTAATTTGCCCAAGGTTATACAGTTGAGGCAGGGCTAGCATTCAGATCTCCTCACTACAAATCTAGTGTTATTTCTATTACACCTGGATTCTAGGCCTGGCAAACTAATCTAAATAGACTGACAGGCTGGTCATTTGGGATCTCATGGGGTGGTTGCTTCCCATGGAGGGCCATCCCATGTCTACAGTCTGGCCCCTCATCCCTGAAAATTCAGGTTAACCAGGGATGATCAGTTCCCAGGACATCTAGCTCGTATTTCTCAGACTCGCATGGGACTTGCTTATTTCACAATGCCAAGTTACTAAATTTTTGTGAATTATACCTGTTGATCAGTTGACAACATCCAATCCCTTTAGGAAAACCCACCTAGACAGCCAAATTAAGATCGGGGGTTTGCTTGGTAAATCCAAAACCAGAACAAAGGGAATTATTGACTGTCCTTCCGGGGTACTTCTTTTACCCTTCTCTAACCTAGAGCTATACCTGCCAAGCACAGTTTCTACTGGACCAGTTCTTCAGGATGCTCTCCCCCTAGTGCACTCAGGGTGCACAATCTGGCAATAGTGATAAATTCTTACCCTCCAACTTTCCTTGTTCAAGAGTCCTTGAGCACCTTGTTTCTGAGTATGCCATTTCATTACCCTTCTTACACCCTAGCATCTTTTTTTAAGGTCATAATTTCTAAAGTTACACCTTATTTTAGGTTGGCTCCTTCCTGATGACATCCAGGGAGACACCCTAATCTTATGAGGATTATATTCAAATCCCATTATGGGATGAATACTGTCTGGGAAAATTTGTTGTAAAACAACAAATCCCATCCTTAGTGGAGAATTCCAGTTAGCTTATCCAGGAGTCACCTTACTTGGCATGTGATATGTATCCGTCACCTACTCCATCCAAATTGTGGTTTATACAAGTCCTCATTTCTCTATCTCACTGCTTATCTTCCAGATTAGAAGAGGAGGGGGAAACTCAAATCAAGGCCGTTATTCTTATCTCTTAAAACGATTTAATCTGGGAAGGAAGTAAACTAATAGACAAAATAAGAATTTAGATTCTCTATGGATATGTGTGTGACTAGTTGATGCAGTCAACAGGGTGTGCAGGATTTAGGAAAAACTTCAAATTCTGCCTCAGATACTTACTAGTTTTGTGACTCTGGGCAAGTCAGATAAACCTTTTCAGCCTTAGTTTCCTCATCTGTGAAATGGAGATAATAATAGTACCTACCTAACCAGGTAGTTAACATATAAAAAGCACTTCACAAACCTTAAAGCTTTATATAAATGTTAGCTGGTTATTATTTTGGTTATCCAGGTGACCTTACATCCCATTACCTTGAATAACTGAAAGTCAGTTGTATGTGAAGAAGCAATTTTCTTCTTTAAATTTCTCACCAAGAAATCTCAGGCAATAAGCACTTTAAACAGCAGCAAAAAGGGAGCTCCCCCACCTTTGTAGGCTCAACTTCATTCCAAAACAAGACCGAAATAACTCAAAACACAAGAAAAAAAGTTAAATGAGGAAAATGAAGATGATTTTTTAAAAAATGCCAACTGAGCATTCCTAGGATGCTTTCAAGGTCATTGTTATGGGATCACCACTCTTTTAGAGAAAACCAGTGGCTCAAAAGATGGCCTATGATGTTCTGCTTTCTCATCTCCACCTGTTGATTTCCCTGGCCCTCATCAGCTCATGTCTAGACGATCATAGCTTGATCATGGGTCTTCCTGCTTCAAGTCTCTTGCCACTGCAAGCTACCCTCTGCTGACTAGATGGTCTTGAGATGGTCACTTGCTCATGTTGGACATGTTGGAGGTACAAAAAAATAAGTTGGAGGACTTTCTACATAATTCAGTCACCTCTACCACACTGGGCTAGGTCACCATGACAAGGAAAACCAAGGTTGGAGGACTTCAGGTTAGCTTCCTATGATTAAACAAGTGAACTTACAACCTGCAGCTCACAGCTCTAGGGCCTGATATACAGAACTTATAATCACTATCCCTATGGCATCATATCCGATGGATTAATACTGATTGGAGAGGGAAGCTAGGTGGCACAGTGGATAAAGCATGGGCCCTGGATTCAGGAGGACCTGAGTTCAAATCCAGCCTCAGACACTTGACACTTACTAGCTGTGTGACCCTGGGCAAGTCACTTAACCCTCATTGCCCCACCAAAAAAAAAATACTGATTGGAATAGAGTAGAGGTCCAAATGAATTATTTCTTAAATTTGCTACATGTTGTCTTACCCATTAGGCTGTGACCTCCTTGAGGGTAGAGACTTATCTTTTACTTTTCTTTTTGTATTGCAACACAGTGCCTAACACTTAATATGTCCTTAATGAATGTTTACTGACTGGCTGATTTGCTGTAATCTTTGCCAGCTGTTCATGGAATTACATAATCACAGAATTTCAGAGTTAGAAGGGACATCAGAAGTTACCTAGTTCATCTTAGAAAGAAGATACCATTTATTATACCTTTGATGTAAAGGAAGGTGATGGCTAATTATAAGCTTAGAATGTTTGGTACACCTTTGAATTTTTTTTTAAAAATATTTCCCTTGGCAGTGCGGGGACCAATTTTTAATTGAGAAGTGTTAGCTAAGCAGCTCACCACAATATTGGGGCAAGGAAGGAGACCGGCAGCCTCTCTCAAAACAGAACAGGATTTATTTTAATAAGAACGAACTTAAAAAAAACACACACACACACAAACAGGATCAGTAGGATCAAGGAAAAGGAAATAAAATGGGGAAAAGGAAATTATACAACCTGAAAAAACACCACCGCCCAGGAATCAGCTGAGAATACACCTCAGCCTCTTCCGGTGCCTTCTAGCTTAGAATGCCGGAAAAAAAAAATCCCTTCTTCCCAGCACATTCCACACAGCCCCCAGCCAATTGGATCGCCACTCTGACCGTCACATGACTGCCCTCACTAGGCTTCCAATCATTATAATTTTGCCAGGCCCATGTAGGCATTGGTGAGTGGTGATGACATGAGGTGCCAGCACCATGGCGATGGCTACGACCAGTGGATGGAGCACTGTGCCGCTTGCAGAGCCCCAGTGCCAGTGCACACTGAGGTGTTTTTCTTTTATTCTAGCCAAAAGATGGAGTCATAAAAACCTCAAATAACAATTAATTCTTTACAGCGGTATTTACCAAATATTTTGGTTCTAATTGGACAGGAGGCAGCAATTCAAGGATTGACAGTTTTTTTCCATTTGGGAGGAGTCTGGGGGCAGTGATAAAAATGATATAAAAAACTATAGAACTGAGAAAATTCTATATTTGTTTATATTGAGAAGACTGAGGATCTTTCTTATTTTATCTCTGTTGTTCTTACCACCTGTATGACCCGGGGTAAGTCATTTAACCTCTGTGAATAAGTTTCCTTACTGGTAAAAGGAGAGAACCAGAGCAGACTAGAAAAAAGATATTGATAAAGTGGAGAGTATTCTGAAGAAGACAACCAGGACAGTCAAAGGAACTGAGGTTACTTGATATTAGGATTGGTTGATAGAACCAGGGATGAGGCTGGGGAAGAGAAGACTTAAACATCACGGCTATCTGCAAGTGTTTGCAAGGGCTTTCATGTGACAGAAGTAATAGACTTTTCAACTCAGATCCAGTAGACAGAACTAGGAGAAATAGGTAAAAGTTAAAATGAGGCATTTAGGTCAGAAGAACTGCCTAACAATTAGAGTTTCCTAATAATTAGGTGATGAGTTCAGGTTGATCTAGATGGCCTCTGAGGTCCTCCAGTCTACTGCTAAGATTTTGTGTTGTTATTTTTGCTTTTTATCTTGAGGCAATCAATGTTAAGTAACTTGCCCAGGGTCATGTAGCTAGTAAGTGTCTGAGGCTGGATTTGAACTCCTCCTTACTCCAGGATCAGTGCTCTATCCACTGTGCCACCTAGATGCCCCTAGGCTCTGTGTCTATGACTAGATGACCCCTCAGATCTCACTTTAACTCTACATCTTTGATCTATGATCTGAAATATCATTCACGTTAAACAGTTTTGGTGTACCTGGGGTCTGGATACTATGACTTAGTTGCCCCCAATTCTGCTTCAAGGGACCCCCATTCCCATTGTTGAGTTCCACCCAGATCCTCTGTTTTGGGGAAGAGCGTCAGGCCAGCCTCATGCTCCACACTGAGCCACCATGCCTCAGCAGCCTCCTAACTCTGTTCCTATGGGTTCCTTCTCTCATTGGTGAGTATTTCCTAGAATCTCCATTTTGGGGAAGAGCCTCAGACCTTCCAGACTCAGCCAAGATCATGCCTCCTTTCAGCTTTCTTTTATGAGTTACCTTCTTCCATCAGAATATAAACCCCTTGAGGGCAGGAGTTATTTACTTTTTTTGCTTCTATTTTTATCCTTAGAGTTTAGAACAGAGTATGGCACAAAGTAAATGTTTAATAAACACCTTTTGACTAATTGGCACAGACCCAATTAGCTTGCTTGACTGATGTAACTTCCTCATGCTTTATCTTTGAAGCAAATGTCCCTTTGTAGAAGCTAATCAGTGTTAAGTGGTTAAATGGAACTGAGGTGCTAGTCCCTGGCTCCAAATGATGGGGGCAAAAGCCGGCAGTCAGGCTCAAGTCATACTCTCTAGTTCCCCAAGTACACCTTAAGGGGTGATATAGCAAGCCTGGCTCTGGGAGAGTGAACCAGAGTGTGTACTTGCTACTTTAGAAATCTGGAATACAATCCCAAATTCTAATCCTAAATGGTGGAGAAACACAAAAAATTGGAGGAAGGGGAAAAGTTGTCCCATTCCTCCTTGGGAAGTAAGACCTGGCTAGGCTTCTAGATTTTTTTGTATAACCTAGTTTGATCTGACCCTCCTTCAAAAGCCTCCCCAGCAGTGTCCCTCCTCTAACCCTGTGCCTATAGGCACAGACCTCCAAGAGAGGAAACAGAGGTTAGCTGTTCACCATAGCCCAGCAGGGTCAGGGTTATTTGTTCATCCCATCAGATACCAGCAAGGGCATCAAACAAAGACTATTCTAATCTGCATCTCAGCTTTTGTGCAGTTACCCAGAAGGCATCTGCTTTGAAGAAAAATGTTTTTGTCTTTCACATCTAACTCCCTCTGTGCCCCTTTCCAAGTATTTTGGTTTCAGTTCCTGACCAAAAAGTAATTGCTATCTATTGGCAAGGAGATGGGATGGAGATGTCAGTATCTGAGAGCAGCAAGTTCTGTAAATGACTGCCCTACTCCAAATGTAGTATTTTCTTCAGTAAATGTTTGAACAACAATCCCCCAGGGTCCATGAAAGTGAAAATTCCCTTTCACTGGAATTATTCCAAAGCTTAATTACAGGACAGGATATAGCCCCTTTACTGGTTGAAAAGATGCAAAGTTGGCTTTTAAATCCATGGGGTAACAAAAGGACCCCATGCTGAGTGTCAGGACACTTCTCTAGTCTTCCTGCTCCTGCGGTGGGTGTTCTGGTTTCATGCAGCCCCATTATACAATTATCTTTGTTCCAGCTTTTCTCCCCCACCCCAGTTTCAAGGGAAAACGTTTCCTATGATGAACAGATGCACGCCCATCTTTCTCCTGACCCATCGGGACATGACAACCCCGTGATTATATAACCTCTGACTTGATAAAGGAATAGATTTTTTTTTTTTAATTCTAAGGGAAATTTACCCTCACAAAAGCAACGGGCTAAAAAGCCTTACTTAGCTAGGCACAGGGGGAAACCCTTCATGGCTGCAGCTTCACTCTTTTATATTAATGGACACAATAACTATCCTTTCATTTCTGAATCTCTCTTGGGTAAAGTCTATCAAGCTGTAAACAGATTAGGCAAAAGGGAGTAGGGGGGTAGGCATGGGCCTGGAGAAGGAATAAGCATTTATTAAGCACCTACGATGAGTCAGGTACCATGCTAACTCAATTGATAACAACTGGGGAAAAAGACTAGTGGGCAATGCTGGGGGCGGGGGGAGGGACATGAAGGAATTGGGAACCAGAGCCAAACCATTAAAGTCATGCCTACATTGGGCCAAGTAGGGGCAGCAAGTAAAAAGAAGCAATAGAAACACTGCTTCTTTATTATCAGACTTAGTATAAACTCCTGGGTCAGATGTGCCCCCAGAGAGAAGACAAATACAAAGGAAGACATTTTATTGCATGAAGCCTTTACTATTCAGTGTCTCCCAAGCCAGGGCTCAGTCTAGTTTGCACCCTGACAAATTTGCACAGATGGGCAAAGCAGATTTTAATCTCTTGTTTGGTCATTTGCACTTTCAGTGAACAATATTGTTTCCAACGTCAGTAGAAATCATGGAAAGAAGCATCCCTACCATGCCTACCATCCCTACCATTGTCTGCCAACATGGTCTGATAGTCCTTATTCACAAGGCAATTAAACATCATAGAGAAATAGATAAATACATTTTAGTAATAGGGTAATTCTTCAAATTACATATTTAAGTAATGGGGAAAATTTCCATATAAGCTTTCTATGTTTGACCCTGATTCAGCCTCATGACACAGTTCTTAAGGTGCCTGCCTACACAGTTCTGTCTTTCATATTTATAAGGATTAAATTTTATATATCCTACAGGTAAGACCTTGACCTGATTAGGGTTCTGAATGAGGTTTCAACAACCTCACTGAGACTCAGATTGGTGGTAAGATGATTAATTTCATATTCACTCCCTTGTTAATTGTTCATAACTGACTCAGAGGGAAATCTCCATTTGGTTTAGAATCATACTATTCTTCTCTTTGTCAAAAAGTGATTTTTTTTCTGAAATGTTTGGGCCAGGTTTTCATTGTTTCTCTGGTAAGTTATGTGGGCTCTGAAATATTGTTCACTCGGGTTCCTGGTTCCTTTGCTACAAGAGAAAATGGATAAACTCCATCTCATGGTGGCTCTTAAGTGTTTCTCTTGAACAGGGAAGTTCCAAATGTTTTCTCCCATTCCCAAATTTGACATGGAGAATACTTTCATGAATATATATCCAAAAGACTACAGAAAGCCTTGGAAAAGGAAATCAAAACATGGATCACATCTTATATAAGCATGAAATAGACCAGCATCTGGTGTTGTTGAGGTAGAGTCCTGTCTGTGAGAGGAAGATGAACTTTAGGGTGTCTTGTTCAGTTTCTCAATTCTGTTCCAGTCTATCCTCCATTAACCTGCCCACTTCATCTTCCTAAAGCACAAGTCTGATCATGTTACCCCTCTCCCAGTTCAATAAACTCCAGTGGCTCCCTATTACCTCCAGGATCAAAAAGGAACATCTTCAGTTTGGTTTTTAAAGCCTTCCATAACTTGGCCCTTTCCAACCTTTGCAATCTTCTTATACTGGTGCTCTTCTTCACATACCATGTGACCACTGGCTTCCTTGCTATTCCTTGAACAAGACATTCCATCTCCTGTCTCTGGGAGTTTTCACCAGCTGTCCCCCTTTCCTAGAACTCTTTTCCTCCACATTTCCTTCTACTGGATTTGCTGGCTTCCTTTGAGTCTCACATTCTGGTGAAGTAGGTAGTACATCTACATGGAAGTTTTGTGAAAGACAATGACCTAAGGTCATACCACTAGAAAAATGCAAATCCAATTGTTGGGAATGTTGCAGACATGATCCTTTTTCTGGTTTAGGTTAGACTAGATGGCCAGTGAGATCCCTTTGAATTCTGAAACTCTATGACTAAACTAACATTTTTGTGCTCTTTCCACCCTACCATGGTATAGCTGTTCCTTCGATCTTGGGGAGCATATTACAGCTACCGAATTATCCAACCTTCTTAATTTTTTTTTTTTAGAAAACATATACTATTATTTAAAAGAAAAGAAACTCTGGCTTTATATAATACCATCAAAAGCCCAAGTGGAAATCCAGGCTCTGGATTTTACTGCGTTTGTAATTGCCTGTCATTTGGTGAGAAAATATTCAGTGTGCATTCAGAATGGCAGTAATTTCATTTAATGTGTATAATGCCCTGAGGAGTGACAGCTCATTCTCATTCTGACCTAGCCATGCATGATGAAAGTATTAGAATAGGTTAAAGCCTATAGCCAGATATAATAAATATTAGAATGTTCAGAGATTAGAGATATTCTGAAATATTCCCCTAAAAATTAAATGTTGTTCAGAACTAAAAGAATTGAATAATCACTTACTGTGTGCAAACAGAAAAATTGGAGTCTGATGCCCTTGCTCTCAAGGGATTCACTTTCTAGTATGAGACAACAGCTATAAGAGGTTCTAGCTGGAAGTCAGAAGGAAAGGTCCCAGGACCCTTAAGGTGCAATAGCAAAGCACATGGAAGTATCTCATTTCCATTGATAAAATCATATACTTTTTTGATGTTGAGCCATTTGACAGTGCCAAGGACTTTGATGGTGAGAACTTTCTTTTCAGGGTCTTCAGTAGTTGTGGTTCTAAGGATATATGGGTTGAAGCATCCTCAGAAACAGTTGGCAAGTCCTATTTATACAGGGATTGACTCCCAAGATGATGGTTCCAGGGGCTAGATAGGTAGCATTCAAAGTCAAGTTAAGTCAACAAGCATTTATTAAGTGCCCTCTATTTGTCAGGCACTGGGGATACAAAGAAGGAGAAAATAGTCCCTGCCCTCAAGGAGCTCACAATCTAAAGAGGGTGACAACATGAAAATAATGATGCATAAACAGAACTAGTGGTTAAGGGTATGCTGCCACTCCCACATTTTTTTTGGATTTGTTTTCCCATTAGTGGCAGTTGGTCATAAGTTGATGATGATGAAGTGATAAAAGTGAGCCCCTTCTTCACAATGATCACTCACTTCAGTGATGGATAAGTGACTCAGGCCAGAAGGGACTAACAGGAGGTGGTGGTCAAGATAGTGGCTGCGATTTGATTCACCTGGAACACATTGCCTCCTGTCTCTCCCAAAAGGTACCTTGCTACTTCAGCTTGCTTGCCTGCACCATAAGTGGCAGTTGGTTGATAGTTGGTGGGGATGGCTGATCCCTTTTCCACATGGGATACTGCCTGGAAGCAGGGTCAGTGGTCTGGGGCTATTCCCAGGGGTCTTAGGTTCAGGGACTGAACTATTGACTATTGCAATCTGAGGGGATGTGGTGGTCAGGGTGCTGGCAGTGATCTTTCTTGTCTGGCATGTGTTTCCTCTGGTTTTTCTTTCAGGCCTGGTACCTTGATGCAATGAGAAATGCAATATGGCAATATAGCACCAGATAGGCAAAGAGCCATTTTGATGTATTCAGCTATGGCAATGAACTGAGACTCATAAAAATATGGATAACCAAACAGTGAGCATAACACTGGGGGCAAAATTGGATGATTTCTAAAGCTAGTTATAGCTACCATAATCATTCTCCATGTCTGCAAAATTGTTTTTATCCTTGGGTTGTAAACTCTAGTTAGAGGACATATGAATCACTTACACATGTAGAGTCACATCAATCCCATCTGATATGTACTCATTCCATATCCAACTATAATTTCTGTCCTATATGCCTAGAATGAAAAACATAACTGTTATTTAGGGTTATGGAAACAAATACTTCTCACCTTATTATCATTATTCACATTCCCTGCTAGCTTTCTCTCTCTGGAGGTTTCAGTATCTTTCCTTTACCTAAATGTGACCCACTCTTCTGAGCTTGGCAATATGCACTGCTAAGTGTTTTTTCTCATGTGGTCCACTATGGGCCACTTGCCACTTCCAAACCACCAGCATCCAAAAGACAAATAAAACACACAGAGGCAGAGAATAGAAAGAGCACTGGATTTGGAGAAAGATGACCTGGGTTGTCTGCCACTTATTGCCCGTGTAACCTTGGGCCAGTCACTTCATCTCTATGGCTTCAGTTTCCTCAACTGTAAAATGAGAAGATAGAATTAGATGACCTCTAGAATCCCTTTTAATTCTAAATCCTATGATTAAATGACCTCCTGAATAAAAACACTTCCTTTAAGGCAGCTGAGGAAGTGGGAGTGACAGTAGGTTGACAGAGCGAAGATGGAGTGGTTGGATAAGTCTTGCTCCTTCAAGGTTTCTGAGGGACCAGTGGTTGTAGTGGGGCAACGTAAAAGAAGAACACTGTAGCCTTAAGCTCCCAGGGATTACCTTTCCCCCTTAAACAGAACTTAAGTCATTCAGAGGTTTTGAAACACCAACATGAGACCTAGATGGGCAACAATATGGGCTGGGGGAGACACTAGATTGAAGAAGAGTCAGGATGATTGGGTCCAAGTCCCTCTCTCTGTCAATCCAATTCATTGAATCCCCAAACCTCAGAGTTAGAAGGAACCTCCAAGACCATTTAGTTCAATCTATATCTGAACAAGACTCCCCTCTCCAACATACTTAACAACAGAACCATAACTGAGAGGTGGAATGGAGCATTATCCCAGGACATGGAATTCAAAGGACACTGATAGCACTTGCAGGCCTTTATCAAATAGAAGTATAGTGAGGTATACCCTCCCCCCCCCATTAAGCATAAGGATGGGATGTGGTTGTGTGGTTCAAAGAGAGGTAGAATAGACAACTCTAGTTGCTTCTCCTCCCACCTTTCTCCAAGGGAGACTCTTTTCTTTTCTTTTCTTTTTTTTTGAGACTCTTAATTCTTGCTAGGAGAGGAAGGAGGAAATTGGGGCCAGAAGCTTGGCTACTCTGCTCTCCCTTAAATACTGTTGGTCTAGAGGATGTAGTTTTCAGGTTCAACTTCTGCCCATGGTTCAATTAATGAGAAAGGAGAGCCCCAAGTTGTATATCCAAGCCTTGACTCCCTTTCTGCCAAATGCCAGTTCTACAATGAACACACATAGCAAGTAGCAAACAAACAAAAAACCCAACCCATTTATCCAAATCAATAGCAAAACATAAACCAGAGAACATATACATAGGAGAATATATATATATATATGTTTGTATGTATGTGCATATATACATATTGCTGGGGCCAAATTTGATATAGGGAGAGTTAATTGAGTGGCTCGCCATAATATTGGGGTCCTGGAAATAATGAGGGACCTCTAGGCCCAAAGCTCCCTCCCCTCCAAACTGCCTTTTTAAATATTTCTCCCAGGCCAATAAGAAAGGAGACTAACAGCCTCTTTTCCACAAATGAATCAGGTTTTATTAATGGGAATAAAATAAACAGCAAAGGTGAAATTAATAAAATGAAAGACAAGGGAATAGGGAAAAAGAAAAATGGATAATCCCCTTAACTCTAACCTAAGTCTATACAATCCCCAAACTCACTTCCAGTTCAGCTAATTCAAAAGAGCAGGGCTCGTATGTTAACACCTAGGGTCCGTAGCTTCAATGGGAAACAGCTTTGCAGTCAGGGCCCACAGGACAAACTGCCAGGAAAAAAACCTCTTTCTGCCCGCTCCTGCAGCTCGTACCACTGGAAAGAAAGTGACTCCAGAAAGAGACTGAGCTCCCCTCAGCAAGTGTTTACTTCCCCTCCCCCAAAAGGGGAGGTCCTTCAAACTGCCTGTGGAGAGTGGTTTCTCCTGCTGACATCAGCAGCATATGTCACTCAGGACAGGACAGGTGTGGCCCATCCCAATCAGTCTGCCAAATTCCATTATGTTACCACATTCCCCACTTTGTTTCTTCGAGGAACACGGAGTGTTTCCTTGAAGAAACAATATAAATATATATCCATATGTATATATACATAGGAGAATATATGTATTATACAAATATACACATATATACATATATCACAATATGTATGTGTATATATATATGCACATACACACATATACATATATATTCTCCTTTGTGTGTGTGTTATATATATATATATGCACACATACATATTGTGATAAGTGTATATGTATCACAATACAGAGCTCTCCTATTGAGAATGTCTTGACCAAGAGACAGTTCCAGATCTCACCCAAAGAAAAATTCCCTGAAGTCTCTACTCTAGCAAGCTGGGGATAGGGATGTGATAAAGCCTGCTGGCTCATTTCATGTTAGATCTTTCCAGAGTCTTATTTTCCCTTCAGCAACCTAAAGTAGATTTGGCATTGTCTGTCTTTCCTCTCCAAGTTGGAAACCAGAAGTCCCTGAAGCACCTGCAGAGCCCTAAGAGACAAAGGAGCCTACAGTGTCTGAAGAGACTCAAAGAAAGTCTGAAGAGAGCAGAGCTCTCCTCTGTCCCCCTCTGCAAACTCCATCCTTCACTCAGGTGGGGGGCGCTGATCTCCACCAGTGAGGAGAGAGTCCCATGCCAAGGAGTTTGGGACTTGGGGCTCAGAAGCAAGAAGCTAAGAAGCAAGAAAGGTAAACTACTATATGATTCCTTTCCCTAACTGAGTGAGGCACTCTGGGAGAGCTCCTTCACGACCAGGCCTCTTCACGCCTCCCACCCCCCACCAGAGGTGGCTTTCCTAGCAATGGCCTCTCTGGTTTGCTCCACCCAGGAGTGGTTTGTGGTGCTTGCCCCAAAGACAAAAATTTCTATTTATGGCTTTGACAAGGGGTTATTTGGCTGTTGTTTGAAGATCTTTAGTGAGGGGGGACTCCATCATCTTCCAAGGCAGCCAGTTCTACTTCTGCCTAGCCCTAATTGTTAGGAAGTTTTCCCTTGTAACAAGACTAAATTTGGTTCTTCACAGCTTCCATTCATTGCTCCTGCTTCTGCCCTCTGGGGCCAGGCAAAGCAAGTCTATTGCCCTCTCCCACAACATGACAGCTGTTGATACTTGCAGACAGCTATCATGTCAATTCAGCAAATATGTATTAGGAGTTTACTATGGGGGCAGCTAGATGGCGCAGTGGATAGAGCACCGGCCCTGGAGTGAGGAGGACCTGAGTTCAAATCCGGCCTCAGACACTTAACACTTACTAGCTGTGTGACCCTGGGCAAGTCACTTAACCCCAATTGCCTCACCAAAAAAAAAAGGGGGGGGGCAGCTAGGTGACGCAGTGGATAGAGCACCGGCCCTGGAGTCAGGAGGACCTGAGTTCAAATCCGGCCTCAGACATTTAACACTTAACTAGCTGTGTGACCCTAGGCAAGTCACTTAACCCCAATTGCCTCACAAAACAAAAAGAATTTACTATGTGTAAGGTAAGCACCTAACCACTTTGTCACACAGTGACCTGATGAGCAGGAAGGACAAAAGTCATTTGGTAAGTGATAGAAGAAGCCCCTTTGATGGTACAGACAAAGCTTGGGAAGCTCTTTGAGCTCCCTGAAAGAATCTGAGATTCCCAGATCATAGGAAGGTGATGGTTTGAAGTTGGAAGGCACCTCAGAAGCCACCTAGTCTAACTCCTTCATTTTATAATCTAGACAGCTGGGGGAAGTGACTTGCCCAAAGTTACACAAGTGATAAGTGACTGAGTTCTGCCTCTGTAGCATCATATCTAATTGACAATAATGATGCATTATGATTAAGGACTTAAATTTTTTTTTTTTGTGAGGCAATTGGGGTTAAGTGACTTGCCTAAGGTCACACAGCTAGTAAGTGTTAAATGTCTGAGGCCGGATTGGAACTCAGGTACTCCTGACTCCAGGGCCGGTGCTCTATCCACTGCGCCATCTAGCCGCCCCCAGGACTTAAATTTTTAAAAAGCTTCGATGGACTGGTTGCTGAGCTACATTTTGGGAAATCCATCTACTTTGTTCTATTGGTCTATTTGCTCTACTGAAAGGCCTAACAGGCACATAAACACCAGTCCAGACTACACTGTGTTAGGAGCCTTAACTGCTGATAATAGAAACCTGGGTGACCAATTGTGAAGTGCTCTTGACCTCTTGTCATGGAAGAGGGCCGGCTGCACAAGGAAATGGACACACGCTGTCTCAGCACCTTCACGAGAAGCAAAGGAGAGGAATTCTTACCTCTGTGGGAAGCTTAGTCTTGGACAAACCAACAGATTCACCCAATAGTCTTTGAATGAGACATTTAATTATACAGAGCTTGATGACTTCCCTTTCCCATCATAAAACAAAAGGCAAGAAAGAGTCCAAATTTACATTGTCAGTATCTGGGCTGCAGCATCCTGCAAGGCCTCCTGGGACTTGGCAAAGTGAACTCTACTCCCTTTGGAGTTTCACTTTACCAAATGAGTCCAGTTCAATAGAAAAGTCAGGACGGAGCTGCCTTCCATTCCTTTCTCTTCAGCACAGAAGGGATGTCCGTTATCGCCCAACCGCCTGGCCCTGAGACAAGCTGCACACAAGCTGTACAATCCCCGCTGCTGTTGGGGGCATGAGCTACAAGCTCTTCTTTCCAAGTGAAAATTCATGGATGAGCCACAAACTCACTGCAGGATTAGTGCCAGAGCCAGAGTAAGAGGGGCTTACATGGGACCATTTGTGGCCTATGATTCTACAATATTTAGATTAGAGCAGGCTTCTTTCTCTTGAACTCCTACATTAGTCTCTGCCCTGGTCATCAGAAGGCTGTGAGAACTGTGAAAATCAATCAAGCCTCATGAATACAAGGGACTGTTATTATTGTCACACTCTTTCCCAAACTTGGTGAAGTTGGCCATTCTAGTATTGGGCGATGGTAGTGTTTCCCTCATTCTACCCTAAAGTAGCCATATATCATAAGAACCACACCTCCCAGATTTTTTCAGGACAGTATCAATTCTGAGAAAACAAAGTCTGCTTTTAGTGAAGCTTTGCAAAAGAAATACCCTTTGTCGGGCAATGTGTCCTGATTTACTTGGAGTTTCAGGAAAGAGTTTCTGAATGTGTGGCATTGGTTTATTTTTAATTGAAGTCAATTTCATTTATTTCTGTAATGAGAATTTCTTAACAACTTGGGATAATTAAGAGACACCCTGGGGTGTCCCAAAACCAGAGTACAGAATCATTACTCCGACCACTAGGAAATAACAGCATAAATAGTACTGGTATTCAGAAGGACTAGAAAATCTAGTTTGAAATGTGCCTACATAGCTATAACTGTTAAGTTAATCACCCGTCTCCTTTCAATTTTTCCTTTGGGGTGGGTGGGGTAAGGGGGAGATATGTCACAATTCTTCACTGCAACAATGATCTCACAATTCTTTTGTGGGGTGGGAAAGGGGGAGGAGGAATTTAATTATGGTTTATTTATCATTTATCAATGACTAGCTTGATTGAGATGGCCCTGATTTCCTCTTCAATTATAGCAATATAGAAGGGATGTGGGGCAGTGAAGTGGTACAGTGGATAGAGCACAGAACCTGGAGTCAGGAGGACCTGAATTCAAATCTAGCTGTGTGACCCTGGGCAAGTCACTGAACTCAGTTTGCCTCAGTTCCTTATCTCTAAAATGAGGTAGAGGAAATGGCAAACTGCTCCGGTATCTTTGCCAAAGGAAATCCTAAAAGGGGTCACAAAGAGTCAGATATGACTGAAAATGATTGAACAGCAACAAACAATAAGAACGTAATGAATGAATGCCAAAGGCACTCTCCGAATTGCATTTACCCAACAGTCCAGTGTAAATATGCATCAATTAATCAAAGAGAATTTAATAAGCACCAACTCTGCCAGATACCAGAGAAACAAATTCAAAGAATGACACTCCCGACTTACAAGGACTCTTCATGTGACAGGGGAGGCAAGTACACATATAAATACATGCAGAAGAAATATGAGGAGAAGAAAGACAAAGTATTTAAATACAGGGAAGTTTGGGAGGGAAGGTCCTAGCCACTGGGGGCATCAGGAAAGGTTTGCTGCATTCTAAAGAAGGACTGGGACTCAGTGAAGTGGAGGGAAGAAGGAAGTGAATTCCAACTGTGGGGATGTAAAGACCCAGAGAGGAGATAGGGTATGTCATCGTCATTGTCTTCTTCTTTCTTCTTTCTTCTTTCTTCTTTCTTCTTCTCCTCCTTCTCCTTCCCCTTCTCCTCATTGTAGGGCAATGAGGATTAAATGACTTGTCCAGGGTCACACAGGAGATATATTATGTTGTAATGATTGGAATGATGCCACCTACTGGAGACTTACTATAGGAAAGCTCCACCATGAGGAGAATACCTCAGAGGGCAAGGCCATGTGGCTTTTCCTTGGCGTCAGGAAGTGACGTTTGCTCATGGGTGCTGTCTATCAAGGCTACCAGCCAATCAACTTGAGGAGCCTCCTATTTTCTGGGAGGAGACAGGAAGGAGGAAAGAGGGCCTGAACGGAGAGCTCTGTCTCTTTTGGGTTCCTGACTTGATGGTGGTGGTGGCAGCAGAGGACTTCATAGGAAATTTGAGGAAAGATAGGAATGCCAGGCTGTTGGAATTCTGTTCTCAATCTTTCTCTTTCTATTTTTCAATAAACCCTTAAAAACCTAAACTAGTTTTATCAGCGATTTTAGTCAGTTTCCCCCAAAACTGGGGGAACAGATTAGAATCCACATTTAGAATCTTAAATTATGCAATGTCTTGTGTGAAAAATGGAGAGAAAGCCAGTTTGGCTGAATTGAAGGGTTTGGGAGGAGGAATAATGTACAGTGAAACTGGAGAGATAGGCTGGGACAGGGTTGTGAAGGGCTAAACAGAGGAGTTTATGTTTTATCCTAGAAACAATACAAAACCAGTGGAGTTGACTGAATAGGGGAATGCTATGGCCAGATTTGCACATAAGGGGAGTCTCTCTGGCAGCAGTCACTAGGATAGATTGTCATCTTCCCAGGGAAGCATAACACAGGAACCATGGCTAACCAATTTCATTAAATGTACTTAACCTAAAGATACCTAGGAGAAGAGAAAGGGAATAAACACTGGTCATTCCTGGCTCCAATTTGAATGTTTCACTTTGTGAAAAGAGGAATATTCCTCTGTCTTGCATCTCCAGCACCAGAAATTCATGACTACTACCTTTCTGCTGCTAGCGTCACTCCCCTCCCCCACCCAGCTCCTTCCTGTCATCAATTTTCCTCATCCTTTCTCTCCATGGCAAAATGCCACCTGCCTGGTATCTTAATTGTGAGGCCTGAGATTCTGTTCTAAGATGTAGCACAGTGAGCGTGTGCATTCATCACATTCATCACATTCGTGGTCCTCTCCCATGGGGTGGCTCGCCTTCAAAAGTATTTCACCAATGTTGAACAGTGATGGAAATTAACTCAATATGCTGATGTCATTTTTAAAATACCAGGCCAAATTCTGTCCTTTTGTCGGGTGCACATGCAGTGACTTGACTGACAGAGCAACTTAAATCCTCTAACTAATTGCCAGCTCATATCTGGGTTCTACACAAAGCCAAGGCCATTCCATTTTATTCTTAGATATGGGAATGACAGTATTTGTCCACAGTCGAGTCACAGGACCGATTTCCTCTAACTTTTGATCTTCCTCCCTTGCTCTGTCATAAAATGGTTTTTGATGGTTTACAGAAATGTTCTGTGTGTCGGAAGCCATTGTAACTGATGTTCCCTTCTGTTCCAAAAAGTACATTTCAATAGATAAAATACCATGTCCATCAGTGACAAACTGCCAGGACCCAATTGTGAATAAAAGAAGGAATGGAATGAGGTCAGGTCCTGGGTCTGTTTGGGGGCAATTCTCAGCTGTTAGCTCAAAGGAGTTAGGCTGAGTTATTTATTTAGCCTGGAGGAAAGGGAGAAATATATTCTCCACTAAAAGAAACTACAACAAAACAACAACAAAAAGATTATGGAATTAATACGGCAAGACATCTCCCATTTATCACCAATTGCTGAACTATAAAAAAAGCATGACTTTCAAAACTTAATTAAATGTGAAACTCCTTTGAAAAATCATTCTCTAATCTCCTTGCTCTGCAGATTTCATTTAAAAATGTTTTCTCCTGCCTTCCAAAGCGTTTTCTGAGCTTTCCCTCAGAGCTGCTCAGTCTGCAGACCAATTGGCATGGAAGTCAGACTTTGCAGCTGAAGGTACTCCAGGCTGCCTGTGGTCAGTTAATGATGACCATGCCCATTTTCATAGGTAACACAGATCCCTGCCATGTCAAAGCCTTTGCTTACAACTACCAATGACAAGTGGCCTCATCTTTCAGTACCCTTTGCACTCCGGGTTTCTTGCATTACCAAAATTTCCATACCAAACACAAAGTTTTGAATTTTAAAAAATTTCAACTGTTGCCAGTACATGGTTAATGAGCAATGCAATTTCTTCCTCCCACCAGCTATTTTCATTAAAAATTACTCCTAAAACAAAAAAACAAAAAACAAACAATCAAACAATCAAACAAAACTACTCCTGAAGAATGGCCTTAGTTGACTTTGGGGCATCAAGATGTATGGGACAATCCATATCCCACTCAAAGACAAGATGAGATTTCACATGAATGTGTTGAGGATAACCAGATACATTGGTTCATGTAGATATGAATCTCTAAGAACCACCATAAGGTCCTGGAGAAGAAGGCAAGGGAAAGATACCTGAGTTTTTAGGGACTTTTCAGATGCTTTTATCCCTAATGCTCTTATTCTTCATAAAGAGATAACTCATGTCTGTTAGTTCAACTCATTCATTTACCTAACATTTATTAAGCACTTTCTCTATTAGGGCTTGGAGAAAATACAAAGCTTGACTAAGATATAGCCCTACCCCTATGGAGCTCAGAATCCAGCAGGGGAACATGACACATACCAAAAAGTCACATCTGGCTTCCACCCTCTGCCCTCCCTGCCAGTTATGAGGCATTGAATGAAGCAAAAGTAATTTTCTGTTCCTCAAAGTCCTTTTCAAAAATAAATAAAGTTACAGGGGGAGTTGGTAGTACACTCAGAATTTTGGTCAACATTTTAACCTAGGACACTAGGGCCTCATTTGATGTGTGTCACTTCCCATATGTAAAGAGATAATGAAGTTCAATGTATAATCCATACCCCTGCAATCCTATCATGTCTAGTCAACATATGAGGTAATGGAGAACGTCATAGGTGATAGGCTTTAACTAGGGAACCCAGGTACCAATGTCCAAAAATGTTCCAATTGCTTTTGTCTGGTAAATATCATCAGCTCTTCTTATCTTTTCTTTATTATCTCCATGTCGGACATACTGTATTACACATGAGAGCTGCCTAAGAGCAGAGGTTGTGCTTTTTGCCTTTCTTTATGTTCTAGTGCTTAGCCCAGTGCCTGGTACATAGTAGATTCTTAATAAGTGTTTTTTGAGTTGACTTGACTTAATATTTGTTGAATGACTATTAGCTAGGCCTTGATTTCTATCCTATAGAAACCTCTTTTTGGTTTGCACTGGAAATTACACCAACGGCTCAGAATTAAATTGATATATACATTCTACCTTCATTCCCCAAATATGTTAGTTCTGTCAGATCCAGTATTATACTGGGATTTTTCACTGTTGTCAATAAAACTTAGTCATACTTTGTAGACAGCAGGACCCAACATGATCTTAAATGCTCCTTTGTTCTTGTTTGTTCATTCATTCATTCACTTATTTATTCATTTATTTGTTTATTTATCCATTCATCATTTATTTATTTACTTACTTGTTCATTCATTCATTTATTTATTTACTTGTTTATTTCTTTGTTTATTTGTCTGTCTGTCTGTTTGTTTTGCGAGACAATGAGGGTTAAGTGACTTGCCCAGGGTCACACAGCTAGTAAGTGTCAAGGGCCGTGCTTTCTCCACTGCGCCACCTACCTGTCCTGATTCTTTTGGTTTTTACTGAATCTCCAGGAAGATCTGGGTCTCAGAGATGTGTCTACTGCCAAACTAAAGAGGAAAGGCTTCAAGGTGACTCTCATATTTCCAACGGGAAGTGCTTCCCTCAGTGATATGCATCCTGTTAATACCCAATAAATCCAAACTAAGGAGGAGGAAAAGTACAGAACTGACCAAGTGAAAATGGAGCTTGCTGAATGGAGAGCGATATGGCAAGATAAACTGCTATCTCAGACAGCTTGAGAGCAACAGGACTGCCAGACCTTTAGAAATCCATCTAGGTGATCCTCCTCTCCTTCCTCTAGACCAAAACCCAAGTAGCTTTCAAGAATTTTACATTTTATAATTATAACCTCAAGGACACCATGTTGAAAGTAGAGTGTGGGATGCCAACATTGTGGTTTGGGAGAAGGCCCGATGCTATTTTCCCCAGAGCTATTACAAGTAAGAGGTCATGAAACAAACTGGACTCTGCTGTGTTTGAAAATGGAAAAGCTTACCCCAAATATTCTTCTATGTGGAACTAACTGGGGAGCTGAAAGGTCAGGAAGATAAGCAATCTATCTGGCTGCTTTGAAATACCCAGATCCTAGAAACATGGCTCATTCCCCAAGCTATTCACATGAATTAAAGCCATCATTAAACCAAGGCAGGCAACTCTGGAGATAGCTGTTCAATTCAAGTCAACACACATTTATTAAATGTCTTCTGTGGTTCCAGACACTCTGCTAGGTGCTAGGGATACAAATACAAAAGCAAAACAATACTTGTCCCCAAAGAGCTTCCATGTTCCTGGTGGAAAACAATGTGCATACAGATAAGGAATTGCAAAATAAGGAGAGAGTAATTTTTTTGTTGTTGTTGTTGGGGTGGGGAGAGATAAGCCCTAATAAATAGTGGAATAGGGAAAGATATCTTATAAAAGGTAGCACTTGAGCTGAACCTTTAAGGGAACTAGGGACCTGACTGGGGCTGAAGCATGAATACCCAGGAACAGCAGATTAGCTCCCTGAAAAGGGTGAAGGAAGAACAACACATTCCCCAGGTAGTTAGTCTATTCATTAAGTCCTTCACAAGAAAAAATGTGTGCAATCCTATCTCTGAAAGAGTATACTGAACTCCTGCCCACTGATGATAACAGTAATTATTATAGCTTACATTTATATATCACTCAGAAGTTTGCAAAGTGTTTTTTAATATGCATTATCTCATTTGGTCCTTTCAAGTCTATGGGATAAGTCCTATTTTATTTCCCATTCTGCAGATGAGCAAGACAAGGTTTAGGAAGATTAATTAAATTACTCAGGGTCATGAAGCTAGTATGTATCTGAGGTGGGATACATGCCCAGGTCTTTCTGACTCCAAGTCCAGTACTCTGTCTACACTGGCTATCCAAGATGATGAGATTAATTTTAAAGAGACCAACAGGATTTCCAGAAATCATAAAATTGTGTTCACTCCAAGGACTGAATAAAATTAGGGTATGACTATACAAAGTGCTACTAAAGTGTACCAAAGAGCTTTGGCCCATAAAGAGGCTTTAAAATGTGATAAATTACCTTGGGAAGTAGTGAGTCCTTCATCATCATAGGTTTTCAATTTGATGCTAGATGACCTGAAACTGTTCTCTCCAAAGTTACCAGTGACTTCTTAATTGACAAATCTAAAGGCCCTTTCTTAACCCTCATCCTCCTGCCCTCTCTAAAATTTTATACTTTTGACCACATTCTCTCCTCCTTGGATGTTCATGCCACAGCTCTCTCTGGTTCTCCCCTATGGGTCTGATTGTGCTTTTCCAGTGTCCTTTGATGAATTATCTTCCATATCCCATCCCCAACTGTGGAAGTTCCTCAAGGCTCTGTCTGTCCTGGGCAGGACTTCTTTCTCTACATTTTCTCTTGGTTGCCTTATCAACCTGCGTGGCTTTAGTTCTCCCCTATACTTATTCCTTTCAGATCTCTATGTACATGTACATATATATGTATGTATATACATACACACACATAAATCTCTCACAACTTCTGGCTCTCTCTCACTCTCTCTTTCTCTCTGTCTCTCCCTTCTTCCCTCCCTCCTCCACATAACAATGTGTTGTCAAGTCTTGCCGTTTCTCCCCTTACAACATCTCTTACACCTATCTCTTTCTCTCCAACCCTATAGATACAATGCTGGCTCTGGTCTTTATTTACCTCTTGCCTAGATTATTACAGTAGCTTCTTCTTTTTTTCTTTTTTAATTTTTTTGCGGGGCAATGAGGGTTAAGTGACTTCCCCAGGGTCACACAGCTAGTAGTGTCAAGTGTCAGAGGTCGGATTTGAATTCAGGTCCTCCTGAATGCAGGGCTTTATCCTCTGTGCCACCTAGCTGCCCCTACAGTAGCTTCTTAACTACCCTCCCCATTCTTGTCTATCCTCCATTCCACTGCCAAAGGGATTTTCCTAGGGCACAGGCCCAACTATGTTCCTCTCCTATTCAATAAACTCTAGTGGCTCCATTTGCCCATGGGATTGAATATACAACCTTCTATGGGACACTTAATGCCCTTCACAACCCAGCACCACCCTCCCTCTCCAGATTTGTTGCACATTGCTCCCTTTTATACTATATTCCAGCCAAAATGGCTTTCTTACTTTTTCACACACCGAGAACTCGATAACCTATATCTATGTGTTTGTATTCAATGTGAACCCAAGGAGGTCAGTGACAAAAAATCTCATGGATGGCAAAATACTTCTATCGGTACACTTTGTGGTGACCAAAAAAACCCCAACCCATGGGGAAAAAAGGGTATGCTCACAGATTGGGAATGACTGAACAAACTGTGGCATATGAATGTAATGAAATATACCTGCTGAAATATACTCCCCCTACCCCAGCCACTGAGTCTTAGAACCCTGAGATCCCCCCTGAAACTTGGCTAAAGTGTGACTATCTGCTTGAATCCTTTCCTAATCCCCTTGTTAGCTGCTTGTGCCTTGTATTTATTTTGTATATACTTACATATGTCTCCATTCATTAGACTATAAGCTCCTTGAGGACAGGGACTGTTTCACTTCCATCTTTGTATCCCCAGTACTAGTCACTCAGTATGTGCTTTAAAAATGGTTGCTTCATGGTTTGGAATATTATAAAGGGGGTCCTGGTTCAGACAGGGATTGACCTTTGAGGTTACTTATGTTTCTGAAATTCTGTGATCCTTTGACAGAGGGAAGTTTCAAAAGAAGAAAAGTAGAATTTATCAGTTCAAATGATCCCAGATAGTGCTCAGCTTTTTTGGAAAAAATGCATCGAAACAAAAAGACCCCCAAAGCAGCTGGCCACAGACAAATCCTGTATCTATGAGAGAAATGTGGATTCAGAAGGGAAAGTGAAAAGAAAATTTTCAGTCTGCTGATCTTCAAGACTATAAGCTCTGGGGGCAGCTAGGTGGTAAAGTGGATAAAGCACTAGTCCTGGATTCAGGAAGACCTGAGTTCAAATGCGACCTCAGACACTTGACACTTACTAGCTGTGTGACCCTGGGCAAGTCACTTAACATTCATTGTCCTGCAAAAAAAAGAAAAAAGAAAATACTGTAAGCTCCTTGAGGTCAGGAACTGTGTGTAATATGTTATCACCTATTTTCAACAGATAGGACACACTAGGCAAAAAACAGTGAATTTTAACCTAAGAAAGACATAATTTGGACACTTGACACTTACTAGCTATGTGACCCTGGGCAAGTCACTTAACCCTCATTGCCCCACCAAAAAAAAAAAAAAAGTACTTGATGACTTCAGAAAGGCATAATTAGGAAAGTTAGGAATAAACATTAACCATAGGAATAATTTTTTAATTGAGTAGAAAATTATTTCTGTTAAATCATGCCTGGTGTTTTGAATTATCTGTGTAACCTCCTGCCCCCTCCCGCCACCTGCCCCGTGTATCTGGAATTGAGGGAATTTGGACTGAATGGCTCCCAATGTAGGCCCTTTTTCCTGTCACATAGAGATTTTACTGCAATCTCAGTCTAGCGTCTTTTTCCAATTCTATTTTCCAATCTAGTAAGCATTTAAAAGCCTACTATGTGAAAAGTACTCCTTGAGCACAAAGGCACCTCTCTCTTCTTTTCTTTCCTTTTTAACTCTGTGTCCTTCAGGTGCTTGTTACTAGTCTGTTTCCCTGTAAGTAAATATTTATAGCAAATATATTTAATAGAAAATATTTTCTGACTTACTTCCCCCCTACCCCCCACCAGGGGATGCTGTGAGTTAATCATTATGAAGGCACCCACTCTGAACTCTTAGAATCTATGCTATATCTTCCATTAATACAATGTTGGCAGAACTAGAGTCCAGCCATCCTATAAAACAAATTGGAACTACTCAAGAAAAGTCAATAAACTGTTAATGCCATTTGACCCAGGTATGTCTCTAGCAGATAGAGATACTACCAAGAAAATGGATGACGGAATAGTCATTTCAGTATTCTTTATGGTAGCAAAAAACTGAAAACAAAATGGATGCCCACTGAACAGGGAATGGTTAAAAATATGTGGCAAATGAATGTAGCGTAGCATGATTATACTATAAGAAATGACAAACCTGAAAAATCCAGAGTAACATTTATGTGTGATGATGAAGAGTGAAGAAGCTAAACCAAGAGGATAATCTACAAAATCATTATAATAATATAAGTGAAAACATCACCAAAAGATGGCTAAATGCAGGATATTGAAATGAATATTTCTATATTTCAAAGAACAGAGTTCATAACACAAATCTCTCTTCTCACAAGAGAGTTAGGGGACTGTGGGCATGTCAAGATAAAACAGCAAAACCCCCAAAACCAAAACCTGAAACCAAACCAAACACTGGTGTCAAGGAGCTCATAGTCCAAAGGGGAGACAGCATGCAAACAACCATCAACAAACAAAATATATACAGTATAAATTAGGAGTAGTCTCAGATGGAAAGCATTAAGATTAAGGAGATAGGGATAGTGTCAGTGTCAGAGGAGAGATATTGTGAAGGTAGAAATGACAGAATTTGACCACTGATTGGATAGGGTATGAGATAGAAGGAGGAGATAACAATGACACCTAGGTTTCAAATCATCAAGGATGGCACTACCCTAGACAGTAATAGGAAAGTTAGAAGGGTTTGTCTTTTTTTTTTTTTCACCTGGGCAATGAGAGTTAAGTGATTTACCCAGGGTTATACAGCTAGTTATAACAAGTGTCTGAGGTCAGATTTGAACTCAGGTCCTCCTGAATCCAGGGCTGATGCTTTATCCACTGCACCACCTAGTTGCCCCTGTTAATTCTCTTTTATAATTTTCTTGCATTGTTCTCATTTTTTCCCCAAATTTTTCCTCTACCACTTTTAACTCTTTCTTTAGATCTTCCATGAATTCTTTTTGAGCTTGTATCCAATTTCTATCTTTTCTTTGAGGCTTTGTTTGTAGCTGTTTTCACTGTGTTGTCATCTGATTTTATGTATTGATCTACCCCGTCACCCTACTAGCTTTTCATGGTCCATTTCTTTTTTGGTTATTTGCTCATTCCAGCCTATTTCTTGCCTTTGAACTTCATTGTTAAATATGGGTTCTGCTGACTTGGGAAGTGAAGTGAGACACCATCCCAAGCTTACAGATTTTTCATGCTGCTCTTTTCAGAGGTAGGTCTTGGGGGGGGGTCTGTAAGTTTTTAGTGCTACTAAGGTGGTATGTTATGAGGAGAGGTGTGGCCACTCCTCTCCTGGTCTGCGTTCTGGTCTTTACTAAGGAGAGGCCCCTTTTCCTTTGCAGCTATAAGGGCTAGTGCTCCTTTCTGCCCCAGAACATCTCTGGGGTGAGAGTTCCTGAAGCTGCTGTTGCTGCTGCTGTCACAGCCTCTTCCAAGGCCCACCCCTGGAGTTGCGTTATAGACCAGTCCCTACTCTGCTGTCACAAACTTGTCCTTCTAACCTCCTGAGTTGTCTTGGGCTAGAAAAATGTCTCACCCTGACCTTTTGTTGACTATGCCATTGCAGATTCAATTTTGCATGACATTTTAAAGTTGTTTGGAGAGGAATATTGAGAACGTTTGGCTGGGTTGCTGACTCTACCATTTCAGTTCCTGGTGTCAAGGTTTTTTTTAAAAAGGCTTTTAAAGTATCTTCATGGGATAAAAAATCAAAATTCAATAGGAAAAATAAAGGTCTTAGTGAGGGCCATTGCAGTAGCTCCAGACTTGGGTTATTTCTCTATGGAAACAAATGGCCCTAAGTCACTGAAGGCTTCTTTTTGGAGCCTTCAGTGACTTAGGTGTTGTGATACAGAAAACAATTCCTTTGGTGACCCAACATTAGCAGTAAGCAGATCTAGTCTTGTTGCTCTTAGATGCCAAACATACTACAGAGAGATGACAGAGGGTACAACTCTACCACAAGCCAAACAAAGTATACTTTAACAGAAGTTATTCAATAGAAGTATTGTCCAGTGCTCAGGAGCTTGCCTAAACAGGGACCGGATTATATTGGATTGCCCAACAGGAAGAGTCTGGGGATTCCCAAAGCCACTTGGCAATTCATCTAATTTATGATTTTGGCCTACTTTTGTAGGACCACATTGTCTTCACTTGCTCATTGAAAAGTTGCCTAGCAGTCAAATAACTTAATTTAAGATTAAATTACCTTATGTCCTAAATCTGCCAGCATGTACAAAGCAAACATCTCTAAGATGCCTGCAGGAGTGTTCCCTAAATCATTTAGGGATATATTAACTCAGAGACTTTTTTCTGTATCTGAGTCTTCAAGTAATCAAGTGGGGGTATATCAGGTTCTCCCCTTCCTTCTTTCAGGCTGAAAATGAAAATCTTTCAAAGAGTAAGTAGATATGAGTCACGGCCTGGGGTTTAGGGAGAAAGTCACACCTTAGTTCTTTGGGTTAATATGGAGTTGGGGAAGAAACAACAAGGATGAGTAAAATCCATAAATCATCTTTCAAACTTCATGTCAGAAGTTAGCTACAACCTTCCCTCTTGCTTACCTTTTTACTAGAACTGCATGTTTGATATAGTCTGTCTTGGTTTTCTCGTTTCCTTGTCCTCAGGTTCACTCTCTAGAAGGTATTCTAATCCCATGTGAAACAACCTACCAGGAAGCAGGAAAGGGAAGAGATCTGAATCATCATTCAGTTAGCAATGGAACACATCTGAGATTCATGCTACAAAGACAAAAGGATAATGTACGAGTTCTTTTTGAATCTCACATAGTGCCCAGAACCAGTAGGTGCTCAGAAAATATTTACTAAATTAATTCATCTAATATGAAACATAGAGGGTTTCAGAACAAATGATGTTGGTGATACCTAATCAGGGTGACTGACAAAAGTCATGCTCTAAACAATGACAGACTCAATTTCTGCTATACCTTCAAAGATGAGAGTGAGGTAAGAGAGGACAAGGCATTTCAAAAGCTAATTGTTGGCATCCCTGGCCTTCTGCCCACAGCTATACAAAAGAAGTTGGGTGGGTTTGGGTTTTTTCTTTTTCTTTTTGCATATTGTGGCAATTCCCTTCTAGCAGGAGACTGATAATTATAGTATTTATCATTTCCTAAATGTGGGGGGGGGGGGAGAGGAGAAGAACTGACATCTGAGAAATCCCTTCCATTTACCTCTTTATGCATTAGTTGCTCTTTTAAATAAATACTAGATAAGGATGAGGAGAGAGTAATGGATACCTTAGATGGGATACCTAATATTGGGCTGGGAGATCTAATCTTCCTTATATTAATATCCCATTACATTGAAGTGCATTCTCCTTTCTCCTCCTCTTCACCTCTAGTCTGTATTTCTCATTTATCTCTACTACATTTTCCTTGACAGTACCATATTTGTTTAGTTTTATGGTCCCAACTATTTAAGTAGTCTGGTTGGGTCATAGTCTTTCCAGCAAAGGACTTATGGAAGCGCAGAAAAGAAGAGTTGGGAAGACTCAATGCCCTCTCAGAATTCTTGGGAATATGAAATATCATTACCAAATTTACTGAGCGAAAATAGGCTGTTACTCAGTAAGACCAGTGTTACTGGATATCATTCTTTAGTCATCATTAGAATCTAGGCCTTGCTTTTCTTTCTCTTCAGTCCCAGTGCAAAAATCATGAGCTTTGGAGAAAATTTAACATAAAATCAAATGAATGAAGGTAGTCAGTAGTATATTGTTATATGTAGTCTGAATTTCACCTTGTTCATTCTGAGATATCTCATTAAATGGAAAAACAGTGTGTGTGTGTGTGTGTGTGTGTAGTTTCCATTCAGCTCCAAAGCATAAAGCCAGCCCCAGGTAAAACAAGTAGGAACCAAGAACAAAAATGTTCTGATAAAGCAAGGGTATAGGATAAAGAACAACTAAATTGTTTATAAAGCTTAAGATCTACAAACCTTTGACCCAGTCTCCTGGTACAACATAAAGCTATTAACTCTATGCCTTAAACAGGAGATGGGAACAAAGGCAAAAGTTAGCAATTGTAGCAAGAGAGTACCATTTTCTTCACCCTGTTCTTAGTGAATTAAGATGTCTTTTAAAAATCATCAGGGACTTGAGGGTTATTATAGGACTAGAGAGAAGTAAATGTCCTAATTATAAAAAAAGAAAGAAAGTTTTGTTCAAACTATAAGCCATAGAGTTTAAATTTAACTCCTGCAAAATACTAGAATTCCTTATTATTACATAATTGTTTGTGGGAGCTTGGAAAACAAAGCAGTGATTACTATGAACAAGTATGAGTTAAAAAAAACATGGAATTAAAGATCGAGAGCTAGAAGAGAGGAAACTGAGGCCTACCAAGATTAAATGAGTTAATAATTAAGATATGTCAGAAACCTCTTTCCTTTTTTCAACAGAGTTACTAAAAGGGTAAATACAACGTAAGCCATAGACAATAGCTGCCCAGATTGCAACCAGGTGTTTGACAGGTTTCTTGTGACATTCTTATGGAAGATGTGAAGCAGGGAAGACAGTTAGGTGCATTCAGAGCTCCTTGAACAATCAGACCCAATGAAGAATAAAGGCAGGGGTATCCAATAAGGTGCCTTGTTCCATTCTTAGCCTTGCTTTATGCAATCTTTCAATGAGTGACTTTTAAGAGGACACACATATGGCATACCTATCAAATTTGTAGATTACATAAAGTTGAGATAGGCCACATAATAGGTTGAGTAACACAATTTAGTCAAAAAGATTGTGAAAGACAGCAATGATGTGCTGAGTCTAAAAAGATACAGGTTCAATACTTTGATGGGTATGTGATACAGCCAATGCAATATTCCTTTCATGGATACAGATCACAATCCAACCATGCCTTCTCATTCTTTGCAATTTTCCCATACATCCTCCACCAAGGATCTCCCCAGATGCTAGTGGGTATTTAAAGAGATCTCTTGTTCCTGCCAGCTAGATGACAACTTATCAGGGAGATTGTAGAGGAGATTCTGTTTCTTTTTTTTTTTATAAGTACATTCCAACTTTTTAAAAAAATGTTTTTGGGTTTTTTATATGAATGTTGAGATTCTATTTCAATTAATGGGTTGGACTATATGACATCTGAGAGCCCTCCTGCCCTCAAGATTTTATGATTGCATGTTCTTCATTAGTCATATTGTAAAAGATGAATCAGAACAAAAGAGAAAAACCTCAAAAAAGAAAAAAAAACAAAACACAGAAATAGTACGATAAAAATCTGCATAAAGGGGGCAGCTGGGTGGCGCAGTGGATAGAGCACCGGCCCTGGAGTCAGGAAGACCTGAGTTCAAATCTGGCCTCAGACACTTAACACTTACTAGCTTTGTGACCCTGGGCAAGTCACTTAACCCCAATTGCCTCACTAAAAAAAAAAAATTAAAAATTTAAAAATCTGCATAAAAAAGAAAATAATATTAAGATGATTACATATTCTTAGTGAGGACCCAGAAAGATGTGAAGACAGTGATAACTGAATCAGGAAACTAGTGACCTATTTCCAGCTCCTCCCCCTAACTAGCTTTGGTGAGTTGATAATATTAGCCCTCCCCATGTCACAGGCTTGCTGCAAAGCTCAAATGAGATAATATATGGTGAAGTGCAAAGAATTATGCAAGTGTGAGATATTTTCGTTAGTTAATAAGCATAGGGGCAGCTAAGTGGCACAGTGGATAAAGCACCGGCCCTGGATTCAGGAGTACCTGAGTTCAAATCCAGCCTCAGACACTTTGACCCTTACTAGCTGTGTGACCCTGAGCAAGTCACTTAAGTCCCATTGCCCCCCACACACGCAAAATTTTTTAAAAAAAATAAACATATAAGAGCAAGTCTAATATAATCTCATTATTTATTACTGGTTTTTTTTTTGGGGGGGGGGTTTGGTTTTTTTTTTTTGCGGGGCAATTGGGGTTAAGTGATTTGCCCAGGGTCACACAGCTAGTAAGTGTTAAGTGTTTGAGGCCGGATTTGAACTCAGGTACTCCTGACTCCAGGGCTGTTGCTCTATCCACTGAGCCACCTAGCTGCCCCGTTTATTACTGTTAAGATAAAGGCCATCAAAGGCATAGAAAGAAAAGTTCATCCTTTGACGGCTCTCTTTCTGATAGACAAGTTAAGATCATCAGTGGTGCTTCCTAATTGCAGAATGGGAACAATATAAATAACCTTTCTCAGAGGGCTATTACAACAAATTAGTAAACATAATTTAATGAAGATTGTAATATCTGATCATATGTTCTCTACAGGTAACAGAAATTCATTTATATATTATTTTTTCCTATTTACTTTTTCATGTACAGGGTGGGCCAAAAAGTTATAAAGGGGTAAAATCTTGTAAATGGCATAAATTATTTGAAAATAATTTTCAAAAAGTTATTAAAACATTAGACCCCTCTGTGATTTGTGGCCCACACTGTATCTGTGTGCAATCAGGGAAAAAAAGGTGATGGATTTGCCCTTGCTCTTCTGTTGATCCTTGAGACCGATGGCTTGCATTTTTAGGATAATAATTAAAATGAAAACGACTTCCATCTTTCTCATTGGGCAAAATTAGTTAAATGTGGGCTCTATGGTCATAGAATGGAGTGACGCTAATCAGGTCCACACAGAAATGAATCCAGGAGCACAGAATTATGTGATTGTGAGCTGTTCCCACTGTGTAGCTGAACCAGTTACAATATTGTGTCTAATAGATACACTGCTTCTGGTTTATTTGTTGACTTTAACATTTTTTCTTTTTGAAAATAATACTTTAAGAGCATACTTTGTCTAAATTTTATGAAGTGATTGGGGAAAATTTGAGTACTGCTGAATTCTGGGCTAAAAGGTAATCTAATTTTCCAATATATAAAAAAAATGAAAAGATTATATGAAAAAAGCCTCTGCACAGAGATTATTAAACTTACCCATTTAAATAATCACACCCAAAATAATAATCAATATATAACCAGATGGTATCAGACAATTCTCATAAAAATAAACAAAAAGAGGAACAGTTTGGGAGATTCCTAAAACGACATGTACTATGTAGACAATTCAGGAAGGAATGAACTCACCAGTGGTTCTGAGTTTGCATCATCCAGCCTCCCACCCTCTCCCCCCACAATAATTTTCAGAGATCACAATAATGACAATGGATGGGTATCTCTCATTAAATACCTCAATTGGCCCTGCAATTGTCACTTTATAAGAAATCTCCAGAAGAATAATGGTTTCATGGGGAAAAAAAATGAAGTAACTAAATAATCATTTATCTAGTCCCTGACACCTACCTTTCTCAACTCAGAACACGATCCAAAGGTTCCCAGAGAGCAGGAAATGGAGCCAACTGATTATTAAATGTTCAATGTGACCATTCATACCTTGGGAATTAGAAAATCCTACAAAAATAAAGGATTCATTTATTGTTTTATGTCTATAGAGAAAATGTTGATAGTGCAGCTTAAACCTAAAAATGTGTCCTGTATTTCAGAGAGCTGGTTATTACAATTTTACCAGCATGCAACTGCCAAGAGAGCCTTCCATGATTATGAAAGCTAACACTCGTTTCAAGTGACTCAAGATCTTCCAGACCTCTTCATACCCTTTGGTTTATTTCAGATCACATCTAAATTTTTGAGACATAGTATAGAGTTGAAATGGATCTCCTAAGACTGTTATGTTCTGTTAACAGGCTGAGATACCTCAGTTTAGACTGCTTGACATGTCTTGGGAGAGCTATCAGATGTGTAGGAAGTCTCAATTTAATTAATTAATTAATTAAATTTGTCTCCTACTTGATAGAGCAGCACAGTTGGTGAGATCAACCCCATGTTCTTCTTCATAACTTCTGAATGAGAGGCCATGTAGCTAGTACCCTAGCTTTCCACCATTACCCACTGCTCTAAATTTGGGTTCTCTTATTCTCACTGTGGTTGGAGTTGGGGGAAAGTGCTTCATTTTCATTAGTGAATGACAGAGCACTGGGCTGGAATGAGGACTAGACCTGAGTTGAAATCCAGATTCAGGAAGTCACTTAACCTCTCTTTGCTTCCATTTCTTCATCTGTAGAATAGAAAATACAGTACCTACCTCCCAGGGTTGTTGTGAGGATCAAAAGAGAAAAATGTAAAGTGCTTAGTATAGTGCTTGGCACAAAGAAGCACTATATAAATGTTAGCTATTATTAGTATGCCACAGCCAAAATGACATGAACTGTCATTCTGAGTAATGTTCATTTTGTCTCAAGCACGTATTACTTTCAATTACTGCAAGAATCTCTAAGCTGCTTGCTAAAAGCAAGGATTTTGCTATTGAACTCCTTTCATGTCAGAGTACTTCTGTTGCATTATTATTTCCTCTGGCTAAATGCTATGTAGGGTTTATGCTAAACCTGTTTTGCTTTAGCTCAAAGTAGTTCTTTGCTTATCTCCTAGTGATGCCTATCATTTCTTCCCTAGAAGACCAAGAAAAACACATAAGAAAGCTGAGTCCCCCTCTGTACTTTAGTTGCTCACTCTGTGAGATTTTTCATATGCTTTCAAGAATCGTAGGTCTAGAGGTGGAAGGGAGTTAAGAGACCACATAGTCCAACCCTCTCATTTTGAAGATAACAATATTGAGGTTCAGGGTATTTAGATTTCATTATCTTCTTGCTTCCAAAAAAGTACAAAGTGCTGAATAAGGAACACTGAAGTTGAGTAAATTTAGTAAAACTAAAAGCAGGAGGAGAAATCTGAGTCACAAGGAAGACAATAGTAAGATAAATCAAGGGTCAATTAAAAAAGGAAAGTCATTTTCCATGGGATCTGTATCTGGAAGTACCTCAGAGACCATCTAGTTCAAACTTCTCATTTAACAGATGAAGATGCTGAAGTACTCACGGGATAAGTGACTACAATGTCACAGATGCTGGAAAATAGCCAAACTGGGATTTGAATCCAAGTCTTCAGACCCTAGAGCTACTGCTTTCATGCAGTATGAATACTGTTCAGGGGATTTGGAACATAATATAGCTTTTTTTCTGCCAGCTCACTCAGGACATGCTATAGGTCCTGCTCAGAATGTTGCCAAGGGCAACATGTTCCATCCAAGGAAACATGCATAGCTAGCTGCTCCCTCTAGCAGAGCCAATTAAGGCAGGTTGCTGATAGTTCTCATACTTTCTCTTTCTGTTTTAACAACCCCCAAAGGACAATAGCATCAGGCATATATGATAAAATTAATGACCTACCAGTTCTACTATAAAACCACTTCACAGGTTGCTAACTTCTAAGTCCAGACTATGGTTCTTCAAGTGCAGTCACTGTAGGGATATAACAAGCAGCAAGAAGAGAGAATCACCTTTCTTATCCAAGTTCTTTTCTATAAGCTCTTTTAGTTCTCTAATGTTTACTATCCTTTTTTGCCAAACATGGACATTCTTAAGTCTATCAGGATGAGAATGCACAACACTAATACAGCTTACTCTCCCAGAGAAATATTTAACTTCTGTCAGTATGAGAAGTAGGCATGTTGGTAGATAACATTTCACCTTGATTCTGTTGCATTGCAATTCCATGATGATTTGTCGGGAGAAAAACTTAAGGACGAAAGGACTTTGGAGCGATTATTGAATATGCTTCCATTGGCCAGATGGTTTTATAGAACCCTATTATAGTGAACATGAAAATATTCTTACTTGGGTGGAGAAGAATTCATTGAAGTGAGAGTTCATGAAAAGAGCCGTTGGTTGAAGTTTTATAGTTCATTCTTGTCAAGACTAACACAATCCAAGTCCTTAGACTTTAAGGTTCTGATTTTCTCTATCGTGTGCCTACAAGTGTAGTATTCTTTGCAAATGGAATGAAGACCCACTGTAGTTTGCAGCTAGGCTGCCTTGGGAGAAAGTTTAGGCACAACTAAAACAACTGCTTGCTTGATGCTTCATAAAATGAACCTTATGAGATATAGAGCTGACTCAATATTTATCCCACTTATACCTCAAATTTACTATAGTTATGTAGTTACTATTGTTATGCATGCATTGCTATTCATTGTTATGGAGTCAGGTTCTTAGCTCCCAAGTCATAAGGAAGAGCCAAGGCCTAATCTAAGTTTCTCCTTGACACCTGAAATACATTAGTCTCCAGAAGTTAGGTTATTCTATCAGTTCCCCTAAAAATGAGTCCTACCTTAATGAATCTTCACCCTTAAGGTAAACTATCCCACAAAGACATTTCCTATTTCATTTCCTTGTAATTCAGATATGGAATTAGCAATTGGTAGTTATCACTCTTATTAGTTATTATCCATTTAGAGAGTAATTTGTGTTAAGCTTCTAGGAATATGCCTTTACATTGTCTTCATATCTTTCCTATAGATTCAACTGAAAATTTTTTGTATTTTTGTTTGTTTGTTTGTTTTGGGCAGGGCAATGAGAGTTAAGTGACTTGCCCAGGGTCACACAGCTAGTAAGTGTCAAGTGTCTGAGGTCGCATTTGAACTCAGGTACCCCTGAATCCAGTTGCATTATCCATTGCGCCACCTAGCGGCCCCTGTACTTTTAAAAGGAAAAATAGCTCAGCAAGCTCTCTGTTGCTTACAAAAGAGCTCCCATAATTTTTTAACTGTTGAAAGCAATGTTAGTAAAGCAAATTTACTTTTAATATCCATACTGCTAAACATCACTTATTCACAAAAACTTATACTCTATTTAAAAATCAAACATAAGGCATTATGTTGGCAAACACTTATTACCATAAATATACTTATGTGAGCTGGGTCCAGGAATTTTTAACATTTCTGTAAATTAGTTTCTTCACTTGAAAAATTAAAGTCTTTATATCTTCTTGTAAAGCCTGATATCTGAGGACCACAATAATAAATTGTGAGTAGCAAATCAGAATCATAGATTCATAGGACCTTGGGGTGGAGAACTCAGATGTCATCTGGCCTAATTTCTCACCAAAGTATGAAAGCCTAGAATCAAGTTCAATGGATTATGGTTTAAAGTACCCACCTTTTCCCCCTTTTTGAAAATGAATATATTTCCCTGTGTTTGGTTTCATACTTCTCCCATTTCCCATGATTCCTCAAAGATTCCCAACAGCAGTTCAGCAATCACATCTCATTTTTCCTAAAAATCTACAAACCATATATTTTCCCCTAATTTAAAATACTTTAAATCGGTCTAACAAATATTCTTCAGAATAGTGGCTAAAACAAACAAAAAAACCACTATAGAGGAAATGGACACACTAAAAATTTGAATTTGTAACTCTCAGCAAAAGACATTAGAGCAGATATTATTAGAGCAGATACATAGCATTTAAAAGCTGAATTTCTTGAAGTGGGACTCCACAGCATCAGAACAAAATTCCTACAAAAGCCAACGTGAGAAGTCGTTATTAAATAAAAATGCTACTTTTGGTTTACATTAAGCAGTTTCACAAAATGCTGGATTGAAACCTAATGTAAAACAGCAACTCTAGTAGCAATGAAAATATCGTTACAAAAATGCAGAATAAATTGTTTGCTTGCAAAAGCCAAATGGTGTCTGGCTAGCAAACACACAAACAGCTTCATTATTGGTGGGAAACCTTTTTTTAACTTCTTTTTTTTTTTTTTTGCAGGGCTATGGGGGTTAAGTGACTTGCCCAGGGTCACACAGCTAGTAAGTATCAAGTGTCTTGAGGCCAGATTTGAACTCAGGTCCTCCTGAATCCAGGGCTGGTGCTTTATCCACTGCACCACTTAGCTGCCCCCAGGGAAATCTTTTGAGATTGTACCCAATACATACACGCAGCACTTTGAATCCCTTCTTGTCCTTCCATTTTGTATTTTTCACCCAATAGCGCTTTCTAGAGTTGCACAATAGTGCCATTCAGGTTTGGTAGCAGTGAGGTTATTGCACTGAGCTGTATGTTATACCCATCTGCCAATGATGACTTCAGTTGCCTAACCCAATTTGACAAGGCTGCAACTCTTCCCTTTATTTTCCTTGGGGGAGGGTGTGTGCTGAAATTAATTCTCAACATTGCTCTTATTTAGCTCATTTCTCCCTAACTTCATGAGCAACATTCATTCATTTGAGATCGATTTGTTTGGTGCTTGTTCTGAACAAAGAAATATGGGGGAAAGGAACAAGCTTTTATTAAGCACCTAGTATATAGCCAGGCACTATGCTAAGCGCTTTATAAATATTATCTCATTTGAGCCTCACAACATCCCTGTGAGGTAGGTACTGATAATACCCCCATTTTACAGTTGAGGAAACTGAGGCAGAGGGTCACAGAGCTAGTAAGAGTCTGAGGTTGGTTTTGAACCCAGGTCTTGACTCCAGGCCCAGCACTCCATCCTACATGTCACCTAACTCCATCTATATGGAAGAGAGGGTGACAAAAATTTTGCCAAACATTTCTTTTCATTAGGACAGATTTTGTCTTTTGCAAGATTTCTAAATAAAGACTTATTTTTCCATTAAACTTTTTCTATGGCAATTTGTACTAGTAAAGTACTTAACATTTTAAGAAAATATGTAATTGAAGGTCGTGTGATGTGTTGGAGGCATTAGTGGACCAGGGGTGTAGAACCGAGCTCTGGTCCTGAATGTAAAATCATTCTACTGCTCTGGGCTTCAGTTTCCTCTGTAAAATGAGAGCAGGGTTAGATAAGATGATCATCAAGGCTCCTTCACTTCTCTGATCCTAAGGTATAAATATAAAAATGTTATAGAGAAATCAATTTAGAAAAACTAGCCAGTAGTTATCTCAGCAAACAATGGTGGTCTCTAATTGTAACAATGAATAGACAGCGATATCAAATTTGTTAGTTTCCCTTTTTTTGTTGGGGGGGGGGAGCAAAGAGGTTTAAGTGACTTGCCCAGGGTCACACAGCTAGTAAGTGTCAAATGTCAGAGGTCACATTTGAACTCAGATCCTCCTGAATCCAGGGCCGGTGCTTTATCCACTGTGCCACCTAGCTGCCCCCAATTTTTTTTTTTTATGTTGGAGGGAAGCTAGTATATTTTTAAAGTGTAAAATTAAAATTTATTGCACAGTACTTCAAAGTATAAGCTTAAAGAAATATAATAAAATAATTTAAAAGTCCTTTGAGCAGACTAGTAACAAGATGGTAACTATACTAGGGGTGTATGGATTTGAAAATACACATGTTCACCAAAAAAATTAATGTACATAGCCCATTTTAATCTTCGGATATTAACCCCTTAAAATGAAATGCATGGACTTAAAATGTTCCAGAATTCCAATGTAGTTGTTAGTCACTACATGCAATAAACAAAATCCATTCAAGAAGACTGAAATTCATGTCTTGACATAGAAGTGGTATCTGGCATTAAAACATGACGCAGCATACTGGAAAATGAAAAGGCTCTGTATGTCACGTATTCTAAACACACCCATGAAATATGAGACTGACCTTATGCCCCTGAAGGATTAAAGGAAAAAGGGAAATGCAGGTTGTAAGAATACTAAGCAGTTCAGGAGAATCAAAGGTAAAAAGTAAAGTAGACCAAATGGAAGGTACGGATTTGTATTCATATTGATCTTTATGAACATAAAAGTGCTTAAACAAATGGTATCTCTCTGCCACGTTGTGCTGAGTATCTAAGCCACTCAAGCATAGATGTTGTGATGTTAGACATCGCCAGATCCTCCTGATGAGGTTTTAGCCCCTTAATTCAGAGCTTTGTAGTTTGATTCTAAAAATATTTTACATATGCATGTATATTATATATAATACATATATATTGAATAACATAATTAACTTCACCAAATACTTTTCTTAAATGCTCTAATCAATGAAAACCAAACATTTACTTTATTTTAACACCTATCAATTGGAAATCTGGGATTTCTTTTTATGATAGAGTCTGAATTTATAGAAGTGAACTAAATGATTTAAACACAATGGTACTGTATTAAAACACTCTGAAGGTCATGGGCATTTATATATTAATCCATAACCAACCTGGCAGTCATCAACATAAAAAGGCATTCCATTTCTTTATTTTTTTTATTCGACAAGCAGCAATATCATGTTTGTCATTTTAATGTAGATACAATTATTAGGTTATCTGTCATATTACAATATTTAGGTTTTTACTTTATGTCCTTTAAGATACATTAAAAAAAACACATCAACTGCAAACATGAGGGAGGAAAAAAAAGCATGGTACCCAACCAAATTTCCACATTTCAGCAATACTTCACTCATTCATTTAGTAAAGTTTTAAGAAATGTCATAATGACATGAGCTTGAAATATCTATAGGCATTTTCATTGACGCTCATGACGTGGCACTGGTGATGTTGTAAACAGCAGAAAAACAGGGGCTGCCAAGTGACCAACTATGGAGGCACAAGCCTGCTTCTTCCCACAGGAACACACCAAATAGTGACTGTTATGATCTTCTTAAAAGCACACCTGCAGGGCAGCTGGCATCTTCACGCCACATAGCTATATTCATCTGCTGATGCTTGGCTTCTTTCAATGTACTGTTTGTCTATCAGAACTTCAATGCACTTCTTGATCATGCTAATGCTTGGGTTAAACCGAGCTCTTGACTGACTAATAACCTATGGAAGAAAAAAAAAGATTTCAAGTTAGTGTTAAGTAATCAGCCATATTAACATACAGTGCAGGGGCAGCTAGGTGGCGTAGTGGATAGAGCACCAACTGGATTGGAATGACGCCACCTGCTGGAGACTTACTGTAGAAAAGTTCCACCATGAAAGGAAGGTCTTTGAGGGCAAGAACATGTGTCTTTTCTTTGGTGTCAGGAAGTGACATTTGCTAGTGGGAGGAAGAAGGAGGAACCTGGCACTCTGACTGGGGCGCTCTTTCTTTTGGACTCTGGTGGAGAGCGGAGGTAGAAATGTGCTCTCCCTTTAATAGATAGATGAATGTAGGCCTTTCTCTCTCTCTTTACCAAATTCTTATTCTCCTTAATAAATGCTTAAAAGTCTAACTCTTGCTAAAGCTTATAATTTATTGGTGACTACTCATTAGATATTTTAGACAGACTAGCTAGAATTTTAGCCCTTAACACAGCCCTGGAGTCAGGAGGACCTGAGTTCAAATCTGGTCTCAGACACTTAATACTTACTAGCTGTGTGACCCTAGGCAAGTCACTTACCCCCAATTTTCTCACCCCCCAAAAAAAATACAGTGCCTCTAATTTTTAAAATTTATTTTGCTAAAATCTCAGTTTCTGATAAAAAACTCACTTTAACGTCAAATAATCATTGTTTCTATCCACCTACAAAATGAATAGCACAAAGTTAAACCAATTTTTAATACCCTGTTCTGTAAATAATTAGCTTGTTTTATGTTTAGGAAAGAAGGCAATATAATGGGAGAGGGTGACCCTATCTTCTGTATGGTTCCTACTTCTTTATGTTTAGGCTGTTAATTTTAGACAAATAGTTATGAGTCGAGTCACAGTAACTCTCAGAGCCCAGTTAAAAAATTTGCAACAATCAGGCAGACATTTAAACAAATGTGAAATTTATTCTAAATTAAATTTCATATAAATAAACCTCAAATGACTATGAATGCAATATTTTGTTATTCTGGGGTTAAGAAATAGAGAGACCTGCTAAAAAGAGATTAGGTGGAAGAGATACCTGGGGTTAAAAAACTTATTAATGACCATCACAAAAATCTGGCCCTTGGCCTAGTATTATTAGGCTTTATGGACTTAACCCTCCTTAAATATTTAATCAGACAAAAAAGACCATGTTATATAATTTGGTAAGATCAAGGACCATTGCTACAGCTAATCTAGATTACTTAGAATAAGTATTTGTGAATATATGTAAACAAAAAGGATTATTCTCATTAAGATGCTAATAAAGAACCATTTCCTAACACCACTGAGACACATAGTAGTTTTTTGTTTGTTTGTTTGTTTGTTTGTTTGTTGTTTTTTTAGTGAGGCAATTGGGGTTAAGTGACTTGCCCAGGGTCACATAGCTAGTAAGTGTTAAGTGTCTGAAGCCAGATTTGAACTCAGGTACTCCTGACTCCAGGGCTGGTGCTCTATCCACTGCACCACCTAGCTGCCCGACACATAGTGTTTTCTTTTCTTTTCTTTTTTTTTTTAGTGAGGCAATTGGGGTTAAGTGACTTGCCCAGGGTCACACAGCTAGTAAGTGTTAAGTGTCTGAGGCCGGATTTGAACTCAAGTACTCCTGACTCCAGGGCCGGTGCTTTAACCACTGCGCCATCTAGCTGCCCCCCAACACACAGTGTTTTAAAGAAGAAAACCTAATTGATTCAGTCATATTACACTGTCGCCAAGAAATTACTGAAAATAAATTTAGCCTATTATAATAATCCTTCCATTTTTCATTACCTCTTGAATAAGAGCATTATGCCGCAACACTTTTCGAGCCTTCATGATGCGAACTATAGCAGCTTGGAGGTACATTTTCCTGTCTTCATCTACAGCACTTCTGGTCTGCTCCATCTCCTGTCAACAGGAAAAAAAAAAAAGAGTTGATAACAGATGTAGTCAGCAAATATTCCAACATATATTTAACTGTAATACAAAACTGAAAATTTAAATTAATGAATAATAATTGTTGAATAGTTACTACATGCCTCCCAAAATTTCCCATGCCATTTTCTCTCATTATAAAAAATAATATATCTACAGTTAGTTTCTAGAGTTCATGTATGAGAGCTATTAGTGGGATTATTTTTTTCTTTTGGGGTGGGAAATAGAGAAGAAAGAAGCCACCAATACAGGGAACTTAACAGTGTGGAAACTCTCTCAATCAATGTCTGTCTGCAACTCTTGTAATTTTGTTGTTGTTGTTGTTTGTTTTTTTGTTTTTGCAGGGCAATAAGGGTTAAGTGACTTGCCCAGGGTCACACAGCTAGTAAGTGTCAAGTGTCTGAGGTCGGATTTGAACTCAGGTCCTCCTGACTCCAGGGCCGGTGCTTTATCCACTGCACCACCTAGCTGCCCCTGTAATTCTTGTTTGTTTTTTTTTTGGTGAGGCAATTGGGGTTAAGTGACTTGCCCAGGGTTATACAGCTAGTTAAGTGTTAAGTATCTGAGGCTGGCTTTGAACTCAGGTCCTCCTGAATCCAGGGCCAGTGCTCTATCCACTGTGCCACCTAGCTGCCCCCCCTGTAACTCTTGTAATAAAATGGTGTTATAACTATGTCTGTGCAGTGAAAGGTTAAGTGACCTGCCCAGGGCATGTGCCAGGACTGAACTTGAACCGTCTTCTTGAGTTCAAGATAGTCACAGATTCACTACATCTTTCTTCTTTTAAAAACAATGCTTTCTTAAACACACTGCCTATGTGTGATGGCTGTATTTTATCCCTTAGAAGAATAATTTTACAACTTCCTGCTGCTGGCCCCATTCAATTCAATTTAATTTGGCAAATATTTATTAAGCACCTACTATGTGACAGGTACTATGCTGGAGATGCAGTAATGAAAATGCAATAGTCTCTGACATTAGGGAGCTTAAATTCAAATGGAGGGATACAATATGCACATAAACAAGTAAACCTAAAATAATTTCCTGAGAGTGTTAATAATGGTGGGGGAGAGGAGAGTTTAGGAAAGGTCTCATATAGAACCTAAATTCTTCTTGGAATGCATACCAGAGATTCTGTAAAATAGAGAGAAGGGGGTGTTTTTGGAAAGGGAAGACCACTTGTAGAAAGGTACAGAGGTGAGTGATGGAATGTTATGAAGAGTTAGCACGGCAGTTTGAGTATAATGGAGAATATGGGAAGGGGGCTAATATGAAATAAGAATGGAAATGCAGGTGGGAATCCTTGTGGAGGGCTTCAAACATCAGGGTGAGGAGTTTGCATTTTATCTTAGAGGCAATAAAGAACCCTTGAAGATCACTGAGTGGAGGGATGATGATCTGTATTTTAGGAATATCTATTTGATAGCTCCAAAGATTGGAGAGAGAAATATCTGGAAAGAGGGAGACAAATCAAAATGCTTTCAGAATAGTTCTGGTGAGAGGTCTTGAATGAGGGTTCAGACTGAAAGTGTGGAGAGATGGGTGTAGCTCTAAAAGATGCTCCTCACACACCATTCTCCCATTTCCCACTAAAATGGACAAAGCATCTGAACACCATGCCTCTTTTGCAACTCTCTCCCACAGTAGAGCATGTTATGGCTCATGAAGAAAGGAAAGGATTAAGTCAACAAGCATTTATTAAGTGCTGTATCTACTGCGCCACCTGGCTAAATCAGTCACAAGGGTCTAACTCCAAGACCCTCTGACAGCTCCATCAAAATCCCAAAGCAGAAGCACTCATCTATAACACTGGAATTCCATTTCATTGTAGCCATGTAACGTCTGATAACATGCTCACAGTAGGAGAAGTGGTGGTGATGGCAAGTTTCCTAGGACACCATGAGCTTTCTGAACAGTTTAGATATCAACATGAGCAAGATGATATGAATCACTGGGTTGGGAAAAAAATGTTATCTTTAAAGTCTTCAGAGCCCAAACAATAGAATTTTATATATGGCGATTCAAGATAATGCTTTTATCTAAAGCAAAAAGGGAGCCAATAGAGATTAAAGAGCACTTTTAAAATATCAAAGGCAGCAACTGTTTTTAGAAAGAACTGAACCATAAAACTGCACACAGATTAAGAGACAAGGAAGATGAATTATGAAATTATTCTTCCAAAAAAAGCAAGAATTTCTCAGGGAATATATAGGAAAACTAAGCACTTTTTAAACTTAATGTGACAAAAAAACTAGTCATTTATTTCAGATGATATTTTCTAAAACTAAAAGAGACAGTTGTATCTCACTTGTAGCTTAAATTATAAGACTAATAATAATAAATTATACAGAAAAGATATGCTTAACACATCGATTTTAGAGTTATGAGTATAAATCAAAAAAGTTACATATTGCGGTTTATATTTTCATTTGCTAAATCCAACATTAATAGATTAGTTGAATAAAGTTACAAAAAATACTTGCCTGTGGTGTGTCTTTTTGCATTGATGTGGTAATTTTAAATTTTGTTCTTTTACTGCTGAAGTTCATATTTAATGAAAAAGTAGACTCTGCATCTATGTCTTCCTGTATTTAGAAAGAAGACAATTTATAAATAATATCACTATATAACAATCATGGTAAAAATTGTAAAAAATTGAACATAATAACTACACTAAAATTTAACTTCAGTTATCAGCTCTATTTAGTTTTAAAATATTTTGTTAATTTTTGTGCTTACATATTAATTTAAGGGGGTTGACAAAATAAAATGAAGTATAAAAAAGCTAAAATTAAATAGTTCAAGATACCTTAATGATTTAATTTAAAACTCATTTTCCCCTCAACTGATTGTCTCATTTTATTTTTACTAAATTTAAAACCAATGTTTGTATTTTAGGCAGAAGATATTTTGGGGCACTTGATACACATAAACTATTAAATACCAAAGATCAAAACTTTATTTTCATAACCATTCTGAATACTCCATAAAATATTAAATAATAATTACAATAAGTAAATATCTATAAATGAAAATCACCAGTATGTGTGCATACTAAGACTCTTACAAGCACTCAATACCACATTCTACTTTAATTTGGTTCTTCCCATTATGACTTTTTCCTTCATGATTTGTCCCTTTCACTGGTGATAGCCATCACATTTTTTTTGTTGTTGGGTTTTTTTTTTTTTTTGCAGGGCAATGAGGGTTAAGTGACTTGCCCAGGGTCACACAGCTAGTAAGTATCAAGTGTCTGAGGCCAGATTTGAACTCAGGTCCTCCTGAAACCAGGGCCAGTGCCTTAATCCACTGAGCCACCTAGCTGCCCCACCATCACATTTTTTCTCTCTCTCTCTTTTTTTTTTTTTTTTTTTGCGCAGGGCAATGGGGGTTAAGTGACTTGCCCAGGGTCACACAGCTGGTAAGTGTCAAGTGTCTGAGGGCGGATTTGAACTCAGGTACTCCTGAATCCAGGGCCAGTGCTTTATCCACTGTGCCACCTAGCCGGCCCCCATCACATTTTTTAAAACAGGTTAAGAGCAGAAGCAAGCCATCTCTTCTCAAATGAAAGTCATTAAACCAACTTAAGAATGCCAATTGCCCTTTAAAGTCCAAGAAAGTCAAGTTGAAGCAGCAAAACTTTTGCCAAAATGGAAAACAAGCATTAACAGATGGAATGTTCTCATTAACAATCTAGAAGCACTGCCAAACTACTGTTGGAATAATATTTAAATGCTTATTATGCAAACAAAAATTCATATTTACATACTATTCCAAGGCAGCAGTAATAATGTAACATTTTAAAAGAAACAACTCAAATTAATTTTATTTCAAATAGTGTAGAATACTTAACACTGTGTTAACGTTGTGAAGCTAAGTGTCACTTTCCAGCTTGATTATGGAAAATAAAATTCTAATCACAGACTGTGTACTATATACAGATGCATAATTATCTGATATAAATTGTCATCACAGTATTCTGGACCTCAGTAAAATGCATTAAGGAGGAAAGTTAATTTTCCAGCTTTTAACTTTATCATAAAAATGGAACACTTTGCATGATGTTTCTACCCAAGCTATGAGACACAATCATATTAGACTTAGACTTACTTTATGAGAAAGGAAAAAAAAAGATGTCTTGGGCTATATTATCAATTTAAATTTCTTATAAATTACTTGAACATACTAGTTTACCTCCATCTCTCCTTGCTATATGACATAATCTATTTCTTTAGAAATACAAATTAAAATTTGTCAATTTATTATATACCAGGGTGGGTATACATATATACTCTACACATTAATTGCAAGCCCTATATACTTTATTATTTTTTTTTTGGTGAGGCAATTGGGGTTAAGTGACTTGCCCAGGGTCACACAGCTAGTAAGTGTTAAGTGTCTGAGGCCGGGTTTGAACTCAAGTACTCCTGACTTCAAGGCTGGTGCTCTATCCACTGCACCACCTAGCTGCCCCCCTATATACTTTAGGAAATAGTTTTTGCAAGTAGTTGTGTCCCCAAATTTAATCATCTGGTGGCCAACTTTCAAGTGTTAAGTCTCTTTAAACTTATCTAGGTTTTTGGTCAAAAGCTATACGCTCTTTGATTTTGGTCCATACTCAAGACCATTACAAGCATGGTAACATATGCCTTGAACTTGTGCTCAAATGACAGTTCTTTTGAATGCTGGGGCACTTCAATGGCATGATGAAACAGACACACAGAACTTTTGTTGAAACTTTTCTTACAGAAAAGATAAATTAGCCAAAGATCACATCTTATAAAAGCAATTCCTTTTAAACAGCAATTATGATTTCTTTAGCACACTTTGCTCTGACATTTAAATTATGATAAGACATGAATTACGATGCACTAAAGTAAGCTTTTAGTAGAGGTACACAAAATTTGAAATATACAGAAAATTTCTGGTCATGCTCTAAATTATCTATAAAATTTAATTAACTGGAATATAATAACTAGCATTTATATAGATCTTCAAGGTTTACAATGTACTTTATGTATATTATCTTATTAGATCCTCACAACAACTTTGTGAGGTAGGTGCTATTATTATCCCCATTTTACAGATGAGGAAACTGAGGCTGATTAAGTGATTTGCCTAGCTTTACACAGGTAGTAAATGACTGAACCAGGATTTGAACCCATACCTTCTTGAGTGTAAGTCTAGCACTCTTACTCACTATTGTGTTTTTGTTGTTGTTATTGCACATTTTGGTTTGCTGACTTTTTTTACTGTTAACTACAAAAAAGGAATGTCTATATGGACTGTCACGGCTAAAACAACCAGTCTGAATCTAAAATGTACAGATTAATAAAATTTATAAACCAATACCAATAAAATAATAGAAAAAGGCATGCAAGGTAAAATGAATAAATTAATGAAATGTACAAATGCTAATCAACATTTTGGGAGCAAACTAAAACCTTATGCTATAAAACCTGTGAAAACATTATGAAGAAATAATCAGTATATATCTTTGAAGAATTAAAATTTCCCAGCTTCTTAAAATACAAGACCAGAAAGACATAAATGGCAAATGTGACCAAGATTCATAAATTATTTGATTATCATATTACATACCTTTTCTGAATCATGGTTAATCATTTTCACATCAAGTAATGATTTGATAGTTTTTGCCAATTCCTTTTCATTCATCTGTGTGATGTCATGAAGCTCTTTGAAACTGACAGTTTCACTATTGTTAAAAGCAAGTAGTACTGCCATTTGGTATGTCGTCACCATGGCCACATAGGGTTTGGACAAATAATTCATTTTAACTTCACCTGCAATCAGGATAAAAATGATTATTGTTTTGAAGTATCGAGTGGTCCCAAATCAACTGAGCGATAATTTATGATTTCATAATTTCCCCTTGAAATGGGAGAACACAAACAATTTATGTAGGCTAATCCCTGGAGTATCGAAAGTACTGTTCAGGGGCAACTCATCAAAAACAGTGATGATTTTCATATTATTACTTCTTTGAGAAAAATAAGTAGGATCCAGACCTATGATTTCATAGGTATAGAGACACAGGAAAACATCTGTATTCTTCCAATACAGATCAGTAATTGTCCTGCAACTTACAGTTTTAGAGAGTTGCTTGGGGTGATGAGAGCCTCCTACTAATGATAGAAGTCTCAGAGAAATTTGGGGAGGGCACTGAGAGGCTGGAAGAATCATACAAGTTACAAAAAAATCTGATCTGAAGATTTTGAAGATATGAAGGTATAAACATGCCAGGATATTACAAAGTCCTTTCGCCTTATAATCCCTAGACCCAGAATGGTTCTTGGGCTATCGATGGCCTATGACTATAGCTCTGAACTCAAACTCAAACTCAACTTTGACCTTAGTCAAAGCACTGCTTTAGTCTCCAAACTTCCAGTGACCTACATAGAGGGTTCTTAAGAGAAGACAGAGTAGAAAGATCATTTGATTTGGAATCAGAGCAGTCAAGTTGATATACCAACTATGCCATTTTGTGACCTTTAGCAAATTATTTCACCATATCTATGGTCTCACTTTCCTCACTTATACAATTAGGCAGTGGGACTAGATTATCCCTAAGACCTATGGTCCAATGGAGGATCAATTCTGGGCCTGTATTGTTATGACTCACTGCAAACTCACTGAATCACTACAGACAGCCTACAACTGATTAGGTGTACCCCTGCCCTGCCCCCCCCAAAAAGGTCCTTGATATTGAAAGGCCTCAATTACTTCAGAACCGACTCAACCTCAGGAGTATGTGCCATGTCATAACAAGCACTCTCACCTGTGGTTTAAAACTGGCAAACTACAAGTTGTTCCAGTGCCCTCAAGTGGTTCAAAACAAGAACTGACTTTAGGGTTCTCCATCCTAAGTAAATGTCATCCAATGAATCCGACTGCAGCTTGCATATAAATTTGGACCTTCTCCCCTTCTCCTCCCACCCCAGCATGTATATTATGTATCTAGCTTATGCATAAGTGGAGTCTCACAATAACATCTGATGACAGGAAAAGAAAAGGACGTCTCTATTCTCCTTTCTCTCTCTCCTTCCCTTTGCAATGAATGGGTGAACCCTAATACAATTTTGTTCTCAGTCTCTATGTTAAAAACTGTTTGCTGCTCCCTCTCTCCTATTTTCCCTTATAATAAAGCTGCTTAAACTGGAAGCCATAAAGTCCATAATAAGAACAAATGTAGTGCAAATGGAAAACAGTAATGAGAATACTGAGGCACTTTTTCTTCTCATTGAATGCTAAAAAGACCAGTGAGTTAGAGCAAACCATACTGCACTTGAGGGAGAGAAAAGCAAATTAAACTGAACTGAGAAAAGGCTTTTCAGAACACATACCACTAGCTAATTTACTGCTGTGCTAGAACTGTGTTACAAAATGAAATTAAATGACACTATGTACAAAAGGTAAGTCTAATGAATTCTGAACCACTTCTAGTTGGTTACTATCTAAAGTGGTTCCTATATCCATGCCTAAAAGTGCTCACTATTCTGAGAGCTGTCTTTGTGTTAAGCTTTTATCATTATAGAATGTATGCATGCAATATGTCTTGTGATTTCTTAAATAAGTATATAAATCTATTGCTCTTTGACTCTAAGCTTTGATATTTCACAACAATGTAACACATTTCCTGATGGATTTTTAAAATGTTAAATACTGAGTATAAGACTATCTAAGATTATTGTATCTGTCACAACATTTAGTATAATGTCTTGTACATAATTATAGTTCAATAAATGTTGAATTGAAATAAAAATAAAAATGTAAGTTCATAAGGCCAGGAACTTGAGTTCTTTATGTTGTAGTTCCCAATACCAAAATGAAGAGTTTTAAAAATGTATGATAAAGTTTAAAAATTTTTTTTAAATGGTAATAATACTTGTTATTAAACTTGTGTGAAATCATAGAAAATAAATACCAACTAAATGATCACTTAATAAGAATAGTAATCATGTCCTCTGCATAGTCCACAAGGTGTTACACAAACAGGAACACTTCTTGAATAAAAGATAAAATATATTAATGAAATAAGGAATTGTATACCTCTTAGAAACCTCATTTAAAAATTTCTGGGACTCAGGGTTGGAGAAGTATCAGAGGTCTTTATTTACATTCTCTTGAGAATGGGCCCGTGGCAAAACTCGGCCCCAGAGCCCTTTTATCAGCTGGCCTCTCCCTTCTTCCCCAGTTACAATCTGAGTGCCTCTTGGCACCAAAAACTAGCCAATCAGAACGCAGTAGAGACAGTGGGGGGAGGTGACACAGATACAGCCCATTAAACTCCTCCCCCACGTGACCAGCCTTGGGTCTCCCTCATCATGTGATTAGGTTTGCTGGGGACAGGGAGGGGAGGCAGCCCCTTTTTAGACTGGGAGGAGTCCAGCCCCTGTTTGTAGACATTAGCATTTTTAACTTTTGAGGAGGGGGCCCACATTTTCCAACAATACCTTCAATATAAATAAGGCAAGGAAAGAGGCATTTTAGTAACAATGATGAAAAAGTGAGTGCAGTGGTAATTAATTGGATTATAACCCTTCTGTACCAGCATTCTAAAGCCAAGGAATAGGTAGAGCAACCCATGATGAGGGTTTGGAAGGGAAGCACAAAACATGTAACACAGCCGACGTGAATATTTACTGTTATTACTGTATTAATATATACCACTAACGGCTAGAAGGAATGAGAGAGAGGAGGCACTACAGCAAATTATGTGCTAATACAAATGCATTTAGTTGCTTAACCTTTTTTTCCTTCCAAAGCCAGAGCCAACCAAGTCCTTTTGAAAGATAAAGTCACTTTTGCAAGCCATTACAATACCACACATAGCTGAAATAACATACACACTTTTAGGGTTAAAAAAAAAAGTGAAAACTTTTACATGTGCCTAACATATGGAAAGGGAGTAAAGGCAGTATACAGAGTAGGGGGACAGAAGGCTGGACTTGGAATCTGTAAGGCCCAAGTTTGAATCCTGCTTCAGACACTCATTGATTAGCCCTTGGCATGGCCTTTAACCTTGCTGAAATGACATCCTGCACTTAAGCTTAGGATCCAATGAAATCATGTATGTATGCTGGGGTGCACTGGCAACAACCATGAATCCAGCAGGGATGGTGAGGAGCCCAGAAAGCCTGCTTCCTTTCACCAATATCCCCATATCTTTCCTGCTAAACAGCCTGTGAACAATGGTTGGCGTCTGGGATACAAACAGCTCTCCCCATCTGATGGGGTGACCAGGGAGAAGAGAGTGCCTAGTGTGGATGGCTCCATGTAGGAAAGCTTAACTGCTTTCCTTTGGCTCCGGCTGTGTCCGATAATCTGTGTTCCCAGAATATGCCAAGTTGACTGAGCCTGGTCAGTATATGTATGGGGGTGGGAGGCGGTGAGGAGCAGGAAGGAGTTGGGTGACGGGCAGATGTGACCAGGGAGGAAAGGCTAGTGACAGCTCTACAATGATAGATGATATATTCCATGGTTGTTGTTTTTTTGGTTTTTTGTTTTTGTTTTTTGGCAGGGCAATGGGGGTTAAGTGACTTGCCCACTGTCACACAGCTAGTAAGTGTCAAGTGTCTGAGGCCCCATTTGAACTCAGGTACTCCTGAATCCAGGGCCAGTGCTTTATCCACTGCGCCACCTAGCCGCCCCCTGTTGTTTTTTTTAATATGTTGAATAATATTCATTTCTTCCCCTAAGTATCAGGAAGCAGGCAAATGCCTTCAGGCAGTCAAGTAGGATACGGAAGCCTTTGGATCCAAGGTGGCTACTTGGGTTGTTGGTTTAAGGACGTGCCACCTAGTGGGCAATTCAAATATTGCGCTCCTTTTCTGGAAACCAGGAAGGCAGAGGACAAGCCCATTGGCATTGTGACAATGCATACAGCTACAGTGAGGTATTGAAGTATACAGAGAGCTGGCCTCAGAACTAGGAAGACTTGGGTTCAAGTGCCTTCTCTGACACATAAGGGCTGTGTAATCCTGGGAAAGTCTAGGGCACAGCAGTGAAATACACACTGCCCATAACGAGGCTGGAATCAGATTAAAATGTAATTGGGAAACATTTTATAAAACAAATAAAAATACAATAGAACTTAAGGAATATTAGTGTGTGTTTTCCTAAATCAATAGCAAGGATACTTGTGATGGGTTAGCGTCCCACTTCTATTTGAGTCTGACATCACTGCTCTAGGCCACTCTCTAAGCCTCCAAGTTGCAGAGAATGTGCTTTGGTGGAGGGAATTTCCTGATCTGGGAGTTCCCAATGCTGATGAAATCAGAGGGCCACTATCTATCCCATCCCAAAAAGGCTGTAAACTCCTTGAAGGCAGGGGCTCTTTTCTGCCTTTCTTTGTATCCCTAGTGCTTAGCTCAGTGACTCAAACACCATAATTGTTTTTTAAATGTTTATTGACTATATTTATACTTCAATGTCACTACTGACAAATTGAGATGTAATCGAAGGGGAAATCCCTCATGATAGAGTGAAGGTACTGACTGAGACATAAATATTTTGACTTGGAAAATGTGGGAGTTTGTTTTGATTGCCTCTGAATATTTGTTTTAAGAGTTTTGTGGAGGAGGAAGACAGGTGAGAGAGAAAAGAGATTTTTGTTCATTGAAAGAAATTAAACTTTAAAAGATAATTTTTTTTAAAAGTTGGAAATTATAATCAGATATGAAAACATCATTCTACAAATGTGAATAGTTTCTACATACACCAAAATCATGGGCAATTAATTGGCTGAAGATAATATCTAGGAAAAATTCTTGATAAAAACCATTCATATATATTATCATTTACAAAGAGAATTTAGAAATGGATAATGATAAGTTGAAGTCTGTCCAGAGTTCTGGGTATAAGAGGACTACAGATCATAATGTAACAGGGCGTGCTGAAAGAAGGGGCAAAGTTTAATATGATGATAGAAGACTCAGGGGAGACCTCCATTATCTTTAAGTATCTGAAGGACTATTATATGGAAAAAGATGAGATTTATTTGATTTGGCTCCAGAGAATAGAGTGAAGAGCAGTGGCTAGAAGTTTCAAAGAGCCAAATTTAGGTTAGTAAGTAAAGAAAAACTTAATAATCAGAACTATCCAAAAGAAGAATGGGATGCCTCAGGAGGTTCTCTCTCTCCAAATGTATTCAAGTAAAGCTTGTTGTTGTTTGTCCTTCATTCCTGAAGAGGACTATAAAATCAGGAAGTGATATAATGACTTGAACTGAATTGAACTTAAGTGAAGGAGGGCTGTGCAAGGTCACCAACCTCACTCTCTTCTCCAGAGTCACCTGGGTCTAGTAGCAAGATATATATTAGGAGAACTGAAGATGGGCTTGGATGTTTGAGGCAATTGGGATTAAGTGATTTGCCCAGCGTCACACAGCTAGTAAGTGTCTGAGGTGAGATCTGAATTTAGGTCCTCACAACTTCAGGGCCAGTGCTCTAGCCATTCACCACCCAGCTGCCCCCAGTAAAGCTAATAGGACAAGTTGGGGATGTTATAGCAGACACTTAGGTACAGGTTGAATCAACTGGCCTCTGAGGCCCCTTCCAACACAGAGATTATGTAAATTTGTTATGCCAGAAATAATTTGTACTTTACCTGTACAAAGATAATGTAACCATGTAAGCTTCCTTCCACTGAAATGCTGACTGTAAAATAATTCAAACTGTAAAACAAAATAAAAATTCAAATTAATTTTAGGGGCCATAAGTTATAGATATAACAAATTTATTCTTATTCTGTTATTAGTGTCTTAAAATTTGTTATTTCTCAATCCAGAAACTAATAGTCAATGATTCTTCACAAACTGGACCAAACTGTAAAATATTTCTTGTGTAATTAAGGTCTTATTACTTTGTGTTTGTAGATTAGCTTTTAAAATGCTCAAAAGAGAAACAGCATACAAATTCATACAACTGGAAGAGTTACATATATTTATTTCTATAGTTGACTTCACTTATAAGGTAACACCTAGCTTTTCTCAAATAATTATATTGAAGTAAACCTCTATTAAAAGAGAACCAATGCTTCTGAATACTGCCTTTTACAATCCCCATTTTGAAATGATTTTGACTAACCTTATCCATGAATAAAGTCCTATTCCAATACCATATCATGGTATAAGAGTGACACTGGGTTCTTGAAAGCTATGTCAGTGTAGTATAAATTCTGCCATGTTTTATCAAGCTACAAAGACTGTGAGTACGTTTGACAGATTCTATATCTGATTGAAGGATTTGCATAGCTCTTTTCGGTAGCGGGGAACAACTTAGAAAAACCATCTATTAGGGCACAGAGAGATTATCTTCATCAGTGGATCAACTACACAAATGAATGAAATCACATATCCCTGAAGTTAAATACCAATTTTAACTGTGAATGAATGCAGATTTTAAAATTAAAATGATATTTGAAATATTTCTTATTAAAAATGGCTTGACCATATATTTTTTAATGAGATGGCATCTAATAACCCATATGAAATAGAAATACAAGTAACTTCTGAAAATGAAATTTAAACTTTTTTATTTCACTGAAAATCATGAAATCATGATTTATTTTATTATGATTACATTCAATGATATAATCCATATTACTTGAACATGAATAATGTGATAAATGCAATCTACATACCAGGCCAATACTTATTCTTTTTTGTTTTTTTTGTTTTGTTTTGTTTTGTTTTGTGTTGTGTTGTGTTGTTTTGTTTTGTTTTGTTTTGCAGGGCAATGGGGGTTAAGTGACTTGCCCAGGGTCACACAGCTAGTAAGTGTCAAGTATCTGAGGCCGGATTTGAACTTAGGTCCTCCTGAATCCAGGGCCAGTGCTTTATCCACTGTGCCACCTAGCCGCCCCCCAATACTTATTCTTGAACCAAATCCAGACATCACTATCAATACTTTAAAATATTTCTTTATTCTGAACTACACAAATACCAAAAAAAAAAAAAGGACATTTTCCATATATGAAGTATGACAGAAAAAGGATAATATGTAAGCCTGGGAATCTCTACTGTGTACAGCTTGCTAAGTATCCGCACTTTCAAAAAAACGTGAAACATGAGCAAAGCTGCCTGTTTCAAGAATTCAGAACACCAAGCTCACAAATTCTCCTCAGACTGCTGCTGGTACTTGCTGAACTCTACTTTCTCCTGCCAATGCTAACTGTGTGCTTTCCTTTCCAGTCTTAGTCATAAGCTACTGACAAGTGTTTAGCAGTTAAGTCAACCACACATTGGAAGAGTGCAGCCCAAAGTCCATCATTCCCCCAATCCCGTGACTGAAGCAACATTCTCCTTCTCCTATTCTAAGTCAACAATCAGCATGCCTACCCCACCCACTCTACAACAAATGGAAAAAGGATGCCACAACGACAACCAGCTTTCAATCACCAGATCACACAGTTGCAAAACTGCCCAACTGACATTAAGAAATGCCGACCGGCCCTGAGAAGTTAAGCTGTAACTCTTCAACTAAGGATTTATATTGTATCCTAGTTTGAATAGATATACTCTTTGAAACTTTTGAGCTGAACATACTACCAACAGTTTTAAATGTCTTAAATTTTTAAAAATCTTAGCAAAACAAACCATTGTTGACCAAAAGTCCAAACACAATTTTGAAACATTGCCTTCAAAAATTATTTAAATGAGAAAAAGGTGGTTTAAAATCATATACTGTAACAAAAAAACACAAACAAACAAATAGGGGGCAGCTAGGTGGGACAGTGGATAAAGCACCGGCCCTGGATTCAGGAGGACCTGAGTTCAGATCTGGCCTCAGATACTTGACACTTACTAGCTGTGTGACCCTGGGCAAGTCACTTAACCCTTACTGCCCCACAAAAAAATCCAAACAAAATTATATACTGTAACTTCCCTAAGGCTACCTACTATACAGTGTAATCTCCCTATTTTACTGGACCCGGCATAGCGCTCTTAATAAATTAGGTGTTAAATAAATTTTCATTAATGATGTTTCAGAAAAAAAATACAGTTTAATGCCAAATTATCTGATACAGGAATCAAGAAAATGGATAAACTCTAAAGCAGGGGGTTCACAAACTTTTTTTGTGTCATGGACCCTGACAGTTTACTGAATACTACAGAACTCTTCAGGATAATGCATAAATTAAGATGTACAAGAATTCAGAAGGAAACCAAGTACACTGAAATATAGTTATTAAGACTTTTTTTTTTAAAGTTCACAAACTTAAGTTTAAGAACCTCTGCAAATTAAGTAAATATAAATGCTGGATTTTCATTTCAATTTAAATGGGAGTTACTGTTCTACTGTGCTGAAAGGGAAAGCTCCCTCTAATGATGTTTAATGAAAGCAAGTAAAGAGATTATCAATTTTAGATGCAAATTTTAAAACTAAAGGGGACATTAGAGACCACCAACTCCCTCATTTTACAAGGGAAAAATTCTCAAGGCTGAGAGAGGTGATGATTTGTCTCCAGTTGCACATGAATAGAAATTATAGGAATATAAAACTATTACTGAAAATAATTTCATATAATGCTTGTCCCTTTGCCATGAAGTACTCATTAATGTAAGCAAACAGGCTTTTATGAAGATAACAGTACCTTATGAACCAAAAGACTTAAATGATGAAAACTTAATTGATGATGTTCCCCCCCACCCCACAGCAGACTTATGTTAAAATACTAACAAACATTTGGCATGAATGCTATTTAAAACACACACACACACACACACACACACACCTTTAATGCCTATTAAATGGCTGGGGTATTATGTAGATTCTTGAATGTTGATTAAAAAAAATAGGGGGGGGGGCAGCTAGGTGGCGAAGTGGATAGAGCACCGGCCCTGGATTCAGCACTTACTAGCTGTGTAACCCTGGGCAAGTCACTTAACCCTCACTGCCCCGCCAAAAAAAAAAAAAGAAAGAAATCTAAGTCCAAACTCTCAATATCCTCAAGAGATGACTATCCAACCTCTGCTGGATTAGTTCAAATACTTACAGTGGCAGGGAACTAAATTATCCCTCAAGGCAGCATATTCTGTTTACTAACAGTTCTAACTGCTAGGAAATAAACCAGGTCTTCCACAACCTCCACCCATTCCAGTTCTGTGCCTCTCTAACTACATAGATTGATTCTCTAGACCTAAAGAAAATAAAGCTTTTTGGGGGGGGGGGGAGGCGGGGCAATGAGGGTTAAGTGACTTGTCCAGGGTCACACAGTTAGTAAGTGTCAAGTGTCTGAGGCCAGCCAGATCTGAACTCAGGTCCTCCTGAATCCAAGGCCGGTGCTTTATCCAATGTGCCACCTAGCTGCCTCAAGCATAATGCTTTTTTAAAATGATGGTCTTCAAGTAATGAAACTATCTGGATTTCTGCTATCAATTGAAACTGCCCTCTCCAGAATCACTAGTAATCTCTTGCCAAATCAACGGGCCTTCTCTCAATTCTCACTCTTTTAAACCTCTCTGCAACCTTTGGCACTGTTTGCCATGTCCTCCTAAATACTCAACTCTAGGTTTTCATTACACTGTTCCTCCCACTTGTCTGACAGCTCCTTCTTTGTCTCTGGATCTTCATCCATGTCCCTGCCACTGACCATGGGCATCTCCCAAGGCTGTGTCCTGGGCAGTCATCACTCCATACTATTTTACTTGATGATCTCATCAGCTACCACTGGTTCAATCATCTCCTCTATGCAGATTATTCCTAGTCTAGGTCTCTTCTGAGCTTCAGTCACAATCACCAACTGCCTTTTGGAAATACAAACTAGATGTCCTATAGTCATCTCAAACTCAACATGTACAAAACAGAATACCATCCCTTCTTCTCAATTTCCCTATTAATGTGGAGGACATTGCCAGCCTCCCACATCACCTAGGCTTGCAACCTCTATATCACTTTCAGTTCCGCACTCTCACTAATCCTATATATGCAAACAGTTGAAAAGTTTTGATTCCATTTCACAAAATCTCTCATTCAAGTGCCTTGACTGCACTCCCTGAGCCACGACTCTGCTGTAGGTCCTTTTCACCTTCCACCTAGACTATTGCAATAGCCTTCTAACTATTCTCTCTATCTCAAGTCTCACCATTCCAGTCCATCCTCAGCTGTCACTATGATTTTTCTAAAAGGTCTGACCATGTGGTACAGTGGATAAAATATTGGGTCTGGAGTCAGGAAGACCTGACTTCATATTCAGCCTCAGACACTTATTAGCTGTGTGACCCCAGACAAGACACTTAGCCTCTGTCTGCCTCAGTTATCTCACATATAAAATGGGAATAATAACAGCCCCTACCTCCTAGGGTTGTTATGAGGATCCAATGATATAATATTTGTAAAGGGCTTGGTTCAGTGTCTGGCACATAGTCAATGATTAAAAAATGCTTTCTTTCCTTCCAGAATCCAGAAATAAAGTCTGTTTGGCATTTAAGCTTATAAGCTGGCCCCTTCCCATACCTTCTCCTCTCCACTCACTCTATGATCTAGCTACACTGGCCTCCTGGGTATTCCTTAAACATGATAGTCCATCTCCCAATCCTATGCCTCTGTCCTGGCTATTAACCATGGCTACAATGCTTTGCCTCCCCCACCTATGCCTCTTAGTTTTCTTGGCTTCCTTCAATATTCAGCTCAAACCCCACCTTCTGCAGGAAACCTCTCCCAGGCTCCCCACTTCTAGGTGCCTGCCCTACTCAGATTACATTCCATCTTAAATGTAATTTTCTAGGTACCCTGCCAATGTGTTTCACATTGAGGTTGGCATCTACTTTTCAATAGCTCTTTACTTGCCCTTCTGTCAAACCTATGTGTGTTGGGTCCCTCTATTATAAGGTCTTTGAGGGCAGAGACTGTCTTAGTAGTATATTTTTATCCCCAGTACCTGATACATTAACCACACACAGTGGTTGCTTAATAAATGTACACTGACCAAATAAGTGCCTGATACCTATCATGAATCTAAATTCTGTTCCATAGGCTAGTTCTTCCAACTGTCCCCAATATGGCAGGGTTTAAAAGTTCCCATTGCCTTTCTCTGAGTATGTTCCTATTTGTCAATGAACCTCCTGCAGTATGATCATTCAACATTAAACAAAATACTACAGATGTGGTCTGACAAAGTTAGAATAAAATGGGACTATCACTTTTCTTGCCCTGGATACTTTGCTTTGGCAGCCTAAGACTGAACTAGCTTTTCTGCACTGCCACAGTAAATTGCTGAATTAAGGAGTAATCCACTAAAAGTGCCGGGGTCTTGTTTTGTTTTTTAAAAATATGATTTACAATCTAACAAAGTAAACTTCAATCCCATTGATTTTTCTGCTGAACTTCATATTTACCCCATTACATTTCATCTTGATTCAGCACATTGTTCCAACCTGTCAGGATTTTTGTTTGCACTATCTTTCCTGTGGAAATTTATTTTGATTTGGGGACCCTACCTTTAGGCTGAGATTAGAAAGCCTTAAGCCCTCAGGGTCTCTTCCCCTCCTCCTCAGCTTCAGCTGAGCCAAAAAGCCCCCTGGGCTGTACAAGACACCAGGTCAGACAGCTGGGAGGAAAAAGCCCCAGCTCCCTCTGACCCGAGCGGAGGCATCCGAGAGATACCGGGCTTGTCCAGGCTGGGCTCTGGTGAGGCACATGATGCTGGAGCATCCCTCCCAGCCCCAGCCGCAGCCCTGACTGGCAGATTAGCTTGGTCTGTGGGGGCACAGAAAGCCTCGAGATTTGAGTGGAGATAAAAAAGGTATATATAGCCCTGGGAGTTAGACAGCAAGGGCGGGTGGACAAGGACGGTTTGGTTGGGACAAGGAGACAGGGGGCTGAGAAGAGGTCAAGAGGGCGGCTGACGAGATTAGAAAGGAGAGACGGGGAAGAGATGAACAGCAACGCAGGACTAGGAGCAAAGGCGGCAGAAGACAGACTGAACATTCCATATTCATGTTGTTTTCTATGTTATCTTTTATAAAAATACTGAAAAGGATCAGGTCAAAGCCTTACTGCATCAGCACTACAGATCTTCCTCCAGGTGACACAAATTCATTAATCAACTATGAATATAATTAATAAGTTAAGACTTGACTTCACTGTACTATTTATGATCTGGTCCGTATTTCTCCATCTTGTTCACAAGACTATCATGAAAGGCTTAGTTAAATAACTTCCTGACATCCAGATACATGTATTTACAGCGTTCCTTCAAGAGAATTTAATAACCCCATCAAAAGAGAAAATGAAGTTAGCTTGGCACGATTTGTCTCAGTGATGACTTTCTTTTTCTAAGAGCTCTCTAATCATGCTTAACAACCCAGCCTGCAATTTTGCTGGAGACTGATTTCAAGGTGACTAGTTAGGTTTTCAGAACACACTTTTATTTTCTTTTTGAAAATTAAGACCATCATTAATCATTTTGTACCTTTGCCATTTTCCATAATCTCTCAAAGGTTACTGGCAGTAGCTGAGTGACCACATTTGTAAATGTTTTCAGTACCTTGGGATATAATGCATCTGGACCTTCATGGAGACTTAAATTCATTTAAGGAAGGTAGGTACATTCTTACTTTCAGCTCAACTATACCTGGAACTCCCAATTCTTTCTCTCATGGCATTATTTGGAGCTACTTGGAGGGATCGTGGGGAGAGGTCCATAAAGTTCCCAATTCTTTCTAACCATATTTATATACACTTTCCAGCCTGAATATCTTTTTCTTTGACCAAGAAGACAAGAAAGTGGAGACATTTTACAGTCTAGCCTCTTTTCTAATACCACAGAAGTCATGATAGCTGAAGTATTAGCTATTACTAGTAATTCCTCTCCTATGCTGTCATGTGATAACCCTCAAAAAAAATCATCAAACAACAAATGACGCTTACAGTAGAGGCAGCTGTGACCAGCACCAAGTCCTATGTGTTTAAAGTTACCAGGGTGTGGAAGGAAGAGAAACAAATGGCTTGGGCCATGCAGTGTGCACAGTCTGAAGGTTAAAGGGCTGTTTCTGTATTTATTTTAATAATCATTACTACATGTGATACTGAAATAGGTATAGTAACAACTATTTTAGATCCATTTTAGGCCTCTGGATAACAAAGTCTCATGGATACCTAATTTAGGGTTGAAGAAGAAGATACTGGGAGCCACTAGTGCATTTTATTATTCGTTATCACCTTCCCATAAAACGTGTATGTACATTTAAAACTAATCTTTTAATCAGAACATAGTGAACTATTATAATTGATAAGCCACACTGACTTTCAATTGGGTTCTTTTTTTATATTGTTTTTAAGAAAATGGGCTCTACATGCATTGATGGTATCCCTAATGAAAACAGAAGGAAGGAAAAGTCAGGATTTTACAAATGATTTTCTACTATAGCTCATATCTTTAGTTGCACAACCCAGTTATAAAAATTTGCAGTGCCTAATGTTTGATGATTTAAAAATGGAAAAAAAATTCCTGAGTAAAATACAATGAAGCCTTTGAGGTTCTCCTCAAAAAAGATAGCTTTTAAATTTATGTATTAAATTTTTATATGAGATTATTTGAGAGAGGCAACTACAAAGATAACCTTGCTCAAAGTTATGTTGCATTTATATGACTACCACATGAGGCATATTATTATTCACTGACCTCCACAGATTCATTCCTGAGATACTGCAGTCTCCTGAAGGAAACTCATAGTCATTCAGAGGGCACTGGAGGGCACAGCAAGAGGCCACACTGCAGAGTGACTTTCCTCTCCCTTAACAAAACCTGCCCACCACCCAGATCCTATGCGATACTTCAAGTGTTCAACAGATCTACTCAATGATAGAAGTAAATAAGGAATCAAGCTGTATCATTCATGTACCAAGCTTAAGCTGCTTTTCTTAACAGACTTTAAAAATAATTTTAACTTATTTTTTAAAGAGCTCTTGTAAAACTATTTAAAGAATTACTTTTTTACCCTTCTCAATATCCATTTATCCCCATATTAAAACATATGAAATACAATAACCTGCAATAGGAGAAAATGGGGCACTAAACTGGAGTAGATAATTTAACTGACACACAGAAGGAAGGGCAAACATGACTTAAGATTTTTGAAATTTTCTTATTATATGTTTGATATGCATTGTAAGTGTTCTATATCCTAACAAAACAGATTATTTCATAGAAGAATGGTAATTTCCATTGGTTTATTATTATTATTTTTAGAACTTTTGATATCAAAATCAGTTGTATGGCTACTATATGTATACTAAGAAATTCCTCAGAAAAAGCTATCTGCGATGTTTTTTACCCTCATTATAAAAAACTGCTTATAAAAATATAGTAATTTCTGTGTGAATATAATCACAAGAATATTTCTGCTTTGCAACAATAATAATCTTTTTTTTCCCTAGAAGACAGATCAACTGCCTTCATAACAGATGAACACCTGTACGTCTAATAAATTAAAAGAGCAGTAACTCTGAAGACATAAATCATTAAAACTTCCTGAGTTTTCCAACAAGTTTCCAGCTAACCTACCATCTGTACACTTTTTTCCAGTTCCTGAGGGATGGCAAACGTAGAGGAAGGAGACTGCGTAAGAGGCCATGCACCAGCCTGAATAAGAAAGAAAATCATCTTTAAAGTTGAATGGTTTGTAATCCAACATTAAAGTAAATGTAAAGATAAATTTGTAACCAAAATTGTCTCCCTTCCAAAGCCTGACAGTAAATCATAATATTACTTAATACCATAAAGCATTTCTCCCAAATAATATAAAAAGCCAAAATTTGTCCAAACATAATACATTCTAAATGAAGACTACATAAATTCAAAAGAAAAATACACAGTTGATTTTTACACTAAAATGTCTTCTGCAGCACAACTGATCTTGGATGCTGGAGGATTTAGTATGATTGGACAAGAAAAAGGTGGCTCTCATTCCCCACCCAAAAATGACTGCTATCAGATTCCACCAGTGGTGGAGGATCCGCCAGAGGAGACAATTCAAGAAGGCTTTCTCTCCAAAGCTCTCCTTTCATTTTCTACCACTGGACACTGTTCCCATACCCCCAATCCCTATACTTGTGGGACACTTCCCCATCTCTCTCTCTCTCTCTCTCTCTCTCTCTCTCTCTCTCTCTCTCTCTCACACACACACACACACACACACACTTGGATGAGAAGGGAGTCACTGAATACAATCCTTTTAGTAAAATCAAAGACCACCAGACCTCACCATCTGCCCTGCTTCAGCTCTTCTGATTACTGTTGGGCACTGCCATCTAACTTGTTTGTGTACTTAAGGACCCCTAGCCACTGCCATCTGCCTTGCAATCTTACCCCAAGGAGTACCAGGCTGTTTCATCTGCCCTACAGCCAAGCCTTTCTATTTGTGATATCTTCCCCAATTAGAGGATGAAGTCTTTGAGAGTAGGGTGAATGTCTCACATTTTTTTTTTATTGTATTTCCAGGGCTTAGCATAGTGTTCTGCAAAAAGAAAGTGCTTAACAAACACTTTTTCATTCATTCATGCAATCACAATATTTTAAATTAATACAGTGTAAAAATCTATTCATACCTGTAGGACATATATTTGAAAACTAATTCCCAAATCAATTACAGTGTCCTGATTTTTTATAAAATTGTTGAATTTGTTGTTGAGATCGGCACTGACATTCATGTCTGTATACATTCGATGGAGTTTGCTTGTAAATTCATATCCACAGGCTTGCTATAATGATAGATTTAAAAAATATTATTCAACATGAAAAGATTTGAGTGAGATTAATAATATGTCAGTTGTCAGGTCATAAAGATGAATAGTACATCCTTAGTAAAGAAATACCCTCTGAATTGCATTTTAGTTGTTTTCAAACCAAAATATTCTTAATTTTTGAAATTAATATAGTCATTACTTCTCAAACACTATTTCCTCTGGTAATCCAATAAAATTGAAATGTGACATAATTTAAAAAATCAAATGAAATAGATTACTATACACGTCTTGGGGGAGAAAAAAGCAAATACTTCCATCTATCACATTCATTACCAATAAAAATGTCAGTTACTGGGGAGGAATAAATATTCTGTAGTATGTAGGTGCTTAATAAATGTTTATTGAATTGAATATAGACACAAGCAAATTGGAAAAAGTGTCATGTTTCCAGTCAATAAAAAAGAAAAGTGTATTAGGCATCTGTCTTTTTCCCCCTTTTGTTAAGCATTTGTCTTTTAAAATAGAGTGCAAAATATTTTAATTCTTTAAATGATTTATTCTGATCTTAATATTAAAAAAACAACACAACCAACTGGATTTTCTTTACATCAATTTACATTTTAATTAATGAAGATCAATGCATAACCCTTTAATCTTTTAATCACTTTCTCTGATTCCATCAAAATCCTTTGTATCTACTCCCATTCACTTTTTATCTCATAGTCATACTCTCATGTTTTGGCTTTGCTTTTTTTGCCTTGCCTATTTCATAAATGCCTCTCAATGCTTCTTAGTATTCTTCATACCTGTCAATCTTACTTGCATTATGACATCCCATAACATACATATGTTTTTACTGAATTACTGTTCTATTGTTGGACATTTATATTGCAGCTGGTTATAATTACTAGTAATGTTATTATTATTATTATTTTTTTTGGCGAGGCAATTAGGGTTAAGTGACTTGCCCAGGGTCACACAGCTAGTAAGTGTTATGTGTCTGAGGCCGGATTTGAACTCAGGTACTCCTGAATCCAGGGCCGGTGCTCTATCCACTGTGCCACCTAGCTGCCCCTAGTAATGTTATTTTAAGAAAATCTTTGAACAGAGAGATCATTTTGTTTTTGATAATATCATTAGGAAACACAACACATAACAGAATTACTGGGTTACATGGAATGGTTATATTTGTACCTTTTACTAAAAACTGCAACAATAAACGAGAAGAAATGTTTCAAACTACTCTAAACCCAACAAGCATCAAAGCTTCTATATGGTAATATACCAAATCCCTAATCTAAGAGAGAGGTGCCACAAGGGTAAAAAGGAATGATATGAGAATGAATGGATGACAGAGTAAATACCATTGTTCCCTAAAACAGATATATACATATCATGTTGATGGGATGAGTAACAGTATTTCCAAATGAAGGATGGAACATAAATATTACTTCTAACTCTTTTCTACATGGTAAGTACTCTGATGAATGCTAAATATGAAATATTTGCCATTGAATCAATCAGCAAGCTCTTAGTAAGTGCCTACTATGTGCTGGCTGCTCATGGTACAAATGCAAAGAATTAAATAATCCCTATTTTAAAGTCATTCTTTATATCCTATTAAAAATAGTTCTGGGGGGCAGCTAGGTAAGCATAGTGGATAAAGCACCGGCTCTGGATTCAGGAGTACCTGAGTTCAAATCCAGCCTCAGACACTTGACACTTACTAGCTGTGTGATCCTGGGCAAGTCACTTAACCCCCATTGCCCCAGAAAAAAAAAATAGTTCTGGGCGCAGCTAGGTGGCCCAGCGGATAAGGCATCAGCCCTGAATTCAGGAGGCCCTGAGTTCAAATCCGACCTCAGACACTTCACACTTACTAGCTGTTTGACCTTGGGTAAGTCACTTAACCCTCATTGCCCTGCCCCCCACACCCCCAAAAAGTTAGCAAACTATCTTGTCCATTTTTTCTTTGCAGGGCAATGAAGATTAAGTGACTGGCCCAGGGTCACACAGTTAGCAAGTGTCAAGTGTCTGAAGTCAAATTTGAACTCAGGTCCTCCTGAATCCAGGGCCGGTGCTTTATCCACTGTGCCACCTAGCTGCCCACATTTTTATTTTTTTAAAATTCAGACACATTACAAACAAAAAGTGAATATCTTAAGACATCAATTTTTAATAGTAGTATTAATAATTATAAAATGGGTGGGAAAAATGCACCATAAGAGGATGCAATTTCAGACTCTGAGTGATTTTTTTTTTTAGATTATAGAAGCCTTTCCTAAAATGAATACACATCCAAAATCTGTTGAATAAATTTAGCTTTTCTGACATGAATATATATTTTGAAAATGGTTTTTGGCAACATGCAAAATTGTTAATTTAATACTGCTATGTAGTTCAAAAAGAGTGGTTTTTACATTACCTTTAATTTATTGATCATGGCTTCTTCAGAATCCATAGACATAGATAGGCCATGAATTAAACGTTTGGCCAACATTCTGGCATAGAACTATTGGAGGAAAAAGAAGTGGTTACTTCAAGCTCATTTCAAATTATTGCATACTTTAAAAAGGACAAAAAAAACCCCTTTATAATGCTCTTTTATCTACCAGAATTGTTGCTCACCTTTTGAAAAACATCTTTATCATCAATATATTTGAAAACAGTAATGAAGCTAGTAAGTTTGTCTTCCACTTCATTTTCAGTCATTCCTTTTGCTGATTTCTTTAGCAAATTGTCACAGTACTTGGCCAGCTCAAAAAAAATTGAAAAGAAATTATTATTATTCAATTTAGTAAATAAACACATATATCAAATTTTACTCATAAATAAGATTATGCATGAGATATACATTCCAATGTAAGGGCATTGTACAGGACACAATACAAAATAAGTCAGAAAAACTTTCCTCCACTTACCCAAAGTATATTTAAAAAGAAGTAAATCAAAGAATAAACAAATTTATTTACCATATGTTAAATAACTTAAACTTTTAAGATAAAATAAACTTAGTAAGCTAAGTTATGTGTAAGGGACTATGCAAAAAATTGATTCAAAGTCAGTCACAACTACTTTTGAAAGTTTCCTTTTATGAGTATTGTGTGCACATGAAATAGATTGTTGAAAACCATCTTCTCTGAACAATAGGTTAAAGAAGGGCATAGGTTCTGGTCTCTATTTTTAATATGATTTGATTATCTCAAAAAGCTAAAATGATGGGGAAAACTTAGTATTTTCTAATAGTTATGTCTTGAGTTTTTTTCACACTGATAGCCTTAGGCATAATGAAAAATTCTTCTCCTTACCAGTTCAGGTGCTTTGCAAATAGCTTTGGGTTCTTTATAGTTTACTACTGATGTCAGAGCCTATATGGAAAGACAGAATAAGAGTGATGATAATTAATGTTATTTTTAAATGCAATTTCTATCGTTTTTATTTTAATAATTTTTTTATTAAATGGCATTATGCCCAAGTATTAACATGTAGAGAAATATCAGAGAAATCATGAAATTTATGTAAAGTATACATTTATTTGCTTTCATTATTATAATAAAAAATATAAGAGAACAATGAAAAAGTTTACAATGTAAGGCAGAGTGGTATTTTGGAAAGAGCACTGAACTTTGTTGTCGGAGGAGTTCTTTCTTGGTAACCTCATCAGCTCCCACAGGTTTAACTATCAATCTCTACACAAAAGCCTCCCAGAACTAAATATCTAGTGCCAGTCTCTTATTAGAGCTTCTGTCACATTTCACCACTTGCCTACTGGACAATTCCAAACTGAATATCTCAGAGACATCTTAATTTTAACATGTCTAAAACTGAACTCATTATCTTTTCTCCCAAACTTCCCTGATGTCTCGAAGGTACCATCACCTTTCTGGCATCTCAGGTTCACCATCTCAGCACTGTCCTGGATTTTGCACAGCATAACCAATCAGATGCCAGATCTTGTTGTTTCTACCTCCACATCTTCACATCAAATTTGACCTCTTCTCTCACACAAACAGCTACCAGATCTTAGTTCAGGACCTCCTCACCATTCCCCTTACTGCAGCAGTGTCCTAACTGGTTTGCCGGCCTCAAGGCTCTCCTCCCTCCTGTCTATCCTACACACTGGTGCCGAGTAATTTTCCTTTACCACTGATCTGACCATGTGATGCCCTGACTCATTCACCCCTCATGTTCTTCCCACTCCATTTTACCCTTCACACTGCTGCCAAATTATTTGTACTTAAACATGATTCAGTAACGCCAACTCCATTAGCTTCCTATTACCCTTAGAATAAAACATAAACTCTCTTTGGCTTTCAAAGCCCTACACGTAACCCTCAGCCAACCTATCCTTCCAGTCTCCCTTCACTCTTAGTGAAATCTGGTCAAACTGGCCCCCTCACTGTTTCTTACTCAGGACACTCCTGCTTTTGCACCATCTGTCCCCCAAGCCTAGAATATACTTCTTCCTTATGGCTGTCTCACATGATCCACCTCTTTCTTCAAGTTAGAGAATGAGCATTGCCTTCTACACGAAAACTTTATTGATCCCAAGTACTAGAGTCTTCTCTCTCTAATTATGTTGTAGTGGTTTGCATTTATTCTCTTTATATTTATTCTGTCTATATTGAAGCAAAGTACAGCTCCTTTCTTAAATAGATATTTTATTCACTGAAAGGGGATAACAAAGAACATCTTGTGGAAAATTTTTTTAAAAAGTAGCTTGAAGAAAAGCACAGTAAGTTCTAAGATGTGACGGTCCCACTTGGCTACCATCCTTTTTAGTAGACGCCATCATGATCAGGGGCCTCATCATCCAGTGAGGTTGCAATACCCTTGGTACTCCTACCTTATCAATATTCTCAGTACCTCTTTCCCCTCTGATTAGAGGGTGGAATGAGGAAGGAACTCTGCCCCAAATCTTCACTTAAAGGGGGTTCCCAGGGCCAGTCATTTCTTCATTTCTCACCCAGTTACAGCCTGTTGGGGCACACCCCAATACTGGTTACCCCCCCATCTTCCTTTTTTGTGTTGTCTTCTTCCATTAGATTTAAATCTCCAAGGCTTAGCACAGTGCCTGGCACATATTAGGTGATTCATAAATGTTTACTGGCTATCGAAGAAAAACAAGACCATCAGATGAAAGTATTTGAAGAAAGACATTATATATTCTGAAAGGATCTGAGGTGAAAGCAGCTTTTAGAAACAAAAGTAATCACTAATGGTATTGACAGCTGCAATGTATTGTTTCCTGGAAGCTATTTTACATGTGACTGTTTTTTAGAGCTTTTTAGTTAATAGTCAGTAAACTATGAATCAAAGAATTGTTTGGAGGCAATGGCAAAACTATATACTGACTGTCATATTTGACAAAAATGTGGATTTGGCAAAGAAAGAGAGAGAGGCGAGGCCAAGGAATCAGCAGGTCAAAAACAATGTTAAAAAATATAAGAGAAGGGGCAGCTAGGTGGTGCAGTAGATAAAGCACTGACCCTGGATTCAGGAGGACCTGAGTTCAAATCTGGCCTCAGACACTTGACACTTATTAGCTGTGTGACCCTGGGCAAGTCACTTAACCCCCATGGCCCCTCAAAAAAAAATATCTGAGAGAAGCCAGAAGACCAGAGCTGAGAAACTGACAAAAGCAGAAAAAACAAAATAGAGACAGATACCAGAAGAGCATCTTTGGGTTGAGCCTGGTGAACTTCAGACAGAGAGGTTCCATGGCTGGTTTGGAGGAAAGTTCCAATGACTACAGAAATGGCTAGGGCAATGAAGTACGCTCTGCTGGGTGAGGAGCTGAGTACAGAAAAATTGCCTTGCTCTCTAATACCATCTATAGCTTAAGAAAGGGTAAACCCCTCAGCAGTTTGCCTGGGATTGCCAATTTTTGCCTTTATGGCTTGAGATGGGGAAATCCCCTTGACCTGGGGGGCACACCTGAATAACTCTGCAGTACTAAGCTTTAGGGTATTGCTCTCCACTGAAAAGGGATAACATTTCCCCAGCATGCAGCCAAAGGAGCCAACACAGAAAGCTTTGCAGATGTCAGGCTTGAGGCTGCTCTTTGCTAAAAGAGCCGAACACAGCTTTCTAAGGCAGGACAGTAGAAAGGGCCAGAAGAAGGCAAGCAGCCCAAAGAGACCAAAGACACCAAGGCCCACACTGCAGAGTTGTGAGCTGCCAAGGCACACACTTTCTCCTATTCATGCATTTCAGGGGTAGGTTTCTCTAATTTGTGTCTTGTCTCCCCCAAGGACACTTCATGTATTGGTGGGAAAGTGTGACCTAGGTTCATGAGTGGCCTGTTATGATTATTTTCTTTCTATCAGAAAATATTTCATAGTTTAGAGCTAAGGGTATAATTATGAATATTGTTTAAATGGGAAGTAGAGTGATCAAAGTTCTCAATAGCTACATGAGCAGCAGTGAGTAATATGAGTATAAGCCCTTCAAAGGGTTACTGCCAGGACCCAAGAGAAAGAGTTGTTAGAATGTAAGATGCTTGAGAATAAGACTTATTTTATTATTTATATCCCAGTGCCTGCCATATAGAAAATGCTTAATAAATGCTTGTTGTCTGATGGATTGGTTGACTACTACGTGCATTATAGGGCTTACACAGTGCTCTGGAATCAAATCTGTCAATAAACACTGAAAGAAAAAACTTTATATATACATACACGACATACCTAATGGTGAAACCAAACTTCATTTATTCATTTAAAATCATGATCATTTAACTGTTATAGCCACATTTCTATGGGAATTTCATAAACATCACATTTCACTAAAAATTAACTAAGTTCTATCTAAAAGCTATACTCTTCTACAAAGATTTACAAAAGAGGAAATGATGGAAAGAACTTGGAGTAAGGAGACTAAGGCTGAAATCTCAAATCTTACCCTTACCAGCTGTCTGGCCATGAACAAGTCATTTAACTTAGCTGAACCTCAGTTTCTCCATCTATAAGATGTGGATAGTCCAAGGATTTCTCAAAGGATTTCTACGATTTTTAAAGTTTCAAAGTGCTATAGGAATGTAAATGACTGTCATCCCATTAAAGTATGAAATTTGGTCATGTGAAGAAAGCTAAATCTATGTACAAATGGGCATATGTCTACATGTATGCCAGAAACATATTTATTTATAATTATGCTAGACAATGAGCCCCAAAATACAAAGAAAAATCAAGGTCCAGAACAAGCAATCTCAATACTACATGCTATATCAACATCATCATTTTACTCAAAACATCATAACAATGTCACCATCAAGCTATCCTATATGTGAACACAAATCCACAATTCTGGGACAGTATAATAGATGATAAAATTATGCAATTTTGTTTTAAACATTATAAAAATTACCTTATCTAGGGCACTCATGAAGTGTTGATCACCATTTAAAACAGTGTTGATAAGTTGGGCAAATTTACCATGCACCTCCAAAACTGATTCCACAAATTGAGTTGGCATCTATAAATATTCAATATAAATAAACAATGAGATATTAAAAACATTTAAAATATAAATTAAACTTTATTGACTCCACGTCAACTAATTTAAAGAGTGAATTTTTCTAAGCAAGCTATTATAAAAACATACTATGTAAAGACACATTAGTATTTTCTGAAGGAACTGCCTCAGCAATTTTTATGTGAATAGCAAACAATATATTAAAATACTTAAAAAGCACTTCGGAATTTCCCCAAATAGACATTTTCATTAATCCATTAGTATCTGAAAAAATATCTTTTGCAAGGGCTAAAAAAGTAATATTAACCCCTGACTTAATTAAGAATGCTTGTGAAAATTAAAACAACTCTGAGGTACCACCTCCCACCTGTCAGGTTGGCTAATATAACAGAAAAGGAAAATGATTAATGTTGGGAGGGATATAGGAAAACTGGGACACTCATGCACTGTTAGAGGAGTTATAAACTGTCCAACCATTCTGGAGAGACATTTGGAACCCGAATTATAACCCAATGGGTTATAAAACTTTGCATAACTTTTGATTCAGCAATACTACTCCTAGGTCTATATCCCAAAGAGATTTTTAAAAAGAAAGAGAAAAAAGGACCTGTTTTACAAGGGTATTTATAGCAGCTCTCTTGTGGTGGCTACAAACTGGAAATTGAGGGAATGCCCATCAATTGGGAAATAGCTGAACACAGTATGGTATATGACTGTAATGGAATACTACTATGATAGCATAGTATGATTATATATATATATATTATATATATGATTATATATATGATGAGCAGGATGATTTCAGGAAAACCTGGAAAGACATATGAATTCATGAAGAATGAAGTGAAAAGAATCAGGAGAACATCATACACAGTAACAGCAATACTGTATGATGAACAACTGTAAATGACTTAGCTGTTCTCAGCAATACAATGATCCAAGACAATCCCAAAGAACTCATGATGAAAAATGCTATCTGCCTCCAGAGAAAGAACTTATGGATTCTGAATACAGACCAAAGCTTACTTTTTTTCATTTTTTTCCTTCCTTTCCTCCCTCCCTCTTTCCTTCTTTCCAAGTTTTCTTCTACAAAATGACTAATAGGGAAATATGTTTTACATGACTGGACATATATAACATATCAGATCTCTTACTATCTCAGAGAGAAGGGAAGGGAAGGAGAAAGGAAGAGAACTTGGAACTCAAATTTTTAAAAACATTTTAAAAACTATTTTCATGCAAATGGGGAAATATTTTTTAAAAAAATAATGCTTGTAGATACTAGAAAATAATAACTAATAACAGACTAATGGCAAGAACATCAGACTATAATTCAGTAGACCAAGGTTATTGTATCAGTTCTACCATTAACCAGCTATCTGACTTGTTATAATAGGAGAGTGTTAGTAACTATAACGCCATACTTATATATCCACAATGAGTAAAAGAAAGGGAGGGTATAGAGGCTTCCAGTTCCTTCCCTTTGTTTTAGGTTTATGTTGTCACTTAATATAATCAGTACATTCCAGGATGGAATCCAGAACAGCAAGATGAATTTGAAGCTCTCTGAGAAATCAGGGTGCCAATGGGTGGCACCTTGAAATTTTGCAATGGAATAAAAAAAATACTATAAAATAAGACAAGCTAAGCAAGATTTTAAAAGGCTCGGTACCCATGTGAAAGAGAGTTCAACTTCTGGCATACCAGTTCTACATCAAGCAGCCAAAGTATGAATGTGGTTACAACCTTTTAGAGTTTAGACTTGCAGCACTCCCTTATTTCTATTTGAATTACTGAATTCTTCACAAAGGATAGTTCCTTAGAGAGAAACAAAAATTAGGCAACTCAATCCCTAAAACATGTGGGAACTCCCCACAACTAATCTAAAATGGAAGCTGAATATAAAGTGGCAGCATTCCTAAACTCAGCCTTATAACTGGAATGAATGCCCCTGTAGTTTATGGGAAGGGAACAAGCATTTATTAAGTATCGACTGTGTCCCAGGCACTGTGCTAAACACTTTACAAATACTGGTCATCGTGGATGATATTGCCTCGTTTCCCACCTCGCTAGACTCATTTTGTACTTCTTTGACTTTTCCAAAAGCACTCTTGGATTTCTCTGGCTTTTCCACCATGTCTTCCTGCCAGGTACCTCCTTGCACCTCAGCCTTATCCCCCTACCCCTTGCTTTTCAGTCTTCTTTTGTGGTGGTCTTCCCCTATTAGATTTAAGCTCCTTGAAGGCAGGGACTAGCTTTCTTTTTTCCATATTCACATCCCTACTTAGATAGTACTTGGCACATAGCAGGCACTTATATATGTGTTGACTATTGGCTTTACAAGTATTAGTCATCATGCCCAATCCTATCATTTTACAGATGAAGAAACCAAGGAAGAGAGGTTAAGTGACTTGTCCAAGGTCGTACAGGCAAGAAGAGGCAGACGTGAAATTCAAACCTGGTCCTAAGACTCCATTTCCCACAGGTTCAGGCAAGATGTATTAAAGTCCCTGAGCAAGAATAAGACACTTAATTATATCAACCTTAAAGAGGTGACCTTAAGTTTTAGCTGAACAAAGGAAGAATGCCAATAGTTTAGGGGGTATAAGAAGATACCAGGTGAATCAGTCTGGTGAACTGTAGCCACATTCAAAGCTGATTTATTTTTTTAGTGTTTTTGATCATTCCATTTCAACAAATGTTTTCCTTATAATTCCATTTCTTATTTTATCCATTTAAAAACATCCTGAAAGAAGGTCCGAAGCTTTTACCAGACTGATAAAGGGGGCAAAGACACAAAAAAGGCTAAGAACCTCTGCCTGAGACACTGGAGGAGGATTTTCTGACTGAAGTTGGTTTCTTATTGACCCAATATCCAATAAGTACAGAGGGCACTAATCAGAATGGGAACTCCTCAACAGAAGGAGGTCTCTGAGGGTAGAGGCTGTGTTTTGCCTTTATATGCACAGGGCTTAGCATGTTGCCTGGCACGTATTACCTACTTGGTAAAGGCTTGTTTTTACTGCTGTTGTATTCTTGTTGATAGAACAGAGGCAAGGATGAAACAGATATCAAGAAAGAGGGAGAACAGAAGTAAAGTGAAGGCTTGACCACAAATGGAATAATGGTTTTCTGAATAAATTCAGAAGTTTACTATGTTTAAGAGGCAGAAACTCTCTTCTGTAAAAGAATAAGACATTCACCTCAGGAAAAAGGATGGCACAAGAGACGGGAGAAGAGCTCCCATTTCCATAGAGGGCCATAAAAAAATGCCCAAGGAGTGAGTCAGAACAGTTCTATATATATCAACAGGTGGCCATTTGTATGGGACTACTTACTGATGGAACCACAAATCTGTTATAAGTTGGATGGGCCAAACCAGGGATGATGACAACCCCAACATCTGGAAGGGTGAGGTAAGCAAAGAATTATAGAATCACAGAAGGTTGGGGCAAAAGGGACTTTTAGAGATCATGTCACCCATTTTACAGATGAGGAAACTGAAGTTCTGAGTAGAGTGAATTATGCAGGATAAGGGCACAGAGCTGGGACTAGAACTCTCATGCTTTATCTCTCAGCCAAGGGCACCCTTGACCATAACCATATTGTGAATGGAAGGAAGAGGTGGGTTCCTCACTGATTATCCCCTAGGTAATGGGAAGATGGTCAAAAACAAAGTGGCCAGAAATAGCATTAAGAATCTTCCTGTAAGAAAAATGCAAAGGACCTGGTAAATGGAAATTTTATCTGGCAGGGAGGTACTCATAGCATGAGAGAAATCTGGAAGTAGGAAACAGGAGAAAGAAAAGCAGCTGGGACTAAGGAAGTCTGACAACAAATATCAGAGACTGAACCAAATGCACTAGAGGAATTAGAAACAGGACACATAAGGAGGGCAGGACCTAAGACAGGGAAATAAGAGGGAGAATTATTAAAAGAGGCACTAGAGCTGTGGTACAGGGAAGAGGCTGGTTACCAAAAGGAAGTTAGAGTATATAGTAACAATACTGAATTGATACTAAAGTCAATGAAACAATGGATTCTGGCATTTTCTTTACCTGAGAACCAAAGTTCCAGAAGCTTTGGCATGGTTAATAACTAGCCATAGTTGTGGGAACTGGGTATATGATTAGGGAGTTAGGGTAGCCATAGCCACATAAGAAGCTTGATGTGTCCATTTTGGTTAACTATACACATCAAGTGTAAGCCCTAAATGTCATGGTGAATATAAGAAGTGCTTACAAATTGAACCCAAAACATCTGATTCACAATGATACTTTCTAAAAGTAAAAATAGTTCAATGCCTCCAGCAGCAGCAGGAAAATACCATCACTGCTCAAAAACAATCATTTAAGGAGAGAATTCCTATTCCAACGGAGGGGGGACTTAATCAACCTCAATAAAAACAGTGCTGAGTTTTTAGTGCTGATATAGCTGACTAGTAGTCAGGCAGAGAAAAGAGAAAGGGACCACCTGAATAGTATTACTATAGATAAAAGCCTGGTAATCATGGAAGCCTAGGCTCTAGAAGCTGGGCCCACAATCAACTAATAGCATACATCCCAGAAAAAAAAGGAAACTTTAGAAGAAAGTGTAGATGTAAATTGTACAATGTCCTAAACCTCAATATAAATTTGTTAGGATACCATTCTGTTATCTAAATTGAGAGGATACATTGAAATAACAATTCTAAAACTGTTAGTTGTCTATAAAGAGACATGGACCACTATGCTGGTGAAAGGAATCACAGAATACAGGTGACCAGTGACAGTGAGATCCCTCTGTTCTCCTTTTACCCTGTTTTTTCTTGGTATTACTCAAAATCAAATCTATTTTCATAAAAGCTGACTTGCTTTTGCTGAGAGATCCAAATCAATGATAACAAGAAGCCTGGATCATCCAGTGTTTTTTTAAAAAAGGAAAAATCATATAAGAGGTTAAAAAATCACTGATCTAAATACATTATTGTTACTGTTATAACTGCTATTACTATTACATGACAATAATAAGAAAAACAAGATGAGAATGAAAGCAAATTAAAATTCAATGACAAACAGGATCAAAACAAAAGCTTTCCAAGAGGTTTTATAAAACTTACATTTTCCTGAGAAAGATTACCAGTTGCTCTAAGACCCTCATCATGAATATGGTTCTGTAGTTCTTGAATCATATGAGGTAAACCACTTGACACAGCACGAAGCAAGGTATACATATTTGCCATGTCTATAAAAAAAATAAAGTTAAATTTATTAATTCCTAGTATTTTTAAGATGTGCTTTTTAAAATGCATTTTTTGAAAATGACCTCATAATAAAAAATTCTACACTTCCTATGATATCTGCAAAAGTATTTATTTATTACTTTGAAGAACATATTCCAAATGTATGACTTAAAAGTGAAGAGATGTATTAACATTAAATTCTAAAAACAACCACCATTAATTTTGGTTTGCTGATTTTTACTTACTTTTTTTGGTATGACTTACCACTTCTTTTCTCTTGTCGAATAATATTGTGACATTCTGCATGTAGGAACTGTAAATGATCTGCCACCATTCGCTGCTGACATTCATGAATCACTTTACTATATGAACTTGGATGTAAATATTTTCTACATCGCATTTCTTCATCTTTTAATCTACCTAGAACCTAAAGAAATATATTGTATAGTAAGAATTGTAGAAACTGACCTTTGCTTTTAAAAGGGAAAATGTAAATTAAGAGTAGTGTGGTGAAATGAAGGTGAGGAAGCTATCAATCATCAACTATTCACATAAATATGACAAGGGATAAGAGGTAGTAAAACCAATTTAAATTCACTTTTCATCTGCTAAATTATGACTATAGTTAGAACTACTACCTACCAAAGCTCAAGTTACATGGATAATAAATAGCTAGCATTTATATATGACTGTAAGGTTTATAAAAGACAACTTACAAAAACCTGTAAGATAAATGGTTATCTATTAATATTCCCATATTACAGATGTGAAAACTGAAGTTCTGAGTGGGTGGCCTTCCAGCAGTCATAGAGCAAACCTTCAAGTCCAGCATTCTTTTTACTATGCCACAGACCACTTATAAAGAAATATGAGATGGTATGAAAATCATCTCCATTCATTGCCCCACAACCATACTGTCACATTACCAAATCTAAACAATGCCATTTTGTTAAAAATCAAAATAGTTTTACTTCATGTAAGTCAAGGTTAAAATTATACAATTAGTCAATTAATTAAATTCTATAAACATTTAGTGAATTTACTATGTGCAAGACAGTGTGTTAGACTCTAGATGGGATATAAATATACATAAGCCTGTTGTTGTTTGGTCACATCCAACTCTTCATGACTCCATTTGGATGTTCTTGGCAAAGATACTGGAGTAGTTTGCCATTTCCTTCTCCAGCTCATTTTACAGGTGATGACACTGAGGCAAACAGGGTTAAGTGACTTGCCCTGGGTCACATAGTCAGTATCTGAGGCCAGATTTGAACTCAGGTCTTCATAACTCCATGCTCAGGCTCTATCTACTGCCCACCTAGATGCTTATGTGTCTTTAGGAAGCTTTTAGTTTAGTGGGAGTGACAGGATAGAAATAGCTTAATTTAAAATAGGAGGTATTAAGTACTACAGAAGAGATATCAAAAGCCTTTGGACCAGAGTGGAAGGTGGAAAATAAATGAAAACGTTTTGTATGAAAAAGTATTTGAACAGGGCTTTATATAGTAGGTAGAAGGCAGAAGAAAAGGCAGTAAAGGCAAAGCAGAGGAAGGATAACGGACATACCTAGTGAATAGCAAGTTCTCCAGCTGATCTGTAGTATGAATATATAAAGAGGAATAATGGGAGAATTGGCTGGGACTAGAGCATCTAGAGACTGTTCATATATCCATGCTATAGTTAAACCAAATTTATTTCAAGAAAAAATAGATAGGATCCCATGGACAATCCACAAGAAAATTCAATACAGAAAGGAAGGAAACTTGAGAATGAAATACTGAGGAAGAAGTCAAAGCTATCGATATTCATAGAAATGTTCAAATCATTAGTAATTAGAGAAATGCAAATTAATACAATTCTGAGATACCACCTTATACTTACTAGATTTGCTAAGATGAAAGAAAAGGAGAATGACAAATGCTGGAGGGGATTTAAATAGGTGCACTAATACACTGTAGTTGGAGCTGTGAACTTGTCCATTCATTCTGGAAAGGAATTTGGAACTATGCCCAAAGGGCTATCAAACTGTATACCCTTCAACCCAACAATTATGCTCCTAAGTCTATACTCCCAAAGAAATAAAAAAAGGGAAAAGAATCCTTATGTACAAAAATGTTAATAGCAGCTCTTTTTGTGGTGGCAAAGAATTGACAACTGAGATACCTATCAATTGGGGAAAGGGCTGAACAAATAGGCTTTCCAAATATGATGGAATACTACTGTGCTATAAGAAAGTAAGAAGGTAATAGTTTCAGAAAAACCTGGGAAGAATTATATGAACTGATGCACAATGAAATGAGGAGAACCAGGAGGACAATGTGTACAGTAACAGAAATACTGTAAAGTTAATCAATTCGAAAAGACTTCGTAACTTAGATCAACACAGTGACCCACAACTCCAAGTGACTCACTATGAAAAATATTATCTACCTCCAGGGAGAGAAATGATTGTCAGAAAATGCAGACTGAAGCATAGTTTTTCTCTTTCTTTTTCTTGTTTATTTTTTCTTTTCCAAAACATGCTTAATTGCAGACATTTGTTTTGCAAGACTTCATATTTGTAATGGGTTTTGTATTTCTTGCCTTCTCAACAGGTGGGGGAGGAATAGGGTGAAGGAGAGAAGTTGGAAATGAAAATAAAAAGAACTAAATTTTGAATATTTAAAAACAATTTCAATGAAGAAGAAAATGAGGCATCTAACAGAATTTAATGTGATTGGCAAGGAATTCACTGAAGAATTTAGATTAATAAACACATACATAAGATAAAAACAAGGACAAATGATCAAGTATGACTAAAAAAGCATGGTGGAGTACTTACTATAACATTAGGATCAGGAGCATTAAAGCTACCAATGAACTGAGGCTGGAGAGGAATGTTAAGGACAATTAGAATGTGCTTATTATTTTCTTTTGCTTTTACTATATTAGTGAAAAGATGGCTCAAAGAAGGGTTAAGACTTCTACTCTGTTTAAGTGGACTGATGGTAATACGGATAAAATAGAAATTGCTAACGGGGAAATAATACCTCACATAAGTAGGGAGACAGTAAGAAAGTGGCTACCTGCTTTTGATGAATTCAAGCCTCAAATCTAGAGTAGTTACATCTCAGGGTACTGAAAGAATCAGTGGCCATGAACATCAGGAAACAAAAACAGTGATCACAAAGAGTTAGGAGGGCTTCATCAAGAACAGGTCATGGCAGTGCCCATGAATTAGGGAATGGCTGAACAAATTATGGCATATGAAAGTAACACAATATAAGGCCTGGGAATATTGTACAAACTAATGCTTAGTGAAATGAGTAGAACCAAGAGCACAATTTATACACCATTACAAAGAAAAACTCCGAAGCACTTAAAAACTCTGATTAATTCCACGACCAACCACAATTCTGAAGGAACACTAATGAAGCAGGCTACTCATCTCCTGACTGAGTGGTGATGGACAAAAGATGTATGATAAGACATTTTTTAAAAAAGATTACTGGAACATTTTGTAAATGTGCAAAAGAGAACAGAAGAAAAGCCAGAAAGAAACACAAACAAGCAAGGTAGCTTTGAAAGTTACATCTGGAATTTTTTATTTAAAAAGAAAACCAAGCTGTATATAATAGAGATTAGCAGATGCCCGTACAGACATTTTTTTTCCTGTTACACTATGTATATGAAAATGCTTATTTTATTTGGTTTGGAAGTTCAGGATAAATTCAAATAAAAAAGAACAGGTCAAAAACACTTTATCTCTCCTTTCCATGAAGAGGTGGGGCACTATGGCCAGGGAATGTGGGAGACACTGTAAGATTTGGTCATTTCATGGGTTGGTTTTGTACAAATGTTTTTCTTTGGTGTATAGAGAATATATGAAGGGATAGGTATGACTGCAACATAAAAACAATGGCAACAACAGAACTTTAAAAAACAAAAAGTAACAAATGAAAAAATAAAACACATAGTATCACTTAGAAAAAAAGCAAATGGCAACTTAAAAAAACACGTCATGCTAGACTAACTTCTACTTCCTTTTTTTTTTTTTTTTAAATAATAATAGACTGATAGACTGGGAAAATTCTGTAGATAGTTTAGCCAGATTTTAAGAAAGCATCCGACCTAGCATCTCATACTATTTTTTTTTTGGTAATCAATTAATTAGTTAATAAATTTATTTATTTTATGTGGGGCAATGAGGGTTAAAGTGACTTGCCCAGGGTCATACAGCTAGTAAATGTCAAGTGTCTGAGGCCAGATTTGAATTCAGGTCCTCCCGAATCCAGGGCCAGTGTTTTACCCACTGTGCCACTTAGCTGCCCCTCATCTTGTATTATTCTTCTGGACAAATACAGGCACATGCCTGGACCCTGAATTAAGTGGGGATTGTACTGAAAACACTTAAGTCTACTCTAATTACATAGCTTTAAATGATCCTTAGTGGTTACGCTATACATGACATTGATAAGAAATATTGCTGGCTGCCTAGGGGAGAGGAAATGCAAGAGAGGTGAAAACAAGTATATAGAAAGGTGGTAGAAGGACATGTAAAGCCAGCCTTGGCCATCTCTCAGAGGTCACGTGGGAAACAGCTACCCCTTTAATGAAAACAGAGCCCTAAAAACAAGGGGAGGCCCATAGCTTCCATTTGCCCCATTGGACTGGCCTGGGGAACCTACCGTGACATGGTAATAAGACAAGGGTGCCACAGAGTGACTGATAAATGTGAAATATAAAGCACCTGCAGGAAAGGCACTTTGACTCTGGGAAACAGTAGAAAAGGATGTTATATAATAAAGGTTCAAAAAGCAAAGAATGAGGAAACCAAATACAACTTTCACTAGCTTTGCAGTTTTGCCTACACCACTTAGGTTTCACTGAAACTCCTCTCACTAACAGCGGCCCAAGGTCACCACAACTCAAATAGTGGTAAATTGTTTCAGACCAGAATTCAGCCAGGTCTCTGACTTTTAGTCTAGTGCTCACATGACTGCATCAAAAGGCTACTCCTATGAAACTGTATAATTATGAGTCAGACCATATGGTCTTTTTTCAAACAAAATCTCAAATCCCTTTATTATCTGCATAAACCATAATTTTATCCATTATTGGAATGTCTATCTACAGAAACTGAACACTATTAGTTAAAAACTCTATATAATCATTCCATTAGCATTATGAAATTTGTGAATAAGCCATAATATTTATAATATTATGAAAATTTACACAGAATCCTTACTGAACAGGCATATAACTCTGTATGACCAACTAAATAAGATTCTAATTTTTCCATAGGTTTCCTCTTTTATCTCAGTGCTCCGAGAATTTGACAAAACTAAAATAAAGCTTTGTTCTAGAAGGTAAAACCAATTCCTCTTTCCCTTTATTTGTATATAAAACAAAACTCTCTTGACTGTCTTCATTGCCACAAATGAGTATATAGTTTCCTATTTGGCAAAGAATGTGACTGGTATTTATATGATTTAATAACAAATTATCAAAATTTACCAACAAAGAGTCAACATTAACAAAATAGTAAAAAATCTTCAGTGAAAAAATGTAAGTCAGTGCTATGTGACACTAATTCAAATTCTGAGTAACAGGGAAATAGAACTTTTTTTTTTCAGAAGCAAAAAAAAAGAATCTAAATTGTGGCATTTGGAGTAATAATTTGTTTTTATTACATAAATGTACCTTCAAGAGAACATACTTTTAATTCTTACCTTTTCCATATATTGTGAACAGTTTGATTCTTGTAACAAATTTGAAGCTTCTTGTTTATAATACTCCCCTGTTTCAGTCAGAAAAGACAACTCAAAAATTTCCTGATAAAACTAAATAGAATAATGAAAAGAATATTAGCAAAAAGAGGAACAAGTATTTTTTTTAAAAATTAAAGTTCTAATAATTTCTTTTAAAAATGAATGAGTTGTCTTTTACCTTTAAGGGGAATTTTTTCTTATACTGTTCAACATGAACAAAGGAGTTAATAACCCCATGGATTACTTTTTGATTTGGGTCTTCCCCACAGCGATCACTAAAATAAGCAACAGCATAAAATATTCATGAGAATCCAAATAACTTTTTAAAAATACAACAAAGTCTTTGGCTGCCTGTGACACGTTTAAAATGTAATTAAGAAAATAAACATCAAGTACTCTGTGTGTCAGTGTTTGGCTTACAGTCAAACCTTTCCATATAGAACATAACTCCATTAACAGTAAGTTGTTTAAACATATTTTACTAAAAATTATAAAAGAACACCCCCCCCCAAATAATGATAGTACTTACAAACTTAACTCACGTGAAAGAACAATGACAAGTAGCAAGGAGTCCAATAATTGTCAAAAAATTAAAAATACTGTTGCTTAGTATTTGTCAACACAAATAAAGCAGGTTGAGTGTTTGTCCCTTAGGATCATAGAATCATTGATTCAGATTTGGAAGGAACCTTAAAGAGCATCTAATCCAATGTGCTAATTTTGTAGACGAGGTACTGAGACCCAGGGATGTTTAAGTGACTTGCCCCTGGTCACACAGGTGGAAGGGCTGGGATTCAAATTCAGGTCATTTAACTTCCCAAATCCACAGCTTTTTCCAGTGCACCAACATTCCCACACCAAAGGCTGTAATGTCAGGGCATTAAACCAGTAGCATCAGGGTAGTGGTGATATTCTCCATTATCACTGTCTTCATCATGGTTATTATTCCTCTTTCAAGGAGGCTACAAGGACTGCTCAGCTATCTTGCCCTTTTCCATAGCCATGTAAGGGTAGAAATGAAAAGACACCTGTTTGTTCTTGTACTGTATAGAATGGTAAGAATTAAAATTAATATGTTTATAGTTCTTTACATTTGTAAAATATTACATAATCATTATATGAGTCTAATCAATCAAGTAAAAATGTGGTTATCTGTCACTTCTATGGAGATGGGAAGCAGAGATATTAAGTGGTTCTCTCAGGGTCATGAGCAATTCAGGGACATGGCTGGACTCTAGCTCAGAATTCTGTGACCCAGATCCTGTATTTGACCAATTTCTGGTCAAAATAACATTAGTTGAAATCTACTTTATCTTTGCAGTCCTGGCTGCTTTATGTTTTACTCCTTTGAAGGAAAGGTCCTATCTTTATACTGCATGACTATAGGACACATTACTTTAATTCCCTAATGGAACTTTAATGAACATCATCACCTATGCCTAATTTTCTTTTTAGTCTTGTTTTGATACTTTTAAACAAAATCTTCAGTTCTTTTATTTATTAAATTCTCAGGATATATCTACATAAGTGAAATAAAGCAAAGCACTGAGAAAATTATCAATGTTTTATCCTGCATCCACTCTAAAAGTCAATTATGTTGGGGGGCAGCTAGGTGGTGCAGTGGATTCAGGAGTAGCTGAGTTCAAATCTGACCTCAGACACTTGACACTTACTAGCTGTGTGACCCTGAGCAAGTCACTTAACCCTCATTGCCCTGCAACCCCCCCCAAAAAGGCAATTATGCTAACTACTAAAAACTGCCAACTAAGAAAATATCATAAGCCTACTTTTCTGACTCTACAAAAGCTTCATAAGAATAATCTAGACTAGCAGCAAAGACATTCTTGCTTAAGGTTTGAGAATGGAAGTCATACAGCTTTCATAGATGACATCCTAAGAGATAATATTTTTATATTCACACAACTGATGGTAAAGTATAGATAATAGAAAATCTCACTGCCCTTGTTTGATTCAGTAGAGCAAATTGCCTTAAAGGTTCTCCTCCAATGTATCTACCATTGATACATGAAAATCACACAAGGACCACTGAAATAATTAACAGAAACATACTGTTCAACACCCTTTAAATACTAGTAATAGTAAGAAAGGCATAAAACTTAGAAATGTGTGGATCAAAGGTGTTTCCCACTGCCATGTGTTTGCCATGGAGAATATTCAGTGCCAAGTCAAAAAGGGAAGAGATTCTCTCTAAATCAGGGCTTCTTAAATTTTTCCACTTGTGACCCCATTTTGCCCAATAAATTTTTACATGATTCCGGGTATATAGATATATAAAACAGCATACATAACCTTTTATTGTTGCCAAACTTTTTGCAACCCCCAAATTTAGTCACGTGACCTCACATGGAGTCACAACCCATAGTTTAAGAAGCTAGGCCTTAAACAGTACAGCTGTGAGGTTCTGCAGATGCAAATGTCTCCAGATAATGTGCTAACTATAGTACTATGATTCTGGGGTCTCTATAGACTGTAAATGAACTACTATGAGTCCTTTATGTGTATTCTGTATTTCCTGTGGGATGAATGAGGACTTTCAAAAATGTAAAAAGGTATGCTCCTAACTTAGATTACAAAGTTAATGAATTTAAGGCTTACTTGGTCTTGGTGACCTTAAAAATTGTAATGTTTTAGAAATTTCTAAATTGTCTCCTAGAGGATGACTAAATTGATATTATTCTTTCCTTCAGAAATTAGTCTTCTGGAGTCACTGGAGGATACATGGGATCATTACTTAGAAAAAACTAAAAACTAAAAAACCAAAATAAGTGACTTACTATCTGTTCATTCTTTTGAATTTGAAATTTAGAATTTGAACAGTAGATGATTTTACCCCCCAAAAAAGAAAAAAATTTTAAATGCCAAATTTTCTCATATTGTGATAGGCTCTAGACATACTTCCATAAATCAAAGCTATATTTTAGCAAGCCTCCTTTCTTCAAAAGTACTAATTAAATCACTAGAGAGGGTTTATTAGCTTAAATCACTATAGAAGAATAGCTGAGAGAGATTAAGTAATGTTTTAGAATGGTGGTTCCCATTGTAAAGTTGCTATCTGTAATGGGCTAAAATTCTAGCTAGACTGTCTAAAAATCTAATGAGTGGTTGCTATAAATTATAAGCTTTAGCAAGAGTTTAGACTTTTAAGTATTTATTAAGGAGCATAAGAATTCGGTGAGGAGAGAGAAAGAGGCCAAGGTTCCTTCATCTATCCAAGGAAGCCAGCATCTCTGCTCCAGCCAAGCCGAGGTCCTGGGTGAAAAGAGAGAGCCCCTCACCCCTTCTTCATCCCAGAAGCCTCTCTTGAAACTGGAAACAGGGCCATACACACACACACACACACAGCTCCAAGCTAATTGGCTGGTAGCTTTGATCGACAGTACCCACAAGCAAACATCACTTCCTGATGCCAAGGCCACAAGGCCAGAGCTCACAAAATGTTCCTCCCAGCAGGGGGCGTTATTCCAACTCTCACACCATTTAGTGATTCTTGAATCCCCTAGGGATTCCCAACAATAGTTCAAAGGATTCATGTTAAAAATTCTCTAATGGAGCATTTCACAATAAATAATTGTCCCGTTATGTGAAAAATATATATTTCCTTTGTAACAAGAAGCATATGCATTTGAAGTATTTTGTTTCTGCAGCAGTTATGACCATGCACACAATGACAGTGTTCATGCAGCAATTACATCAAACTCTGATAACTTCTAAGTGTCATATATTCTTCCAATATACTGTTCCAAACTGTTTCCAAACTGCCACAAGGGTCCAACATTCAAATGCCAACCAATTCCCAATGAGTGGTCAGATGCATTTGAGTTCTGTATACTGTAAATAGTCTCCTCATTTTCCTGTTACCCTGTAATCATACAGCACAAGCTGTCTCCACATGATCAATACATTAGGAACATTTGCATTCTTACTGTATAAATATCAGATTGTTTGAAAACCACGTTCACTGGGCATATTAAACCATATTAAAACCATCATGGACTACCACAAATGCTTTATAGAAACAAATTTTATAATGCCTTTCACTGCAGTACTAAGAACCTTTTCTAATTTAAATTTATCTTTTGTTTGTCTTACTATATTTCTATCTGGCAGATTTACAAATGAACTAGTTAACAACGCTGGTCAGTGATTCAATAATTTCTGTGAGACGGTAGTCAACGTGCCAATGGTAGGACAGAAAAAGTTCATATCTAAAGGAATCTTTTCTTTTAATGGTTACATACACACATACATATGCACACACATACACACATATGTACAAACACATATATGCACATATATATACTTAAAAACAAAGTAATATAAGCAAATGAGCTTTAAGTACATTTCTCATTTAATATTAGCACGTATCATTAGTCAGTAGAAAAGTAACCATTTTATATCACAACCAACTATTCATTCTCATTGACTGTGTAGGGGGCAAATAATACATTTTCACTTCTCAGCAAGAAAGTTTGTAAATTTCTCCTATCACTTCCCATCACATACAGTGTATGAAAGCATTTTCACTTTATTCTTGTTTTAAATAAAAATACAGGGGCAGCTAGGTGGCACAGTGGATAAAGCACCGGCCCTGGATTCAGGAAGACCTGAGTTCATATCTGGCCTTAGACACTTGACACTTACTAGCTGTGTGACCCTGGGCAAGTCACTTAAGCCTCTTTGCCCAGCAAAAAAAAAAAATAAATAAACAAACAAAAAAACCCAAATAAATGAATGAATGAATAAATAAAAATACAGAAATAAATTTGGATATAGATTTAAGACTGTGTGTGTGTCGAGTTACGCCAGATATTACAAATCTTTATTCAGAATAAAGTTCAACAAAGAAATAAAATTTTAGTATCATATTTATTTTGGGTTTTTTTTTTTGTTTTTTTTTTTAGTGAGGCAATCCAGGGCCGGTGCTCCATCCACTGCGCCACCTAGCTGCCCCTTCATATTTATTTTAATCATCTTCTAAGTTGTAACTTACTTATAAAATAAATAAAAAATGTCTTGCAAAAAATTACTAAGCATATGAAATCTTGCTGTTTTATTTATTTTAATTCTTGGGGAATATCCCACATAAAATATTCATAATTATTTTATAATTTGAGTTTTAAATTTTTACATTTAGAGTTTTCAAAGGTATGGGCAGAATAAATTATTTATTTTATAATTCAATTATAGAATGTAAATTTTAATTTGAAAATGTTTTAGGCAAAAGTTACCACTATGTTTATTTTAAGTACTTAATGAATAAATTGAAAAGAATGATATAAGTAGTATATTAAATTACAGGGAGGGGGGAGTTAAAAGAAGTTTATAGAACAAAACAAAAATTAGGAATCAAATTTAGGAGAATGACATAATTATAAAAACAACTGAGAGGTAACTTCAACAGTAATCTGTCCAAATAAGTAAACACAGTAATACCTAGTCATTAGATTATTACTTAAGTAGTATAATAAACATAGTTTTTAGCTAAATGAATGACAAATTATTTAAAATAAGCAATTACTATGTGCAAGGCACTGTGAAGTACAGGAATACATAAGACCAATTTATCTAAGTTATATATCTAGACATACGTGTTCTAACATTGAAGCTAAAAACCTGAGAGCTCACAGTATGTTATAAGATTAATAAGAAGACTAGAAAGGGTACCCAACCTATCCTGATAAGCAGATCCTCTAAAGCAGGGGCTCTTAACCTTTTCTGTGTCGTGGACCCCTCCCTAAAGCCTGATAATGTTCTCAGAATGTTTTTGAATGCATAATATAAGATATACTGGATTTGCAAAGAAAAATAATTAAACTAAAATACAGTACGGAAAAAAAAAATTTTTTTTAAAGCTCACAGACCTGAAGTTAAAAACTCCTATTGTAAAGTAACAAAGCCAGAAAATTTCTAACTCCCTATTTTGACAGTTGACTCCCTAAAAGAGTGAACTCAAATGTACCTCCATGCATGCTTGAAACCTGATAAGAAAACAATTAACAAAATTAAACTGACATACCTCTCTAAGTTACATATTTTTTCTGATACCAAATAAAGCTAAAAGCCTTAGTTCACTGAATATTGGCTGAAGGGCTAAGCAATCTAGGTCCAGGTGTTACCAAGCCAACTACAACTGGTATTTTCTTTGGGGGGGGGGGTGGGCAATGAGGGTTAAGTGACTTGCCCAGGGTCACACAGCTAGTGTCAAGTGTCTGAGGCCGAATTTGAACTCAGGTCCTCCTGAATCCAGGGCTGGTGCTTTATCTACTGTCCCACCTAGCTGCCCCCTTACAACTGGTATTATTTAACCAGTTTACACCATATGTATGTACCTTTAAATTTTATTTACATTAAACATTCATATTAATGTTTTAAAATAATGTGCATACTTTATCTGAAATGCATTTTGATGCTTAATTGTTTTCTCATCTAACACAAACACAAGACTCATAAGACTTTAAAGCTAGAAAGAACCTTTGGGGGTAAACCAATCTAATCCCTTTTTTCATACATTAGGAGAATTAGGCCTACAAATAGCATGGTTTGCCTAAAGTCACACAATCAGTGGCAGAAGTAAAGACTAGGAAAACCCTAGTTCTTGTAACTCCTAGTTCAGAAAAACTCTTTGCTATGATTGTGGCAAGGTGTTTTTGGAATACAGTATATAGGTTGGTGTTCTACCTTACCTTTACCAAAATATTTTGCATATTGCTCTGTTGGGGGTTGAGGTGAGGTGGTACACAACCTGCATGTACCTTCCTTGCCACCTCTTTTCCACCCCCCACCAAATGATGATTGACTAAGTTTAACCAGCAAGGTTTGCTAGATGCAAGGCTTTTATATATATATATATATATATATGTATGTATGTATATGTATGTATATGTATATACATATACATATATATACATATACATATATATCACTCAATTAAGAAACAAATGTTTCTTAATTAAATATTAATTAAATAAATATTAAGTAACTACTAAGTACCAGGCACTGTGTTTAGAGATGGGGATAGAAAAAGAGACAAAAAACACTCCCTGCCCTCAAAGAATTTACAATCTAATGGCGGAGAAAACATTCAAACAACTATATACAAAGCAAGCTATATAAAGGATAAATAGGAAATTAACAGAAGGAAGGCACAAGCATTAAGAGGGGTTGGGGAAGACGTCCAGTAAAGGATGGGATTTTGGTTGGGACTTAAAGGAGGCCAATGAGTTCAATAGGCAGAGCAGAGTCTTCTATGCAATTAGTTTCCTGACCTAGACAGAGAGGATACATGTATGTATGTATGTATACATTCTTCATTCTCAAACAAAAACCAAACCAAACCAAAAAAACCCACCTCTTCTTGTTATTGGTAGTTCTAAAAGTATAGAGAGAGCACTAGGGTAGAGCAGGAAGCCAATTACACAGAAGGAAAGTAGTTTAAAATGATTTTTTTTTTAAAGAAAAAAAAAAAGCTGTGTAGCTAATAAATCCAGTCAGCTAACCCTAGCCAATTTTGATCGATCTATATAAATGACCTATATAGCTGGTTATAAAAAAAAAAAAAGAGCCAACGAATAAATGACAATACAACGAATGTTCATTAAGCACCCACTTAAATGTCACCTATCCTAGAAGGTCTTTGCATGTGTTCACAACTTCACAGCTAGCCTCTGGGGTCTAGGCTACCTTCTATGTACTCTGTCTTGTATGTAGTGATGTATATACGTTTTCTTTCCCATTAGACTGCAAGCTCTTTAAGGGCAGCAACTATTTTGGGTTTTTCTTTTTATTTCCAGCACTTTGTATAGTGCCTCTAATACAGTAAGGGCTTAATGAATTGCTTGCTGATTGGATGATTAAATGTATGCAGTACATTGTGGGAGACACAAAGTTTAGATAAGATAGTTGCTATTTATAAGAGGAGTACAGTCCAGCAGGGGATAAGACACCAATACAAACAGCTATAATACACAGTATTACAAGATAACTGAATCTGTGATTTTTAAAACCAAGTGCTACAGGGAGTCTGAAGAAAAAGACCATTACCAAACAGAAACAGAATCAGGGAAGATTTCCCAGAGACTGCATTTGAAGTGCATTTAAAAAGATGAATGGAGAAATCTAGGGTGGGAGAATCAAATAAATCAAGATAACAAACATACAGTTTAAGGACAGAGGGAACAAGCAATTTATTAAGTGGCTAATACGTTTCAGGCACTGTGCTAAGCTTCTTATGACTTCACTTGGTGACTTTATTGCTCCGGGAATTTAATGGGGAGATTTTTTAATGTAATTTTCATTTACATAATCACTCAATCAAATATAAAAAGAGTTACTATCCAAATAATTTAAAGATTCCAAAGCTGAGTTCAAAAGAATATTGTACCTTTACTTATTCGGAGAAAATTAAACCAATACAAGAAAAAAAATTGTTCTAAATTGTGTTTTACCTTATTTCCCTTCCTCATCTCAGTTTCTTTTGGGACTAGAAAAAAATAGTTATTGGGCTTGCACTATAGTAAGGAGTATTTTTTTCACTATCTTCCATGCCTGGAACACCACCCACCACCCCCACCCCACCTCAATTCCCTCTGGCTTCCTTCATGACTCAAATCAAATTCCTTCTGTAAAAGGCCCTTCTTAATCTCTCTCAATGACAGGACCTTCCCTCTGAGATTACCTACCACTTATTATATATATATATATATATATATATATATATATATATATATATATATATATACACATATATATGTATATATATATGTATATATATATGTATGTATGTATATATGTATATATATGTATACATACACATATATGTATATATATATTTTTTAATTTACTTGGTTAGTAGCACGTGGTCCTCTCCTTCCTCCCCCATCCCCACCGTAAACCGCTCCCCCCCCCCAATCTCCCGATTAAAATGAGTCCCTTGGAGAGCAGGGCTGTGTTTTTGGCATTTTTTTATCCCAGCAAAATGCCTGACACATAGTAAGTGCTTAATAAGTGCTTATCGTCTGATTAAGGAAATAAGGCTGCTATCTGTTAATGTCAAAATAAAACACCCTTTCTAGATCTTTATTTGGCATTTCTAGTAACTTACTGTTCTATGAGAAGCAAAGGAAAACAAGGAACTTCAGGGACCAAGAAATAATTTTTAATTTAATTATATTTTCACTTCATAGAGTTCTAAGTAATTTATGCTCCCTTTACCTTTTATCAGCCTAAAGCCAATTATTGTGAAATACCTACAGAAGTACTTCTAAACCATACTGTAAGAAATATAGAAGAAAATTTACAATGGCAGATAGGTACACACAGCAAACCTGCCTCCTTTACTATGTTAGCTGTACAGCATTCAATCAACAACCAACTTTATTAAGCACCTTTTATGTGCAAGGTACTTGGGAAACAAAGACCAAAATGAAATAGCTCCTGTCCTCAAAGATCTTGGATTCTCTTGAAATATTGTAATTTACAGAATAGATACTAATAAAACAAATGGTATGACTTCATTATCTCTGCTTTCTACTCCCTAAGCCAAGAAATATTTTTGGTAATATATCCATTAATGTTAACTGTGTAAAGCAAAAAAGTTTGACAAGACAGCAAACAAGCAAAAGTTTAGGCACTAAATCCTAACTAAAGCAAAACAAATATAATAATAGTTAACTCCAAGTTGAGATTATTTTTAGTTACCCTGATGTGCAACTTTTACTAATTTTTTTTTTTTGTCCCAAGGTTCTGGGAAAAAATACATCAAATTTACAAGGCAAAAAAGCAAAAATATGATGAAGTGATACCACCTCAAAAGACTTACATAAATAATGGGGAAAATTAAAAATGTTGTGAAACATCTTACAAAAGGTGGACTATTCTGTTTACAATACTGAAAGCAAACAACCACACCTTTCTTACTGTTATTTGTAAAAGATTTCAAATAAAACTGATTTGAAAACATACCAGGAAACAAAATCAGCCTATTTTTGAAGAATGGGGAATTCCCAGCATGGGAGGGAAGTCAGTACAAACCCACTGGTGATCCTAAATAATTCCTGGGCATTACCTGGGACACACAGAAGTTAAGTCATATGCCAGTCAAATGAAACCTTTAGTAACAGGGTTATTAAAAAATAAAAACTTCAAAGATAATATGAAAATCATTCCATTCATATTTCATTTCAAGTGAAAGGTTCTGCCAGTGCAAAAATTGTGAGCATCAATGGTTAAGGGACATTCACTCTATAGAAAGGTAAGCCTTTATTTAATCAGTCTCTCTCCAAATACTCTTGTATTCTGAGAAACAACTGCCAAAAATCAATCTTTCTTCCAATTAGAAATCAGACTACCTAATCTTGTAACCTGGTTTATATTCTGTTAATTGTTTGTTTTTTTAAATGAATAAAAATCTGTCTCCCCCTGTACTCAGGATCCCATGCCAGCTGAGGGGCTTGGTCTTGATTTGTTATGTAACTGACACATTACTTAATGAACTGATATGCTCAGAAGCTCCAACCTCAGTTACTTCAGATTCTACCTATCAGTTTTTGGTGATGTAAGCCAGAATGAGCTTAGATCCCAGGATGGGCTTTCAGAAAAACTCCCCAAAGCAGTTCATCATGCAGCTTTTTGGAAGACTGTCCCTAAGGTCAGACTCACCCTAAAATCTCAAATGCTTCTGAGCTAAGGTAAGGTTTACTATTAGGGACAGTTTGCCCCCAACCCTGCTGGAGATGGGATACTCCCTTTAATGGAACAACAGATTTCAGTAACAATAAAATATGAAAGGATTCTCCCTGGGAAAAATTTCTTTTGGCCTGGAACAAGGGGAAGACTGTTTAAAAAAAATACCCCCTTAAATAAATAAATTTTAAAAAAATAAATTAAAAACAAAAACAAACAAAAAAAACCCACACTCTCTTAGGGAAGTTCTTATGGGCCTGGGAACAGATATAGTTTCCCAAAACACGGAAGTGGAAAGATTAACTAAAAGATATAGCTCTCAAATCAAGAGCTAATTGATAACAATAAATTCTCTAAAATTTTGCATTGCTGCCAAATAATGGCCCTTGAGAATTTTTTTTTTTTTTTGGAGATTTTAAACGTTACTATTAGTGTTTAAAAATCCAGATTTGATTTGGATGAAATTTTGTTCTGAAACTAAATAATTGTGGTAATCAGATATGCTATTTGGCATTAAGAAATTTATTAGCTGGGGGAAAAAAAAAGAAATTTATTAGCTATGTGACCTTAAGCAAACTATTTCATCTCTGCCTTCTTCAGTTTACTACTCTGTAAAGAGAATAAAAATAACACCTACTTCCCAGGATTTTTGTGGGGATCAAAATCATGTAATGATTGTAAAGTGATTAATAGAAGATCAAGCATATGGTAAGAACTACTTTAACTTAGCTATTGTTATTATTTCTTTATTTGAATGTAATTGCTCGATACTGGATAACATATCTTTTAGATATAATTAATATAAAATGCCAAAGGTGATGAAAATGAATGATTTTCTATGTAGGATAATTTGGAAATGCATTTGGCTGAATTGGTGTCATCTGACTGGTAGTAAGTTTTGTTTCATGTTTTAAATGTGTGATTTTGTATATGTCATGATTGTGTTTCTAAAAATTTTTCTTATAGTGTGAAATTTGAGACACCATTGTATCCAAAATGCTAAGATAACTAACTCCTGTTTTAATCTTCTTGCTATTAGATTATGAATTGAGCTTTTAAAACTGATAAAAATAGGTGTTTGAAAACTTAAATATTCAATGGAGTATATTTTGTTTTAATTTACTCTTTTGGGGAAAAGTTGCATACACCCTTTAAGACAATCTTATTTGTAAGGTTCTTTTAGACTTTATAGGATTGTAGGATCCTACCAGCCCTGATGACCACATGTTGTAAAATTCAAAAGTACTGAAGTTTGAGAAAACAGGATCCCTTTTCCCACTTTTTATCCAAAGGAGTGGAGGGAATTTACAAGTTTACTATAACAAAGAGTGAGTTTTTATTTGGAAATATTTGGAATAGGCAATACAAGTTGGAGGCTTACAGTAGCCAGCAATTTTCTGGGGGTTCTAAGCCAACTATTCACTATATGTTTGAAACTGCAGAATGCAGGTATTCTTAAATGTGTCTATTGTTGGATGTTATTGGAACATGGGAGAAATAACAGTTAGCAATGAACGTGTGAAAGAAATAAAAATAGTCTAGGAATGATTTCAACTAGTAAGGCCTATATGTGCTTATTTCTAATGGTAATTGCAACTTGTGACCAACAGTAATGTCATAGCCTTAAGCTATGATTAGTGAAATTTTACTATGTGAGGTAATAACATGAGACTATGATTTGATATTATTTTGAGTTCTGAATTGTCATGAAGCCAATAGTCTACCATTCAAGGAGAAAATGGCATGTGCTGTAGTCTGAGAACTGCTAAAGGTGGTTGCCTGTCCCTTAGAAAAGATGAGGGGACAACCTGGGCTTGGCCTAAGGTAGGATCCTCTTGATTCAGTTTCCCCATGGTTTTGTTTCCTTCTGAACAGGAAATTTTTCCACTTGGTTAGTTCTGAGCCTGACTATACACTCTGTGAAAAATGTGAAGCTTTTTTACACAAGTGGCTGTTAAATACGACTCATACCTAGAATCAAACTGAGCCAAGGAAGTTTTTCCCCTATTATGGTAAATGTCAGGCCCTTAAGGGAACAGTCTTCACATTGTTATAGCTATGTGCCTCCTTTTTCCTTTCATAGCAAACTTGCATAAACAATTGTGAATTGTAGAAGTTTTGTTGTTCACATACTAACTTTATTAATAGATTAATACTGAAACATTCGAGTTATTTGTGGTAAAATTATGATATAGGGATAACATACTACTGGGGGGAATGGACAAAGTAATAAGATACAAAAGTTTTCTAATTAAATCGAATAGTAAATTTTGAGAAAGCAACAGGATTGACTATTTTCTCTAAGAACTAGAATATATACCTATGTAACATTAAAACTTATCCTGTATATGATTTTTTATTGATCCTATTTATAAGTAGTTAATTTTGTCCTATAAATGTTTTTGTCTTGCAATTGCTTAAGTCAAGGTTCTTTGTCTCTGAACGTGATTCAGAATTTAGCTGGCCTATAATGGGCTAAGTTTTAAAATCAAGCCCTCCTGCCTCAAGGAATTTAACTGATGTTGGGAAATGGGTGTGAATGCAAGGGAGTCAGGCTGGATATCTTTATGCCACCAAGCTATCCTTCGAGCATGTCTAATTTGCTATCCAAATGTCTATTCCTTTATCTTGCACCTGGACTCAGACAATGAGCACTTCTTAGTCTCATGAAAGAAGAAGGGGGAGGGTCTTTGTTAATCCAGGTTATCAAACTTCCAACCAATCATGTTGTACCCTGAACCTCAGCTCTGTAACTAATTGTGTTGCTCTCAATCCCATGATGTTACCTACCCTGTTTTGTTCTTTGTTTTGTACTCCCTAAAACCTATAAAAGGGGAACTGTCCTTTTGCTTGGAGTCTTTGGCATAAATGGAGGCAAGTCATTGAGCCTTTTCCAAAAGGCAACATGTCCCTATTAATAAATGTTATCTTGGTTGGAAAGGCCTTTAGTAAAATTAAATCTGCACCCAAAAAAGAGAAAAATAACTATTTGTACAAAAATATTTATAGCAGCTCTTTTTGTGGTGGCTAAGAATTGGAAATCAAAGGAATGCCCATTGATTGGGAAATGGCTAAACAAGCTGTGCTATATGATTATATATATATTTTTGCAGGGCAGTGAGTGTTAGGCGACTTGCCCAGGGTCATAAAGCTAGTAAGTGTCAAGTGTCTGAGGACAGATTTGAACTCAAGTCCTCCTGAATTCAGGGCCGGTGCTTTATCCACTGCGCCACCTAGCTGCCCTGTGCTATATGATTATAATGGAATATTATTGTATTATAAGAAATAACAAGTAAGATGGTTTTAGAAGGGCCTGGAAAGACTTATATAAACTGATGTATAGTGAAGTGAACAGAATCAGAACATTGCACACAGTGACAGCAATATTGTTTAATGAAGAATAATGAATAAAGAATAATGAATGACTTATCCATTCTCAGAAATACAATGATCCAAGACAATCCCAAGGAACTAATGATGAAGCATACTATTCATCTCCAAAGAAAGAATTGATATTGATTGAACACAGACTGAAGCATGCTATTTTTCACTTTCATTTTTTTCTTTTATTTGAGTCTTCTTATACAAAATGACTAACATGATAATGTTTTACATAATTTCACATGTAAAACCTATATCTGATTGCTTGCTGCTTCTGGGAGGGGAGGGGAAGGAAAAGATAGAATTTGGAACTCAAAACTTTAAATAAATATGTTTAATTTTTTTTTAATTCAGTTGTGACAATATGATTGGTTTCCAAATGTTTTCCATAGGAAATTCAGACTTCGGGTATATTTTACTAACAAGTTTTCAAAATTAGATTAAGGATTTTACAAATAAAATCGCACTGATGATTGTAAATGACTGCACATGTATAAGCTATGTCAGATTGCTTGCCTTCTCAATTAGGAGGGTAAGGAAGCAGGGAGAGAGAATTTGCAACTTAAAATTTTTGGGGAAAAAAATGTTAAATTATTTTTACATGTAATTGAGGGAAAATAAAATATTAAATTGTAAGAAAATAATTGTCAAGAAAGTGAAATTATATTCCATTTTAAAGAATGTGATAATTTTAAAAGACAAAAACATTCATTTTACAAGTCAGGCCCTTATGAATTTGTTTATTTTTTTTAAAGATTCTTATTCTTCATATATAAAAATTCCCACATAGTTTAGGTAAAGAAAGAAACAGCAAGTGGTATATAAAAACAAATTCTCCAAAGTTTCAGATTTAGAAAATCAAATTTAGGAAGTTGTAAATATTAAGTCTTGCTACGGGAAGATTCTAGCAGAATTATCTAACAATCTCTACAAGTGACTTATAGAAGCAGAGCCTCCTTCAGAGCTGCCCTGAGAATGAGGTCTATTCCAGAATGTTCAAGAGAAGCTATTTTCTTTTTAAAAAAATTTATTTATTTATTTAAGCTTTCAACCTTTGTTTAGATAAGATTTCCAATTTCAAATTTTTCTCCCCCCTCCCCTAGACAGCAGGTAATCTGATATATAACATTAAACATATTTCTGCATTAGTCATGTTATACAAGAAGAATCAGAGCAAGAAGGAAACACCTCAAAAAAGAAAAACAACAGCACCAAAAACAAAAGAAATAGTATGGTCCAATCAGCGTCCATATTCCACGGTTCCTTTTTTTTTTTTTCTCCTGGATTTGGAGAGCCTTTTCCATCATGAGTCCTTTAGAACTTTTTTGTACCGCTGGATTGGTGAGAAGAATCTAGTCTATCACAGTTGATCAACACACAATGTTGATGATACTGTGTACAATGTTCTCCTGGTTCTGCTCATCTCACTCATCATCAGCCCATGCAAGACCCTCCAGGTTTTTCTGAACTCCTCCTGCTCCTCATTTCTTACAGCACAATAGTATTCCATTACATTCATATACCACAACTTGTCCAGCCATTCCCCAATTGATGGGCATCCCCTCAACTTCCAATTCCTTGCCACCACAAAAAGAGCAGCTATAAATATTTTTGTACATGTGGGTCCTTTTCCCTTTTCCAAGCCCCTTTTCAAGGGCTAGGTGTGTACATAAGACATCTGGGACTCAAAACAAAATGTGCTAATTAAATAGACATTGAAAGTGAGTTACTAGGATAAAAGGAGACTTGATATTATTTAATATTAGTGATCATCATTGTATTACTTTGGCCTTTTTTTCATGGTATTTGTTTGCTGAGTTTTCTTGGTTACCTTAGTTACCTCTCAAAATTAGTCCATTGTGAGTCCTTTAAGTAGTTTGACCTGTAGTCTGACAGTTTACATACAGAATGTATTAACAAGGTTTGCCTGTTTAGGTGATATCATCATCATTGTTCTTAGGCTTTTTATTAGCTATTGTACTAAGCTATGTGAGAGGATGCTACCAACTGGTCTTTTCTTGGTATGTAATATTAATAGTAAGCATAAGCACATTAAAAAAGTGTATAAATTTAGCTTATGGATAAATGATTCATGGAGGGATTAGGCAGCAATAAAGTAGGGAATTAAGAGAATTGGGTGAATCAAACTGACTCTCTCTTGTAATACTGACTCCATTTTGAAATTTAAGTTTCATTTTCCTGTGAATTCTACTTGCTTGCTAATCCTGGGAATTGAGTGACATCCTATTTCACATCCAGGAAAGTCCACCAGTTCACTAATCCCCATCCCAATTCAGAAAGTCTCTAATCTTTATTCTTATTAGAAATCAGATGACATAATTTTGTATCATGGTTTATACTCTGTTAATTGTTTTCTTTTTTTATTGTTGTTTTCTTTTAATGCATAAAAATCTGTTTTCCCTGTATTCAGGGTCCAAAGCCAGATGAAGGGCCTGGTCATAGTTTGTTATGTAATTACTTAATAAAAAGATATGCTCGGGGCAGCTAGGTGGCTCAGTGGATAGATCACCAGCCCTGGAGTCAGGAGGATTTGAGTTCAAATACAGTCTAGGACTCTTAACACTTACTAGCTGTGTGACCCTGGGCAAGTCACTTAACCCCAATTGCCTCACTGCCCCCCCCCTCAAAAAAAGATATGCTCAAAGCTTGAACCTTTGTTTCCTTAGTTATTTCAGATCTCACTCACCACACATATGGATTATGAATCAGTAACCTGTCAATTTTTACGGTACATATCATGGAAATTTACTGAATTATGAAACAAACAGTTTAAGGGTTTACTCTTACATATATTCAGTTATATAAAAAAAGACCTTCTCAGTTCACTTTTATTTGAGTTAGAAGAACATACTAAACTGAGAACACCGACTATAAAAACCTGATGGTGAAGTATATTTCCTCCTCTATGCAGACGCTAGAAATTAAATGAAGTATATGTTGTCAGACAATGCAAAGGTATTATTTTCTTTGCCTAATTCTATTTGGACAAGGGTGGGTTCTCTTAGTGGAATATCATAAGAAATATGACAGCAATGGGGAAAAAAGCAAAATCAAACACATGTAATTTTTTTCAAAAATCTAAGTCTACTGTCCTCTATAAAAGTTTCACAGTGGCTATAGCATCGCTAAGCTGTAGTATTTCACACATATCCTAGGTACATACTGAACTTTGTAAATTTACAGCAGTGCTTTCAGGGCTTACTTGAACAATCTATTTCAAATAATTTGAACTTATATTAAAGAAATAAATATTCTCATCTATACTACCATATTTTTCTCTTTTACTAATAGCACTTCTCATTCTTTCATTTAGCAATTGTCCCAGCACTTTTTATTTAGTGAAGAAGTATTTAAGCACTTATTAAGTGTCTCCTATGAGTCTAGTATTATATTACAATCATTTGCAGCTACTGAACCTCGTACTCTGAACACAAATTCACTCCCTATTTATATGATTTATCTTCTAGTTTATTGATGATTCTTCAGATTCAACTGGACATTTGCCATACATCAAATTTCAAAAATGAAGGGATTTGCTCAACCCATAGTACTTTGTAAGTAGCAGGTATAGAATATATATTGATTAAGGGAACTTAGGAGTCATTCACATATTTAAAATGCTAGTGATATCTGGCCTTTAATTGTGCAAATTCTCAATGCTGTGATTTTTTTTTCAAAATTTAGTATTAGTTGTAAAAAATATGTAACATTTTCTAAATTATAAAGATTCTTATTCTGATCCCTGGGCCATTTAGACATATTTAATTGTTTTTAATGTCTTTAAAGCAAAGTCTAGCCAATACAATTACCCATATATCACCTGAATTCACTTACTGGTGAGGATTTCTGTACAAATTGGCATATTACATAGATTCAATCCTTTGGGCAGTCCAAAGCATATAAGATAGGTTGAGAAAACACTGAGTCCCAGTAAAGTGGCTGGAGTCAGTGTGTTATAATAAGTAAGAATGAATCCAATTCTAGTAACTAAGTCCCCTTCCAAGACTGAGGCTGGCTGGTATAGGTCCTCAACTTGGCTAAGACAGCTCCATGAAATCTGAAAACCTTGACTTTACCGTTGTACTTCGAGTAGGAGGTTGGACAATGGCTCATTATTGTGGAAAAAGGAATTCTCTATTAATATAGAAACAGAAATAGGCATAGAAAACATTTTTCTTCATAAAAGCCATGTATGATGGAAGCATAGGGTGGGTCAAAAGTCACAGTGTTTTAAGGCTTTAAGAATCAAATTTGAATTTTATCTAAAGGTGGTAGATATCTATCTATTCCTATAGGAAATATGGTGCCACTGGAGATTCTTGAGTAGGTGAGTGACATAGTCACACCTGAGTCTTAGTAAGATTATTTTGACAGTTAAATGGAGAATAAATAGGAGGGACACTTGAAGCAGGGAGATAAATTAGAATATAATTGCAACAGTTCAGATGAGAAGTAATAAGGGCCTGAGTTAGGGTGGAAACTTTATGAGTGGAAAGAAGAGGATGAATGGATGTTACAAAGATAGAATCAAAAGAACTGATGGGGGGGGTGGCAGCTAGGTGTTGCAGTGGATAAACACTGGCCCTGGATTCAGGAGGACCTGAGTTCAAATCTGGCTTCACACACTTGACACTTACTAGCTGTGTGACCCTGGGCAAGTCACTTAACACAACCCTCATTGCCCTGCCAAAAACAACAACAACAACAACAACAAAAACAAAAACAAAAACAAAGAACTGACTGGAATATAAGTGAGAGGGAAAAGTCATGGCTGACTTTATGGTTGTGGACCTAAGTGACTGGAAAGATGGTGATGCTCCCAAAAGAAAAAGAGAAGTTTGGAAAGGGGGTTGGGTTAGATACCTATCCAAGGAAAATGGTCATGAGGATTACAGGATTACTCACAATACATAAAGACTCTGCTCCTAGAACCAGAAGAACATTGTACACAGTATCATCAACATTGAGTGTTGACCTACTGTGATGGACTATATTCTTCTCACCAATGCAATGGTACAGAAGAGTTCCAGGGAACTCATGATAGAAGAGGATCTCCAAATCCAAGAAAAAAAAAGAAAGAAAGAACTGTGGAGTATAGATGCTGATTGAACCATATTATTTCTTTTGTTTTGGGTGCTGTTGTTTTTTTTTTCTATTTTGAGGTTTTGCATCACTGCTCTGATTCTTTCTCTTGTAACAGGATTAATGCAGAAATAGGATTAATGTTATTATGTGTATATATATGTGTGTGTATATATATATCTATATGTATATGTATAGATATATATAGATATAACCTATATCAGATTACCTGCTGTCTAGGGGAGGGGGGAGGGAGGGGAGGGAGGGAGGGAGAAAAATCTGAAAGTGTAAAGCATGTATAAACAAAAGTTGAGAACTATCTTTACATGTAACGGAAAAAATAAAATATCTCAAAAAAAAAAAACAAGACTATTGAAGCACTTCACCATTCCACAAAAAAAAAAAAAAAAAAAAAAAGACTCTGCTCCTTCTACTCTTTTCAATATAAAATTGTACAAAAGCCACCAGATCATTTTTGTTAAGGTCCCTTGTCAGCCCATTCTTGTAAAAATCCAAGAAGGCTCTAAACTGAAGCCCTGTTTTTGTTTTTTTTTGTTTGTTTTACTAAGAACATGATTCCCTTATAGAGTTTATACAATAAAAAAATAGAGTTCTATAAACCTTTTGAATTACTTATTGGAATAGTAGGAGAAACAGCTGAGTGTTTTTTGGCTTACATGGAAATGATCATTATATGAGATCTCTGAGATCTCAGGATATACTAAGGGATGCCTGGTAATATCTGTTTAGTAGGTATAGCCTAGGGGCGGCAAGGTGGCGCAGTGGATAGAGCACCGGCCCTGGAGTCAGGAGTACCTGAGTTCAAATCTGGCCTCAGACACTTAACACTTACTAGCCGTGTGACCCTAGGCAAGTCACTTAACCCCAATTGCCTCACTAAAAAAAAAAAAAAAAAAAGGAGGTATAGCCTAATTGGACTAATTAATAGTTTGTAAGGGACAAATGAATTATATTTAGCTTTGAAAACTATGAAGTGCTCAGATCAGTAACACAATGAAGTGAAAGAGTACTGAATGGGAGACAGAAGACATGGGCAAAAATCATGGGCAAGTTCCTTCTCCTTTCTATGCCGCCCTTTCTTTATCCACAAAATGAAGGAACTGGACTGTTATTTCTAAGAATCCTACCATCTCTAATTATGAGAGTCCTTTCACCTGCCTAGACCCCCTTTCCCCCTCATTCGTAAAGTGAAATTTTGTGCTTTATACATAGTAAGCTTAATAAATGTCTCATTCATTCATTCATTCTAGATGAGGATTTTTTTTTTTTTTGGTGAGGCAACTGGGGTTAAGTGACTTGCCCAGGGTCACACAGCCAGTAAGTGTTAAGTGTCTGAGGCTGGATTCGAACTCAGGTCCTCCTGACTCCAGGGCCGGTGCTCTATTCACTGTGCCATCTAGCTGCCCCCTAGATGAGGATTTCTTAAATTGTTCCCTGGTGTCTTTTGAGTGACATGAATTCTGTGAGAAAACGTTTATGATAGTGATAATTTTCCCTCTAAAATACTAAAAGTGAAATTATATATTAAAGATACTTCACAAAATTTTTCACTTTGAAAATAGGCTTAATTTCTAGCTCTCCTAACACTGGTCTAACAATTTATTCTGGAGGTATTCTCACCTCCCTTCCCTTTTCTACATCCCAGTATCTCCAGGGTCTATTCAATATATTCCAAACCCAACAGTGTTTTGTGCCCAAATGAGTTTGGAAAAACCTAGATTAGATGATCTTTGAGGACTCTTTGATCTTCAAAGTTCTATGATCTATATGAAAAAAAGGATGCAAATCATTCATTATAAGGAAAATACAAACCAAAAGAACACTGAAGTTTCACCCTATACCAGCAAATTGGCAGAGATGACACTGTTAATCTGAAATGATCCTAGTTGTGCACAAGCTCTTTAGATACTCCTCCACTGTAAGCATTTCATTGTACCTCTCTAAAAATTGTGTTCTGGATGATATTCTATAAATGTACTTGTAGAGCATGTGTTTGAAACTTTAAATGTATCTTTCTCATGAGAATATTATAATATTTCTACTATCCAACTATAATAATTCCCTTCAGAATATTCTACAAAAATCTATTACTTATGATGTAATTTTTAAAAAATGCAATGAAAATATTATTGCAATTACACAAAACAAAAAGCATAAAATTTATAAAGAAATGAGAGCTTTAATATAATATTTTATTAATGATGTCTACAAGTCAATTCAATTCAACAAAGGATAATTAATAGGTATAATAGGTACTATGGATACAAAGAAAAAAATGGAAGAAAAATTCCTATCTTCAACAACCATGTGTACAGATAAATTAAAAAAGATCACAAGATAAGATTTAGACCTGGAAAGAACCTCAAAATACAACTAGCTGAGTGTCCTTATTTTAGAAACATTCAGGCCCATCAGGTTAAGTATCTTGCCTAAAAGTCATACAGGTAATAAGCAAAGAGACTAGATTTTACTGTAAACCCTTTAACTCCACAGGCAGAGTAGAGGAGTGAAACAGTGTAGTACAGCAAAAAGAGCTCTTACTTTAGAATTAGAGGAACTCTGTCCAAACTATGCCTCTCAAACTTAGTGTCTGTTTCACCATAGGTAGGTCCTTCCTTATTTCCCTCAATTGCAAATTAAAGGGACAGACTAGATATTGTCTTTGGGATCTTAAATCTCTCCATCCTTCAATACTGACTGTCCCAGGCTATCACTTACCTGACTTTCCTCCCTTCCCAATCTCTATCCTAGAGTTAATCAGTTCAATTCTACAATATCTTCTTTTCAGGAATCCTTTGCTTTCCCTGTCCTAATGATGCTCGCATTTGGCTCAACCCCAGTTCCAGATTATTCTCATCATCTGCTTCCTTTGCACATAATTTCACTTTACAAATGAGAGAAAAAGGAAGGCCAGGGAGGTGAAATTGCTATCCTAGTCAGAGATTTTAAGACTCATAAATAACACATCCCATGTTGCTGGTAGATCAGAAGGAAATCACACAACTGAGCCAACTGGGTACACTAAAAAAACTCTATTATCTAATCTCATCTGAGCCCTCATCTCAGCAAAACAATATTTTTCCTTCTCCTCTGGATTATCTATCTATTTCACTCCCCTAAGAAACCATCCCAAACATTCTCTTTGTGAAAGCATCCCCTGCCTCCCCATCCAACTAAGGACCATACTTTATCTTTTACTGAAAAAAAAAATAAAGATTATCCTCCATGAGCTCCCTTTTCTCTCCTCTACATCTCAAAACTCTTTAACATCATCCATCATTCTCTTCTTTTACCCTAATCTGTGATGAAGAAGTGGCATTTCTTCTACATAAAATCCTTGATGCCATTCCCTCCTTCTTCCCCTTCCAGAATGTGTCCACAATTGCTCATCATCTGGTCTTCAACCTCTCCCATCTACTGGTTCCTTTCCTGCTACCTACAAGCACACTCAGTTCTCTGTCCAAAAAAAAAAAATCCATTATGGTGGCAGCTAGGTGTTACAGTGGATAGAGTACTGGCCCTGGATTCAGGAAGACCTGAGTTCAAATCTGGCCTCAGACACTTGACACTTACTAGCTGTGTGACCCTGGGCAAGTCCCTTAACCCTCATTGCCCCGCCCCGCCCCCCCAATCCCTTACCATCTCTTTGATGTATTACCCTATATCTCTCCTCCCTTTCTCAGCTAATCTCCTAGAAAAAGTTGTCTATACTAATCACATTCTCTTCTCCTCTCACTTATTCCTCAATCCTTTGCAGTGTGGATGCAAATATAAGCACTCAACTGAAACTGCTCTCTCCAAACAAGTTACTTTGGCTTCTTAGTTGCCAAACCAGAGGGTTTTTTCTTAGTTATCATCCTTCTTGGCCTCTCTGCAGTATTTAGCACTGATGACCTACCTATTACCTGTCCTCATAGATACTCTCTCTTCTCTGGGTTTTTGTGGCATTACTCTCTCCTCATTCTCCTCTCCTACTTGCCTGCCTATTCATTCTCATTCCTGGTTCATTTTCCACATCATGGCCCCAACGATGAGTATACCCTAAGGCTCTTTCCTGGACCATTTTGTCTCTACACACTCTCAGTTTATGACATCAACAGCTGATATGGCTATCATTATCATCTCTATGAAGATGACTTTCAATTCTGTATATCAATCTCTACTCGAGTTCAAATCTTGCTCCTCCAACTACCTATTGGAAAGATCAAAATTCATATTATCTCTAGTTTCTACCATAAAATTTCTACTGTATTGCTTCTACAACATAGTTGATTTTATGCTGTATTGATTTTATAACTGAGTGTGCATCTGTCCAAATCTATGTCTTTGGCGTTGTTTTTTATATTGCATTTATTTTTTTTCCTAGTTACATGTAGAGATAGTTTTCAACATGTTTTTATAAGTTTTTTTCCCTCCCTCCCTCCCCCCTCCCCAAGACAACAAGCAATCTTGATATAGGTTATATATGTACAATCACACTAAACATATCTCTGCATTAGTCATGCTGTGAAAGAAGAATCAGAGAAAAAGGGAAAAACCTCAGAAAAAGGAAAATAAAAAAAAGTAGAAATAGTATGGTTCAATCTGCATCTAGATTCCACAGTCCTTTCTTTCTTTCATTCTTTCTTTTTTGATTTGGAGAGCATTTTCCATCATGAGTCCTTTGGAACTATCTTGGACCACTATTGCTGAGAAGAGTCAAGTCTATCACAGTTGATCAACACACAATGTTATTGATACTGTGTATAATGTTTTCCTGGTTCTGATCATCTCACTCAGCATCAGTTCATGCGAGTCCTTCCAGATTTCTCTGAAATCCGATTGCTCATCATTTCTTCACATTGATTTTTTAAAACTTTGTGTTCTAAATTTTCTTCCTCCCTCCCTCCTCAACCTTCCCTATGGAATCAAGCAATTCAATATGTCATACATGTGCAGTTGTGCCAAGCATCTTCACATTAGTCAAGTTGTGAAAGAAAATAGAATAATTTTAGAAAGAGGAATTAACAATTAAAATTCTACTTCAATCTGTATTCAAATACCATCAGTTCTTCCTCTGTTGATGGTCTGCATTTTTCATATGTCCTTCTGATATCATCCTGCTCATCATTGCTTTCACAGTTACTATTGCTACTGTATTACCCTCCATCCTATTCCCTCCCCTTGATATTTACTCCATTTTCTATCTTCTCACACTAACACTCCTCAAAAGTGTTTTGTTTTTTACTGCCCCCCTGCCCTAATCTGCCCTCCCTTCCTTCACCTCTCCCCCACCCCTTTTCCCCTTCCCCTCCAACTTTCCCTCAAGGCAAAATATATTACTATACCCGCTTAAATGTTTATGTCGTTCCCTCTTTGAACCAATTCTGATGAAAATAAGGCTCACTCACTCCCCCACTCCTTCCCCATTTTCCCCTCCACTCCATAGGCTTTTTCTTGTTTCTTTTATGTGACAAATCTATGTCTTTGTTTTGTTTTGGTGAGGCAATTGGGGTTAAGTGACTTGCCCAGGGTCACACAGCTAGTAAGTGTTAAGTGTCTGAGGCTGGATTTGAACTCAGGTCCTCCCGAATCCAGGGCCAGTGCTCTATCCACTGCACCACCTAGCTGCCCCTCAAATCTATGTCTTTGAATTGAATTCAAGAATTTAGCTTTCCCTCTGAATTAGTTTAGTGTTAGTTTAAAAGAAAAGTTGTTACGTCTCATGCCAGTATCACCTAGGATAATTTCCTGGATATCTGTTGTTAAGTCCCACAAAATTACCATCCCCAAAAGATACATTGTCCTTTTCTGTTTTTGTGCAGCTGAAGGCGTTTTTAATTTCTTCCAAGGACACAGCAAGTCTGTAGTTGATCCCCTGGCAAGGACAGGTGGATTCCATAAAACAATTACAATTCCTTAGTTAACCTCACCTGAATGCCAGCTCATGTTTCTCAGTATAGCCAATCCTAATGTTCCTACCCCAACCCTACAACCTATCACCTTTTTTCCACACCTACGAAGATCCCTCCTTTGTTGGGTCTCAGCAACAAAGTTCCTTTCCTTCTCTTAGGGTTGCTGGTTTTGCTGAGGTTGGCAGTGCAATCCACTTTATTAACAGTTACATGCATCATTATTAATAAATTGATCTTGTTTGGGGTCCATACCTCAGTCTATCTTTATTTTTATTATTTTTTTTTTTGCAGGGCAATGGGGGTTAAGTGACTTGCCCAGGGTCACACAGCTGGTACATGTCAAGTGTCTGAGGTCGGATTTGAACTCAGGTCCTCCTGAATCCAGGGCCAGTGCTTTATCCACTGTGCCACCTAGCAGCCCCACAGTCTATCTTTATTAAATGTACTTGAGCACTACTGAACTGATTTCCATTTGTAAATACCATAGGTATCTCAAACAACATGTCCAAGAGGGAATTCATCTTTTCCCAAAACTCACCTACACTTCTGAACGTTCCTGTTTCTGTCTTGAAAATCACCATCCTTCCAATCACCTAGGTTGCAAGGGATTTATCCACGACTTTTTACTCTCCCTTATTCCATGAATTTAATTAGTTGCCAATGCTTATCATGTCTACCTCCACAGTCCTATTCTCTCTACAGACATGGCTAGCACTCTAATTCAGGCCTTCCTCACCTCTGGACTAGACAACTATAAGAGCATCCTAAGTGGTCTCCCAGTTTCAAATCTCTCTTTTCTCCAGTCAATCCTGAACACAACTGTCAGTGTTTTTCCTCAATTACAGATTATATTATTCACTACAAAAACTTCTCTGACTAAAATCAAATCTAGCAACTTTTAAAGTTCCTCACAACCTGGCCCTAACCTACCTTTACAAATGTATTACATTATGCCCATTTTCATACTTTATGGTCCAGTCAAGCAGGCTTTCTTGCTGTTCCTCATAACAGATATTCTTTCTCCTATCTGCATGCCTTTCCAATGGCTGCTTTCAATGGCTGTCTCCAGTGCCTAGAATGTACTCTCAACTCCTTAATAGCAGGGACGGCTTCACTTTTTTTTTTAATCTTTAATATTTTATACACTTTTTGGACATAGTAGGTAGTTAATAAATGTTTGAGCTGGAAGGGTCTTTAGAAGTCATCTAGTTCAATATCATCCTTTCTATAGATGATGAAACAGGCTATGAGATTTAAAATTGGATATAAGCTCATTAAACTCCCCTTTTAACCTTTCCCTTATATATCTCCCAGATAAATCTATTGAATCCAATCTGGTGTTTTGCCTGGCAGCCTCACAAAGTCTGTCGTAAAATCTGCTTGGTCTTTCGTTAGCTTCCTGAAATACACTTATAAATTTCAGCCAGTTTTCAGTTTTCTAGAGCAAGATTCCATTCCCTTCAGAAGTATTTCCCAGGTTACAGGTCTTATCCAGGATAGGCAGATAAAAAGGAGGCAGAACTAGGATTTGAACCCAGATTCCAAATCCAATCATCACGGTGCCTGACCAGGGTTTAAATCAATAGACTCTGGGTCAGCTATGTGGTGCAGCAGATAAAGTACTGGCCCTGGATTTAGGAGGACCTGAGTTAAAATCTGACCTCAGACACATGACACTAGCCGTGTGATCCTGGGCAAATCACTTAACCCCCATCGCCCTGCCAAAAATAAATAAATCAATAAATAATCAATAAATCGATTAATTAATTAATTAATATACTCTGTGGATAGAACTCTATAATGTCAAAAGCATTCTCAGATCACAAAACTATTAATTCTCCTAATTTGCATTCCTAGGAGCTCAATGAGAGGCAGACAGGTGGTTCAGTGGATAGAGAGCTGGGCCTGAAGTCAGAAAGACCTAATGTCAAATACAGCCTCAGACACTCCCTAACCTATGTGACCCTGGGCAAAGTCACTTAACCTTTTCTTGCCTTAATTCACTGGAGAAGGAAATAGCAAAGTACTCACGTCTTTGCCAAGAAAACCCCATGGACAACACTGGCATGCCATGGTCCAAAGGGTCATGGAGAGCATGTTACAGCTGAACAACAAGGGCCTTAGTTATTCAGTCAAAACAGGCTCCACTGCATCGAGGCTTCACCCTCTAGAAAACAAGGGCATTGAGCCAAGCAGCTCCTAAGTCTCCCTTCAGCTCTCAAATGTATAAAACTATAACTAAGGATGAAACTGGAGATGTTGACCCTAGAGAAGCAAATGTGTCACTGCTGCATTTCCATAGCTAAAGAATTAAAGTCGAAGCAATTCAATGGAACATCAAGTCAGGAGACCTAAGTGGGAGTCCTTGTCATTTCCCCTCTCTGAGCCTTAATTTCCTCACCTATGAGACATGATGATAACATTGTACCAACCTCACAAGGTTATTGTGGGAAAAAGTGTAAACTACATCAACGTGTTATGTTTATCAGACTTGTTTTCTTTAGCAAATAAGGACAGAACAGGGAGCAACAGGCATTAAGTTGCAGAGGTAGATTTAGGCTTGATGTAGGGGGAAAAACATTTTTGTTTATTTTGGGGTTTTTTTTGTGGGACAGTGAGGGTAAAGTGACTTGCCCAGGGTCACACAGCTAGTACATGTCAAGTGTCTGAGATCACATTTGAACTCAGGTCCTCCTGAATCCAGGGATGGTGCTTTATTCACTGCACCACCTAGCTGTCCCCAGAAAAAAACTCTTAACAATTAGAACTGCCCCCGGTTGGAACCAGCCTAGCTCCACAAGATAGTGGGCCAGTGGAGGACAAAGTGGAGGTGGGGTGACCATTTGTCAGGTATGATGTAGAAAAGATTCTTAGGATAAGTTTAACTTGATGGACTTTGAGGTCTCTTCCAATTCTGAGATTCTATGATGTATATGGTAAAAGGTTTCCAAAAAAAATTAAGTGCTTTCAGATTCACTACAATAATGTTTAACATTCAGAAAACAGTTCTCATTAAAATAAATCAGGCTTAGAGCTAATCATTTACATAAAAATTCATTTGCTATTACAACTAAGCCCTTCAAAACAATATTGTATATCCTAAGAGAAATAGCACAGTCACAAAAAAATAGATAAACACTCACTTTTTTATTTCTCGGAGGAGCATTCGTATAAGGATTGCCTGAAGTGGCTCAACCATCAATTTTCTCCACATATCCAATGCTAGCTGCCAGGAGCAACATAAACAATATATGTGAAAATCATTGTAAATGTAGTTTTCAAATGCAAATAAATCCATTAATGTATATGTTATATACATATGTGAATGCATATTTATGAATATACACACACATATACAGTCAACCTTCAACATTTACATGTTTAACTCTCGTGACTTCAAGCATTCATGTGATTTTATTAGTAACCTCATTTTCACTTTCGAGTTGGCAACTGTGCACATTCCCAGCTATGTGAAGGAGAGGGAAAAAATAAGAAGCATGGCACATGCAAGTTTGTGGAGCGGCTGGATTCCAACTAGGCACTTCACTGGACTTGTTCATTCTACCTTTGTAAAGAGCTTACTGTGCATTTGCTGCATATTTTTACTGTTTGCTTTAAAACTCAAGTTCTGTGTTGCAATTATTCCCCCAAAGCATAGTGCAAGTCCTTTGGGCTTTAAGCTCAAACATACAAAGTCAGTGATGTGGCTTACTGAGAAAATAAAAGTGTTAGATAAACGTCATGCCTGCAGTCACTATCACCAGCAAGTCTGGTGTTAACAAATCAATGCTTTGCTAGTCTAGTCACATTCCAACAGTAGCAACTAAAGTCCCAGAAACCTCTCCCTTGGTTTTCAGAGTGCAGCCAGGTGGAGAGGTTTAGGACAATATGGTATACTCTCACACTCCTATCTGATACAGCGGAAAGTAAGATTCAGGTTAAAAGATGTTTTAGTTTTAAAAATATTATTTTCTATACAATGTTTATGGTACTGTAGATTTCATGTGTTATGAAAAGTGAATGTTGTCTGCAATGACTGGCACAAAAGGTCGCTGAATTATAGGGAATTACTGGTGAGAAAAATGCTTTGCATGTTACCAATTTTATTTTGTTTATTGCATTTTATGAGTTATTTCATGGTTATTGTGTTAAAAAAAGTGCATATCATCAGAATTAATATTTTCTTTGAAAGAACTGTAGGCAGAAAAATGTATTTTCAGCAAACTCTAATGAAAGTTTTTAGTTTTTGGTGGTCATGGGAACCTAACCCTCTATTTCCAACAGGTTCAATGTATCAACGTTCACATTTTTTACTTTTGCGCCATTGACTTTAGCACTGTTTCCTAGGAATAGTACTCCCAGGAAAGTTGAAGATTGACTATATTTCCCAATTAGAAACACTAATATTTTTATTTGAGATATGATTCCATTTCATGTAAAAAAAAGCATCTATTTCCTACTCATATATATGTTAAACACACATACACACGTCTCAAGTTTTACCTGGTTTTGTATTACTGCACAAATAATCTGATTTCTTTAATACTGATTTTAATGAATCTTTCAGTTAAAAATTAGGATTTAGGGGGCAGCTAGATGGTGCAGTCGATAAAACACTGGCCCTGGATTTGGGAAGACCTGAGTTCAAATCCGACCTCAGACACTTGACACTTACTAGCTGGGTGACCCTGGGCAAGTCACTTAACCCTCATTGCCCCGCAAAAATAAATAAATAAATAAATATTTAATAGGCTTGTTCAATCCAAATAAGTTTTCTAATCTTTATAAACATGTTCATATTATAATAGCTTAAAAATTACCTACCTCTCCTATTTCCATAAGTGGTTCATTCATATCTACACCACCATAACCATACTGAAGGTCAGCTTCTGTCAATTTATTCTTCTTTATAAATTGTGTGTTGAGATACCTAAAAGAAAAATACATCCCCATCAGATAAAACAAAGAAAAAAGTCATAGGTAAAATAAATTTACTGAAAAGTTTAAAATTAAACTATGAAAATACGTTTAGTAATAGCACAGTCCACCAGAAAATATTAATATATTAAATAAGAATATTTAAATAACAGAAAGAAAAGTAATCACCCCATTTCTCACTGCCTGGCTCCAAGATAAACATAAATACACATCTTAGCACAGTAAAATCTATTAACCCACCACCATATAATCCAGCAAAGTCTTTCTATCCTAGAATCTAAAGCAACCCAATCACTCAACCAAGGCTCAGGAAATCGGGCCAAATAAGATCTAGCAAATATTTTGTTTTATCAATGTGTTTTACTATAGTGGGCAATAACTTCATTACTAACACATTAACAACCTGTAAAATAAACTAAAATTAACACTGCATTAATTAATTTAATAATGGGGGGACAGGGAAATATGAGCCAGATTGTCTGATTTAGTTTTGCTAATATGAGAATTGTGTAAACACTAGTTTGTAATAAAAGCTCATACTGATATAGTACTTTATGTTCTAAAAAGTGCTTTCTCTACAACAAACCTGTGAGGTAGGAAGTACAAATATCATTACTCCTATTTTACAAATGGAAAAATAAGATTAAGTGACTTTTCCATGGCCACAAACTGTTAGAGGTAAAATGCAAACCCAGATCTCAATGTCATGTGCATCTTTCCAATATATCACACTGCTCCTCTCGGTCTTTATGAAGGTGACAATCGGGTCACAAAACAAAAACAAAAAGCATACTAAAAAAGAGGCAATATTATGCTACTATCTGGGAGATGAGAACAAAGAAGTGATGGGAAGATGCTGAGGGTTTGAAGGATAAAGCTTAATTAGCTACAGAAACAGAACTGTTTGCACTGCTTTATCAGGTACATGAACCCATGATAACTGAGTATCACTACCTAAAGAAATAATGTGTCAGTGACACATGCAGCCTATTTGAACACTCATTCTGATCAAACAGCAAGCTTCCTGTTCCATTCTGTAGGACACTTAATCTGCTAGAGTTCTTCTAAGGCCAACTGGCCTACATTTGTAGCAGATCATCTGCTGTTCCAATATTCAGAAGGAAGGTCAAAGATCATTTGACCATATTTAAAGAAAATGAAAAGCTACATAACCAACCAGTGTAATATGCCACACTAAACAACCTTAAAATATTCTTAATGAGTTAAATAAAGAAAAGAAAAACAAAAGCACTAAAAACACCTATAATACAACCCCTGAGACCCCTGAGTATGGCTTAATAATAACATATAGCAGGATTCATGCAGTTTCCAACCAACCAACTGAAAATAAAAGTCAACATGCAGGGACATAAGGAAAGCTAACAATTCTCCAATTTCAGAATGTGATTTAAATGGTTGTGCTACTCTTAACTATGCATTCAAGTTTCTCTAATAAACACCAATTTATAATATTTTTTTTTAAGATGCAGTATGGTCTAATGGGAAGAGCACTATTCTTGGAGTCAGACAACATGACTAGGTGAGCTTGGCTAAAGGGCATCATACTTCTAGATTTTGGTTTTCCCTACCCCAAGGAGTTGTTGTGAGGAAAGCATTTGGAAAAAAGATACTACTAAAATCTCTTCCTGACATAACCAGGTTTTTTAAAAAAGAAATTACCCAGGAGGTTCTGAGAATGAAGAATTGGCTGAGACAAAACAGCTTAAATCAAAGAAATCTGAACAACACCTACTAGTGCTTTTGATGTTCATTTCTTGATGAGAAGACGTGTGTCTCTAAGTGACTGTAGAAATGATAGAGCTTAATGTTCAATAGATTCCTGCTTCGTTAAAAAACACTTAAAAATTAGATGATTCCCTTCCTCTCATTTTGGGGAACTGGTGATTTGACATTACAGTGTGAGATCTCATGTCATCTTTGATGAGTCAAAATTTACTCTATAGAATTTTACAGATAATGGTAAAAAGAAAACTGCTAAGTCATTCACTAACTTACCCTACTTCCATTTCCATAAGAGAAAAATGTGTCTCTCTATAGTTTTAATAGAAACATATCACAATTTTATTAACTGCTGAGAAAACAGAATTGATTTCTGATTGAAATCCTTCCCTAGAAAAAATGATTAACATAGAAAATAAGAATCATAGGTAACATGGTCTATCAAGTATTGATAAGATCACCAGTCTATGACAAGGAAACTGCTGATAATAAAGTGATACCCCCAAGAGATTCAAATGGGTATATCTAAATAATGACATTCTATATTAATAGACCTACTCCAACATCTCAATTAAGGTGTAGGTGACTAAGTTCTTAAAGGTTATGCCAGTAAAATAGAAATTATTAAATCTGTTTCATCTGAGAATCAGCCTACTTTGGACAGCCACATCACCAGAATCTTTAGAGGGTAATGAATTTTTGGGTTATAGTATCTCTTGAAAATCGTCTTCTTAGTTATAAACAGATTGTGATCTGCACAGAAGGAATACTCGCAGCAATGAAATCATGGTTCCTTGAAGTACTGTTGGATTTGGACTGATACCAGGGTTTAATTAAAGGACTAATACATAGACAAAAGTTTGGAAATATTTAAATAAATTTTGTGACTGAAAAAAAATAAAAATCAAGCAATGATTCTAAATGGATTGTAGATGCATTTATGCATTGAAAGTGTGATGACAGAAATAAATTTTTTTTAGAAAATTACAAAATTTTAGGGGGACATTGTAGTATAGAAGGAAGTATTGTATTGTACAAGAGAGGGCACTGAATTATGAGTCAGAGGGTCTGATTCTGAATCCTGGAACAATTATTTATTACTTGTGTGACTTCAAATCAAGACACAACCTTTTTTGGGCCTGTTTTATTATCTAAATTAGAGTACTGGACTAGATCATCTAACATTTCTTCTATCTGAATCCTATGTTCCTATTCCTAAGAGCCCAGAAAGCAAAACTGAAGAGGAACCAAATAAATATGAGAAAAAATATACAGGAAAGTTTCCTCTGAAAGGAATTCTGAGTATTCACTAATAATTGAATCTACTTTAGAAAACTCTCATTGTGTGGAAATAATTCTTTGTTCTCAAGTACTCTATTTCATTCTCCAGTTTCCAAAGAAGCTAAATGAGATTATTGGCAGAAAGGATTAAGATAAAAAAGTTCAGGGCAGCTAGATGGCACAGTGGATAGAGAACTGGCTCTGGAGTCAGGAGTACCTGAATTCAAATCCAGCCTCAGACCCTTGACACTTACTGTGTGACACTGGGCAAGTCACTTAACCCCAATTGCCTCAAAAAAATCAACAAGTTTCCAAAGCATTTATTTGCATAGAATCTGTGTTTGAACCAAGTCTGTGTGAAAGATCAATGAATAGGCACATTATTGATAATCCAAGTTATAGCCTAGTTATGCCCATCACACTGCATAATTGTCCCGTGAGTCACCTATAATTTCAGAGATTTTGAGGCTTTGTTGATTCACAGCCATGTGACATTATACCCCTCCCCCAAAATGGTGTTAATAAGATGGCTTTTGTGTCATGGGACAGTCTGGATCAACTTTTCCTGCTTTCTTTTCATAATACTCCACTTCACAACATTGAATTTCTCTTTGTTTCCCAAACAGGACATACACTTTTCCACCCCGGAGGATCTCCACAAATTATGCTTGATGGTAAAAAGCACTTCTTCCTCATCTCCACTTGCTGAAACTCTTCTTATCCTTAATGGTTCTCAAGGATGCCATTTCTATCAAGTCTTCCCTGAACCCATCCACTGGAAGTGGTGTCACTCATCTCAGACAGTCTTTGGGTACTTTGTCAGAACCTTTCCTCACCTTTATAACACAATACCTTGTGTCATCATTATGCATAAGACTTTTCCCCTTTTAAAACCGTAAATTCTTTCATGACAGATTGTGTCACTTTTCATCACCTCAGCACTTGGCTGAAACTTGCACAGAGCAGGTACACAATAAGTATGGCCGACATCGTTCAATTTTAACTTATTAACATGGCAAAAAGTACCTTCACAAATATTTTTAAGCCTCTCTTAAACCTATTTTAAATGATTTTTTTTATTGCTTCAGGTCAGAAGTAGCTTAATTTGAATTTTAATTCATCATAATCCTTTGTATATGTTAGGAATGAAACTTTATTAACCAAGACTACATATTATTCTTAAATTAAGAATATGTTTAAGAGATATTTTGTCTCTTTAAATGTTATAAAATGGCTTAACTTATATAAGGATTTGGTGTTTTTCCAAAATCATTTAAAAAATCATTTGACATAAGGTTCAAATATATTTATAATACAAATAATGAGTTAAGCTTATCTGAGGTTTTTGATCATTAGTCCTAAACTACATGATACAGATAGAGGTAATGTAGACTTTTTTGGGGGGAGAGGGGGCAATGAGGGTTAAGTGACTTGCCCAGGGTCACACAGCTAGTAAGTGTCAAGTGTGTGAAGCCAGATTTGAACTCAGGTCCTCCTAAATCCAGGACCAGTGCTTTATCCACTTTGCCACCTAGTTGCCCCTGGTAATGTAAACTTTTATTGAAGTTAGCATCTAGGTGGTACAGTGGATAGAGTATCAGGTCTAGAATCAAAAAGACTCAACTCCCTGAGTTCAAATCTGATTTCAGACATGTAATAGCTATGTGACCCTGAACAAGTCATTTAATTTTTTTTTGCCTCAGTTTTCCCATCTATAAAATGAGTCAGAAAAGGAAATGGCAAACTGCTCCAGTATCACTGCCAAGAAAACGCTAAATGGGGTCACAAAGGGTCAGACATGATTGAACAACAACAAAGTTTGTTTTGTTTTTTTTTACTAGGGGTGTGCCCCACTTTAAGAAAATGCAATGTTAGAAAACCTAAGCTTACAATAACAATAAATTAGAATGTGATTGTATTATTCTATTCACAAAAGAATTGCTACAGAAGCGTTTGAATTAGGAGTCCTCAATTATTTAAAAGACTATTGTATATTTGATAGAAGCTAAAGAACAAAGTTAACAAATATCAAATGATTATCAGTACACCAAATGAATTCTTCAGTTGTTATATGCCATCATATTAGACAATGATATGATATAAAACTATGATAGGACTGATAAAAAGTTTTACTGACATATTGCCCTTCTGGATCACTATACATAAAGGGAGACCTATATTTTACAGATCAGGCTAAATCAGAGTATTAAAATTTCTTTGTACATTGTGACACTAAATTCCAATTTCACAAATTTTAAATTGTTTTCATGAAACAAGCCTCTTTATGAAAGTGATCAAGAGTTGTATAAGATCGTTGGCATCGTAACCTTTCTTTTCTTTAATGGTACTACAGAGCAATAAAAAGTAAAACTAAGACCAAGAGGGAAGACTATCAAAAATATGGGGAGGGGGAGAAAAGGAAAAAAATAGGGAAAATGGAAGTAGGATACAGTTATAGCTTCAAGAGGAGTTGTTTTCACTATCAAGTGATATAGTAATGGGCAGAGGGAAGACATTTAAGTTTTTATATATATATTTACCCCACTTTCTGTTTTGCTGAGTGGTTTTATTGAACATGTTTTTAGAAGCCTGAAGAAAACAATGTCTAGTATATCTCTTCTTTATATTTTCAATTAAAAGTATAATCAATTCTCAATTATCAACAGCCTTGAAGGGGAACACTGGTTTGGATTATTTCCCAAACTTTATCGGGTCTGAAGCTTCATTTTATGAAGGACAACCCTTCTTTCAGGTGCAGGCTTTCTTCCCTTCTCATAGGTGAGCTTCTTACTACAAAACACTGATACCATCTACCTGGTCTAAGCCATAAAAGGGAAACTTGTTGGCAAGCAGGATGAACCCACCTGGGTAGCAGGTAATTCTTATTCTCTTCTATAGCAAACATTAGTAAACAGGTACCAAGTAAAGCAAACCATCATCTTAAACATTTGAATTCGTACAATAGTTACTGGGCTCATAGTTTAAAAGTATATTTACCTGTATAAACAGTCCATATAGTCTGCCCCTTTGCTATATTCTTCCCAATACCTATGATACATAACCAATACTTGTTCTTCAGACTCCAGAACTCTCTAAAAGAAAAAGAAAAGTCACTTTACAAGGAAAATATCATTTTCATTTAAGTACTACTACTTTACATTTGAATAGAATTCACTTCTATATTTTATATTTTATATTCACAATCACCTGTGAGGAGGCAGAGAAAGTATCACTACCCCTATCGTTCTGTTAAGAAACTAGGGTCTAGTGACTGGTCTAAGGTGACATACTGAATAAGCTGCAACATGGGAATGAGAATCCCAGGCTTCTGACTCCCAGTTTAAGACCCTCTTCCTTTATACCATATGGCTTACTTCTCTTTTAATGGTATTTTTCAAACAAATCCTTTTGTCATTATAATATCTCTAAATTATTTTGTAAAATATTCATTTCACTTACTTTTTAAACTTCTTTTCAAGGACTTGAAAAAACACAAACACTAACTTGTATCAAAAAATAGTGAAATGCCTTAAAGAAACTGAACTGAATAATTCCTAAACAGTAAATATAACACAAGGAAATGCCCCTCAGCTAGGATTTTTATTAAATGAAGTTTGAAAAAAGGATAAAAAGTTAAAATTTCCTCTTGTGAATCAATTTTTACAAACCTGCATATATAGCTCCTCATGAAAGTAAGTTGTACCTGTACTTCATATAAAAAAGTTTATAATTAGAAATACTGATCAGGTAAAATTTAAAATTAAAAAATAAGTCATTTCTTCATATTTATTTAATACCTAATTTCCGGAAAATGAAAATAAACTGATAATCATGGTAAAGGAAGAATGGATTGGAAACAGGAACTGGAATCCCTCTAACAGAAATTTTAAAGCACTAGTGCACACTTCTTAATATTTTACATTTATATATACATAAAGATTTCAGAACAAATAAATAATATAGTTACCTAATTCTATTAACCCCAAGTTAGTTACCTGAACTGACCCTTTTCTTTCTTGAGTTATCATTTCCTTAAAGTCATTTTAAGAAAAAACTAAGGAGCCAGTCAAGGTAACAAAAGCTACTTCAAAACTTTGTACTATCAAATAAGTTCAGTCTCTACTTCAAGATGTTCTACTAAAATCATCCTATTTCTAGAATCCAAAATATTTCATGTATTCACAATGAACAGAATATCTGAAACCTAGTATATGCTAAATAAATGCTTGTTAATACTGATGAATTTAAAATACTTTGCTTTTCCTTTTAAGAGATGAACTTGTTGCTTTTATAATCTTACCATAGTTGACAGTATGCTCCTACATATATGAAAAATAGTCTTAGATTAGAACCTATATGTAAAGTACTATAACATATTATCTTTTCACAAAAATAACTATCTTTTTTCAAATTTCCACATTTCAGTTTGTAAAACTGAATAGCAATAAAATATACTTGCTTGTCTAAGTTTGGACTTGCTGTTCTTCAAAAAATTTCTTATAAGTTAGAAAATACAGGCAATTCAAAAGTCCTTGGAGAATTTCTGAATTTTTAACCTAATTTTTAATTCAACCTGAAGGACAAGTTTAATAGAAACAATCTACAATCTACAAATGGTATTCAAAAGCAAAATGAATTTTTTTTAACAGATGAAAGAGACTTCAATCCTGCTCATTACAAGACAGTTTACCTTTTCATCTACAGTGACCAGGGGTGCTGACTGCATTCAAATCATGTTCTCATCAAGGGAACTAACCCTAACACAGCCAGAAAAAGCTTTAGGTGAGACAAGCAGTGGCTGACTATTTAAGAGTCACCAAAAAATAAAGATGAGAACCAGAAGTCAAAAAGTCAGATACTCAAAACAAATTTTAGTTCACAAATTAAATATTTTATTTAGCCAGTCTATTTCTGAGTTAAACAACATAGCGAAGAGTTTAAGATCAAATACCCCAATTGGTGCTACTTCACACTGGCTTTAGAAAAAAAAAAAAAAAGGTGGCCAGAGGAAGAGAAGGCTCTCACTGCTATTTCTCCACAACCAACTGTCCAGGATGTCTTTTTTGTTATTTCTTTCAACCCAGAAAGTGACTATAAATAGAAAAGGAACTATGTAAAAGAAATGCAAAAGTTCATAATTTTTAAAAGGCAGGATAGCAGCTACTCACATGTATATAACACTTTAAGATTCACAAGGTGTCTTCCTCACAATAACCCTCTGAGGTAGTAAGTACACATGGTAATCATCATCATTTTACAAGTGAGGAAACTGAGGCTCTGGAAAGTTAAGTGTCTTATCTAGGGTCACACACCTGGTAACTGTCAGAGACAGGAGATAATTGCACATCTGATTTCAAGTCCAGTAATCCCTCTGCTGCACTACCCTGCCTCTATGGATGCTAAGCACTTTTGTGGGGTGGGGTGGGAGGGGAGGCAATGAGGGTTAAGTGACTTGCTCAGGGTTATACAGCTAGTGTCAATTATCTGAGGCCCGATTTGAATTCAGGTCCTCCTGAATCCAGGACTGGTGCTTTATCCACTGTGCCACCTAGCTACCCCTGAGCACTTTTTAAAATTGAATTTTGTATTATATAGTCCTACAGAAAAATACCTCCTGCCTTGGCTACTAATATTATAATTTTCCATTTAATAAGGTAATTTTACTCTTTAAACAACTTCCTTCCCAACAATAGATCCTGTTTATAAAAAACTCATCAATTACTAGCCATTCAAATTGAACTGAAAAACCTTAATCTGGAAAGTAGTTACAAAATATACACCAACAACATGCTACTTAATTACCTTGTGCAAATGGCGTACGTGATTTTCCAAAAAAATTTTAGTCTCTGTGTAAAGTCTTTCACCAAGAGGTTCAGGATAGGCCACACATAAAGCATAGATGTCTCTAAATCTGTTGTCAAGGTTTTTTATATTCATTGTAAATGCCTTTTTTAAAAAGGTAATTTTAACTATTCATATGTATAATAAATATAATACATGTTTAGTTTTTTCACTTATAAAAGAAAAATTGGTACTTTTACTGCTTAGGATCATATGCATGATTCTCACTGAAAAATATAAAATACATTAGCCAGGCTTACAAAAAGGAGACTACTATAGGATTCATTCAGCAAAAAACACAAAAATCAATAAGACAACAGGACCTGCCCTAGAGGAGGCAGCAATATAGTAGCAACAGGACATGTACAATGACAACTATACCACAAGGTAGAGAGTGATTAGCACCATTAGAGTTCCATTAACAGAGAGCTACAGGGAATTTGGCTAAAGGAGAAATAACTTCCAGCTAACAGTGTTGATAAGATTTCACCTTATCTTTAGATGGTCAAATACCAATCACTGTAAACAAGTACTACTGTAAATAGAGAACTAGAAACAATTATCTTAGTTTCATTGGAATTATATGCAGGTAATGGGAATATAGTACTCAAATCCATGATGGAAAAATAAGATAAGTTTAAAATGAAAATTCAGCACAGTAATATAACCTACTAAAATCAATATAAGAAAAGAGGATGAACATATGTATTCAAAGGAAATTAGTGGCATGAATATACAATTCTTTTTCATCTTTTTTCCCCCCTTCCTGTCTTGCCCAGGCTGAAAGTGCAGCAGCCAATGTCAGGCCAGAAAAAAAAATCTTTAGACTAGAAAGGACCCTAAAAGGTCATCTACCATTTCCCATGTTGGATCACATCTTAAACTAGTGCAAATCACAGAATACAAGAATTGGGTGGTATCTCAGAAGCCACCCAGTCTAACCAGTAGCTATATAATACAATGTCCTCAGCAGGTGGCCATCAGAACTCCACCTCATCATGCAAACCATGCCACTTTTGAACAGGTCTTATTAGGAAATTTTCTTACCAAAAGCCTAAATCTGACTGTCAGAAACTTCTATTCCACTGACCCAAGTTTAAATCCTTGAAGACGTCTATCATGCTGCCCCTGAGTTCTTTTTGCCAAGTTACACATCCCAGGTTCTTTCTAACAATACTCATATGGAGGGATGTTACAGCCCTCTCACCACTGCAGATGCTCTCTTCTGGGCATCTTGTCAGGTCATCAGTATTCTTTCTAAAACCAATCACCTAAAACTGGTAAGATCAGAACTCAGGTCCTCCTGAATCTAGGGGAGGTGCTTTATCCACTGTGCCACCTAGCTGCCCCTATTCTAGCCATTCTTAAAGCAGCAGCCTAGGATGACATTCGTTTTGAGGGGGTACTATGTCACATTGTTTATTTCTATTGAGTTTGCCCCATACTAAAATCCTAAGACCGATTCCAAAGGAACTGTTGCCTGAACCTTTCCCCACTAGCCTATATTTATGAAGTTAATTTTTCAAATCCAAATGTAGAAACTGACACTTTTCTCTATTAAATTTCATCTTATGCAATTCAGTCCTAGGGATCCTTGATCTTTATGGATACTGATTTATCTAATATGTGACCGATTCTCATCTTAATATCGTATGTAAAGTAGATAAGCATATCTTATACGGCATGCCTTCTTTTTCAAAATCCTAACATTTATTCTTTTAATAATGTGTTCTAGAAGTTTGCTAGTTTAGAAGAATCTATCCAATATAAAATTCATTCATGTATTACTACACTATAAGAAATGAATGAGAAGAATTTAGAGACATGGTAATAACTGTAAGAACTGATAGAGTGAAATAAGCAGAACTAAGAGAAAAAACGCACAATAACTACAATGATGTATACAGAAAAAATAATGCCAATGTAATCCTATGTAATTACGTTGACCAAATCTGGCCCTATAGAAGAGCTAAGAAGATGCATTGCCTTTCACTGCAAAGGTGGGAAACAACTACAGGATAGGATAATGAAAATATTGTCAGATACAACTGATATGTTAGTTGGTTTTACTGAAAGTTTTTAAATCCTTTAAAATCTTTGTTTACATGAGAGGACTCAATGGGAATAGAAAGGATATATTCTAAAATCAAAGTACTATGACAACAAAATTACCAATAAAAATTAAAAACACCCATTAAATATTTCCCAAGTTCTAACAAATGCTCAGTTCAAATGACTGAGTATATTCTGCTATCCAGCCTAAATGACTTATTAGGACAATATCTGATAAGTAATCATCAATCACTTGAGAGGCCCCTATAACATTTCAGGAATTGAAAACTCAGCACAAAGCATTCTGACGGCATGAATGAACATCTGCAGAAGTTCACAACCTAGTAAGAAAGTCTTCCATTTGGACTAGGTCCAGGGCTTCCTCCAAGACAATGGCAATCAAGGCTGCTAAGCATATACTCCTTTTCTATGCTTTGCTTGATGTTAGTATTCAGGGCACCAGTAAATGGAGTTATCTCTGTGGTTGTATTTATCAAGGAATCTTGGATGAACTTAACATGTGTAAAAAGGACTCCATGTTACGAAGGTTTCAAAGCTACCTTTTGCTTAACCAAGTCAATTTGGAAAGGGGAGATAATCAATAAAAAATAAAGCAGAGGGCAGCTAGGTGGCGCAGTGGATAAAGCACCGGCCCTGGAGTCAGGAGGACCCGAGTTCAGGCCTCAGACACTTAACACTTACCAGCTGTGTGACCCTGGGCAAGTCACTTAACCCCAAGTGCCTCTCCAAAAAATAAAGCAGTATGTTGTAGTCTTCCTATCTTTTAGTCAACTGTGTGTGCTGCTCCAAGACAAAGTTTCTGTTAAACTCTCAAAACTTCATCAAGCATACCCACAAAACATGTACAGATCACATGTTAACATGTCACAAGTCAACAAGCATTTACTAAGTGTTTACTACATGCCAGACACTGCTATTCTCTGGAGATATGAATAAAAGCAAAAAGAGTCCATGCCCCCTAAGTAGCTCACATTCTGAGGGAAACAACAAGAAAATAACTAGGTACATACAAATTATGGACGGTAATTTCAGAATGGAACGACTAACAGCTAGATTGACCCTGAAAGGCTTCTAATAGAAAACAGAATTGGGGCTGTTTTGATGGAAGTCAGGAAAGCTAAGAGGTAGTAGTAGGCCTCCACCAGTCATGGACGACCATGGATCAGCGCCTTGAAGAGCCACAGGCCACAGTGTGGCTGTGCAGTCCGATACAGGAGCCGCAGCTCCTGCCGCAACGAGGACATCGGAAAACCACACTCTCTGTTGCCCATCGGTTCCTGCGTCTCATTTGTTTTTCTTCCTCCCGAGCTTGAAGGCCCATTTCAGCTGCGTGCAAGCTGCTCCTGAGTACTGAACTCCATCGGGCGCGGTCCTTGGCCATCTCCTCCCAGCTGTTGGTGTCTATTCCCAGAGCCCTCAAGTCTCGCTTGCAGACATTTCTGTAGTGAAGCTGGGGGCGTCCAGCAGGTCTTTGGCCTGAGGCTAACTTGCCATAGAGTAGGTCTTTAGGAATGCTCCCATCTTGCATGCAGTGCACATGACCGAGCCAGCGCAGCCGTCTTTGTTTCAGTAGCATGTAGGTGCTTGGAAGTTGCGCATGTTGGAGCACTTCTGTGTTGGTGATCCTATCTGACCAAGATATGCCAAGAATGCACCGAAGGCAGTGCATGTGGAAGCTGTTAAGCTTCTTCTCTTGTCTAGTATACGTAGTCCATGTTTCGCTGCCATACAGTAAGGTACTCAGGACGCATGCTCTATAGACGGCAAATTTGGTTCATCTTGTCAGTTTACTTGTTTGCCCAGACACGCTTGGAAAGCTTAGCCATGTTTGAAGTAGCTTTCCCAATCCTCTGATTGATCTCAGAATCAAGTGACAAATTGTCACTGACAATAGAGCCAAGATACGAGAATTGGCTTACGACATCCAACTGGTAGCTACCGATGTGTATCAATGGAGGCGACATAGCACTCTGACACATGACTTTCGTCTTTTTAAGATTAATGGTTAGGCCAAAGTCCATGCAAGCTTGGGAGAAGCGATCCATCAAGGCCTGCAATTCACGCTCTGAGTGACAGGCAAGTGCGGCATCATCGGCGAAAAGCAGGTCTCTAAGGGTGCTACCTCTCACTCTGGTTTTGGATCTCAGACGTGAAATGTTGAACAGGCCTCCGTCCAACCAGGAATGCAGATAGATGCCATCAGTTGACGAACCAAAAGCATGACGCAACAGCATGGAGAAGAAAATTCCAAACAGCTTGGGAGCAAGCACGCATCCTTGCTTGACTCCGCTGTTTATGCTGAATGCTTCAGACGTGTTGCCTTCGAACTGTACAACACCCTGTATGTTGCAAGGAAAGGAGCAAATGAGGCTATGGCGTTTAGGAGGGCAACCAATTCTCGAGAGAATTTCAAAAAGACCTTCTCTGTTAACCATATCAAACGCTTTGGTCAGGTCTATGAAGGCAATGAAGAGGGGTTTTCTTTGTTCTCTGCGCTTTTCTTGCAGTTGGCAAAGTGAGAAATGTCATGGAGATGAAGTGTCATGTACAAGGAACAGCAAGTATGCCAGTGTGGCTGGAATGTAATGAACATGGAATGGACCTAAGTATAATGACTAGAAAACCAGAAGGCCAAGTTATGAAGAACTTTAAATGCCAGAGGACTTTAAATTTGATCCTGAGGACCATAGAAAGCCACTGGGGTTTATTAAAGAGAGGAATGGGGGGAGGGGTCAGTAATGTAGTCAGACCTGTGCTTTAGAAAAATCACCCTGGGAGCAGGGTAGAAGATGAAATAGAATGTGGAAAGACTTGAAGCAGGAAGGCCATTTAATTATAGTATTGTCCACATGAGAGGGGGGTGATGCTAGATTTAGTGGAGAGAGATGTATAAAAGAAGAATTATAAGGAAAGAAACTAGATTTGGAAATGGATTGGATATAGGGGGTAAAAGTGGCTTAAGGATGACACTGGTGTTGGGAGCCAGAGTACCTGGGAGGATGGTGAAATGTTTTTTAAAAATCTAATTAGACAAGGCCTGGGAGTGATTTTGTTATGTTTTATGATCTTCAAAGAATAGAGAGGGGAAGTGAAATTTACTACAATGAGGAGAGAGTGAGGAGAAGGGGGATAAATTGTCTTACATAATCAGACACTTGAACTTTACTCCCTTCTGAACTGGTCAAAGGGGAGAAAAATAAACATACATTTTGTTTTTCTTTTGTTCTCAATTCAGGGAGGAAAGGGGAAAGGAGAAAAGGCAGATTGAAAAAAAAAACTTTTTAAACATATGTTCTATTTTGGACAAGCTAAAATGCCTACAGGATATACAATTTGAGATGTCCAAAAGGCAAGTGGTGATATAGCTCAGGAGACTAGGGCTTGATATATAGATATGAGAATAATCTACATAGAAATAATAACTGTATCCATAGTATATACTAAGAAGAGAAGAGGGTCTTAGTCAGATCCTTGGGTATACTCATGGGTAGTGGGCATGCCTTAAATAAAGATCCAGCAAAGGACTGAAAAAGAGCAGTCAGACAGGTAGGAGGTAAAATTTTTTTCCCCATAAAAGTATTTTATTATTTTCCAGGTACATGTAGAGATAGTTTTCAACATTTGTTTTTATAAGATTTCTAGTTTCAAATTTTTCTCCTTCCCTCCCCTCCCACCCCCTTCCCCAAGACAGCAAGTAATCTGATATAGATTATAGATGTACAATCACATTAAACATATTTCTGAATTAGTATGCTGTGAAAGAAGAATCAGTGCAAAAAGGAAAAACCTCAAAAAAGAAAAACAAACAAAAAAAGAAACAGTATGGTTCAATCTGCACCTATATTCCATAGTTCTTTTTTTTTCTGGATTTGGAGAGAATTTTCCATTATGAGTCCTTTGGAACTATCTTGGAACATTGTATTGCTGAGAAGAGTCAAGTCTATCACAGTTGATCAACACACAATGTTGTTGATACTGTGTACAATGTTCTCCTGGTTCTCTCATCTCACTCAGCATCAGTTCATATAAGTCCTTTCAGGTTTCTCTGAAATCCGCCTGCTCATCGTTTCTTACAGCACAATAGTATTTCATTACATTCATATAGCACAACTTGTTCAGCCATTCCCCAATTGATGGGCATCCCCTCAATTTCCAATTCCTTGCCATCACAAAAAGAGCAGCTATAAATATTTTTGTACATGTGGGTCCTTTCCCTGTTTTTATGATCACTTTGGGAAAAAGACCTAATAGTGGTATTGCTGGGTCAAAGGGTATACACAGCTTTATAGCCCTTTGGGCATGGTAGGTAGGAGGTAAATTAAAAGAAAGTACTGTCATGAAAACCCAGAAAGGAAAGAGAATCCAGAAGGAAATGGTGATCAACCATGTCAAATGCTTCAATGAGGTCAAGTAAGATGAAGACTCAGAAAAGGCCAGCAATTAAGAAATGACAGGTAACTCTGGAGTACTTTCAGTTAAATGAGACTAAAACCATATCAAAGAGAGGTTAGAGGGGAGTAAAAGGAAAGGAAGTGGAAATACTAAGTATAAACAACTCTCAAGAAATTTAGCCAAGAAGGGGAGGAAAACTATAGGACAATAGCTAATGGCGACAGCAGCATTATGTCAGGGTTATCAGTAGGGATGACAGTGGGGGCAATTTGTTAGAGAAAACAAAAATGGATGGGATCAAAGGCCCATATAGAAAGGTTTGCCTCAGCAAGAAGGTTCACCTCTTCATCCAAGTCAGTAGGGAAGGATATACTGGGGAAAGATCCTTGAGCAAAGTGAGATGAGGAGATAAGGCACAGATCACAGCAAATAGCATCCCTTTTTTCATGGATGTATGAGCCGAGGTCTTCGACCATGAAGTTTGGAGGAGTTGGTGGGGGAAGGCATGTTATCACAGCCTTGAAGAGAGGGATGAGATCTGCAGCCACTATGCAGAGGAGGATAGCAATGCCAATTAGGGATGAGGACAATGATTGCCTTGTTGCACTGAGGGCCCAGTGAGATTAGGTAACAAAATGGTAGTGAATTCAGTCAGTGTAGTCTCACGATTCCCTCTAGCTCAGTTCAGCAGCATGTGGATAGGAGAAAAGGGGGTATTATACAGGAGGAGCAGCCAAGGGTTGGGGTTTGGCAGACATGATCAGTGATAAAAGTAGGGGACAAGGGATTCAAGAAAAGAGGCTACTGTACAATTGAGATGGTTCACTAAGTGGTTAGATGGGGAAAGGAAAAAAGTGTAGCCAAATGTGTGGGGGTGGGGAGGTAGAGAAAGAGATTAAAGTTTGAGAGATGGAGGTTACACAAGATAAGAACATGAAGGCAGAAGGAAAGATGGAAAGATCATTCTCATAAACATCTTAAAGAAAAGAGAAATTAGGCATATGACATAGTTGTTATATTTCTGATCACCTTTTTCTTATTTCTTTTTTTCCCCCATTCTTTTGGTATCTTTCCATCCCTGAGATAACATTACAAAAGAATTCCTCGATGTATTTAAGACATCTCTTCAACAGGGATTTTCCCTCTGTAATTGGTCTGGTCTAGCCAATTTTACTGACTTCATCTTCCTGCCTGCCATTTCTACTTCCTCTACAATCAGTGGGCATCTGCTGCTTCCAGTACTTTGCTATTACAAGTATGGCTATAAATTTTTTGTTGTATATACTTTCCATCTTTTTCTAAGTAACCTGACTGGGGTGTATGTCTAACAGTAAAATCTCTGGATCAAAGGGTATGAACATTTGTCACTTTAATCACATAATTCCAAATTGCTTACCATAAAGAGAGGGGCCCACTGAAAACTCCACCAAGGCCATCTAAAATAAATGCCTCTGCTTTTCTTCTCATTTTCTTTTTAATTCTATGAAGTCTGGTTTCTGACCTCATCATTCAACCAAAACTATTCTAAGGTTACCAATGATCTCTTAATTTCAAATCTAATGGCCTTTTCTCAATCCTCAACCTTGATTTCTATGCACCCTTTGATACTCCATCAACCTCTTCCTGATACTCACTTTTATGTTTTCATGACACTGCTCTTTACTAGTTTTCCTCCTTCTTGGTCTCCTTTAGTTGCAATTCATCTACATCCCAACCACTAATCACGAATGTCTCCCAGGACTGTATTTGGTCCTCTTCTCTCTATATACTATTTTGTTGGTGATCTCATTAGTTCCCAGGGGTTTATTTATTTTCTATATGTCGATAATTTCCATATCTTCTTATCTAGTCCTAATTTCTCTGCTAAATTCTGGTTTTGCATCTACAACTACCTTGTTGGACATCTTGAACTGGATGTCTCAAAGACATCTTAAATTTAATATGCCCCAAACTGAACTAATTTCTCTCCTTCTACCCCCACTCCCTAACCCTTCTGAATTTTCCTATTAATATCATTTGTACCAACATCCTCTATAGTAATCTCAAAACCTACGTATTTTTCCTTTCTCCCTTGCTATCCCCCAATATCTAATCTGTTCTAAAGTCTTTTAAGTTCTACCTTTGTTACATCTTCTATGTGTCCCATTCTCTCCCTGCCACTACCTTAGGGCAGGCACTTGTCATCTTCCTCCTATCCCACTACAATGCCCTACTGTCTGGTCTCCCTGATTCATGTCTCTCTATTACAGCCCATTCTCCACTCAGTTGTCACATTAATCTTCCTAAAGCACAAGTCTGACCATGGCACTCTTCTATTCAATAAACTGTAGTGGTTCCTTATCACCTCCAAAAATCAAATATAAAAGTTTCTGGTTGGTTTTCAAAGCCCTTTATAACCTAGTCCCTTCCTACATATTCAGTCTTCTATTTTACTTTCTCCAGACATTATCTGTGACCTAATTATACTGGCTTCCTTGCTGTTCCTTCACACATAACATCTCCTGACTCTTTGTTTTCACTGGCTAACTCTTATGCCTGGAATTCTCTTGCACCTTGCTTCCCTGGTTTAAATGTTTTTTCCCCATTAATTCACTCATACATTCATACTGCTTCTAATTCTAAATATTGTGCTGGTGAAGCAAATTGAAGTGAGGGCAGAAAACAAGAAAAAAATAGCAATAGAATTCCAATCTAAAAAAAAAATCTAGATTTACATATATGATTGTTTGATACCTCAGGGAGGAGGGAGGGGAGGGAGGGAAAGAGGAATAAAAATCGAAACCCCAAACTACAAATAAAAATATTTATTATTTTTTAAAATCTAGATTTATATCTATCTTATACCTTACCTTGGCTAAAAAGGAACTGTACATCCAATGCAATAAATATAAAAAGTAAACTCCTAGTCATTCAGGATTGGGAAGGGTTTGCAGGGGATGTACCAGAGGACCCAAACTGTCATGAACAATCAATATTCTATGAAATTTTTATTACTTAAAGTGACCATTGATCCTAACAAAAAAAAAATCCAATTCTCTTTAGCACCACACACATAAAGGAAACTACTAAACATATAAAGGAAACAAATAAACCAACAATAATTACTGTAGATAGGCTATACAAACTCTTCTTTTGGTCTTTAAAGCCTTTCACAATTTGGCTCCAGGTTCATTACACGTTATTCTCCCTCACACACTCTCCATTATATATTACTCCCCTAAAATAATCTCCACAGTCCAGCCAAATTAGACTTCTTGCTGTTCAAAAATACCTTTTAATTCAATACTTCTGCATAAGTTCTCCCCCATGCCTGGAGCATCTTTCCTCCTTACTTCAAGCTCTTGTTTTCCCCAGTTCCTCTTTAAATTCAACTTAAAGGCAACCAACCTCCTTAGGATCACAGAACCATAAATTTAGAGCTGGAAAGAATCTTTGAGACCATCTAGTCTAACCCCATCGCTTAACTAATGAGAAAACTTCCTCATTTCCCCAGTTATTAAAGCCACCCTTGCCCTCCCCCCACTTGTGTGTGTACATATATATTCTGTATTTATATAAACACATCACCCTAAATGGAATGTAAGGTCCTTGAGGACAGGGACTATCTCATTTGGGTAGCTGTATCCCTAAGACCTATGATCAAGATGGAAACAATATTGAGTGACAAGCACACATACTGCTTATTTCACTAACTACAGAATAATGCCATATAACTTGAGATAAAAGATGTTTGATTCAAAGAATACTCTGAAGCTTTTTTTTTTTTTTGGTGTGACAATGAGGGCTAAGTGACTTGCCCAGGGTCACACAGCTAGTAAGCGTCAAGTGTCTTGAGGCTGTATTTGAACTCAGATCCTCCTGAATCCAGGGCCAGTGGGCTCTGAAACTTTAAATTAAAATTGGTTATTGCTTTAAATAGAGCAAGATCTAATTTCCACTATCTTCTAAGACCTTAATATCAGAATTCACAATATCTCAAATTTATCAAAATATTTTCAATATCTTTATTCTTGTTAAATGGGATAAGCATATATTAAACAAAACAACCCTATTATAAATACCCCTATAATTATCTTTCAAGGACTACTGTATTTATGAAGATTACAACCCTCATGCATACCTTTAGTACAAGGTCTTCAGTTCAGCATTCATTCAATAAACACTGACTAAGGGCTTACTATGGTGGGCACTCTGTTAGGCTCTGGGGAAACAAAGACAAAAGTGAAACGCTACTTGCCCTTGTCACATAGGGAAAAACAATTTATACAGAGAAAAATAAATATAAAATATATACAAGGTAGATACACACTAATTTCTGTAGTATGTGTCTGTGAGGGTAGGGATGTAAGAGCACTATCACCTGAGAGATCAGGACAGACTCCCTCCAGGACTTGTCCCTTCAATTAAGCCTCAAAGGAAGCCAGAGATTTTTAGAGGTGAAGGAGTAGAAAGCAAAGGCATTCTGGGTAAAGAAGATGCTTTATGCAAAGGAACAGAGATAAGAGATGAAATGCCACATATGGGAAAAGAGCAAACAAATCACTGTGATGGAAAGAGAGCATGTAAGTAAAGTAGCATACTATAAGCCTAAAGGGTTGGCTGGAGCCAGAACTATGTGAGGCCTTAAATGCTCAAACTGAAAAAAACCAAAAACAAAAACCCAACATTTTAAAAGTAAGAAGGAGCCAGTGAATCTTCTTAGGCAGTGAAGAGAAATGGTCAGATCTCATACTTCAGCTAACCTGGTTGTGTCTCTCCCAATGTGGTAAAGAAAGACTCATCCTCAGCCTACAGACATAACACCAGGCCCATACTTGAACCTTTTATTTTGTTTTTTTATCTTCTTTTAAAAATAGTCTATTCATGACAAGTCCTTTCCAGCTTAAAAAGACGTGCCAGAGTTTGTATTCTGCAGACACAATCTTCAAGAAACACAGGTGATCCCCACACCATGATTAAACACTGGAGCAAAACTTTAGTGGAGAGTCCCCAAATTGGTATAAACTGATACTGAGTAAGTAGAAAGTTACTCATTTTACTTTTTCTATCTACATGTCTCCGAAAAAACAGCTACCTCATTTACAAAAACAAGCTAATATGAAGATAAATACTAAGTGTTAATAGCTATTTGCAAGACTAAATTATGATGCCGTTTTCCAAAACAGCAAGTTCTTCTATTACTTTATATCTTGGTTTCTTCATTTATAAAATGGAATAAGAGTTATCATTATTATTGATAGTAACATTTCTACAGCCCATTTTAAAGTTTTCAAAATAATTTATATACATTATCTCATTTGATCCTCATAGCCTTGTAAACTAGTCACGATCAGTATATTATTCTCATTTTACAGATGAGAAAACTGATGCTGAAAAAGGCTATTAACTTATTGACCCAGTGCCATCTAGCTAGTTATGCAATACAGGCAGATTTCAAAGCCAGGTCTCTCATAAGCCCAAGCTCAATATTCTTTCTTCTATATTATGATGCCTCTTAACCTGCTAAGAAAGAGTTAACCAAATCAAAAATTGTGTAAGACTGGGACCAGCATTATAAACACAGAACATTTATAATAAAATAACTTTTACATATTCTGGTTCAATCTAGGCTACATTAATATCATACTTGAATGTGGAAAACCATTCATTTTTTTTGTCCCTAACACAATACATTATACTTATAAGGAATGAGCATTTATTAAGTACTTACTATGTGCCAAGTACTGTGCTAACGGCTTTATCAATATAATCTCATTTTATCCTTAAAACAACCTTAGGAGGTAGCTGCTACTATTATCCCCATTATACAGTTGAGGAAACTGTGGCACACAATGGTTAAGCAACTTGTACAGGGTCACATAGCTAGTAAATGTCTGAGGCTAGATTTGAACTCAGGTCTTCCCCACTCCAGTTCCCATCCTCTATCCATTGCACCACCTCTAAATTATAGAAAAACAAATGGTAACCCAATTTTAGAGAGACATTTCTTTACATAAAGATTTCTTTAAATGAATACTGCTACTTACCCAAATTAAAAAAAATCTATTCAAAGAAAAACATTCATTTGATAACCATTTATTAAATTCTTGATATATGAAAAGCACAGTTAGGCACTGAAGAGTACAAAAATAAAGAATATAATGTTCAACAAAAGAAAATAAATCTAGAATGAAAAGTTGAGAGAACTAATAATCTTAGCCTCAATACCATATAAGCATTTGACTAATAAAGTCTGTAATTTTTCCCTTAACATCAATAAAAGGCCAAAGTTCCTAATAAGAATGCTTTGGTGACACCTACAAAGCTATATTGGGCTGGTCATATGATAAAAATGAGTAATAGCAAGATACCTAAATATTACCTTTAAGACAAACTTTTAAAAAGCAATCTGATATGAGGCTGCCAATGGCACTTTGGGCAATCTAACTGGATATCACAAGTTAGGAAAAAAAATAAAAGCAGACAGGCCATGACAAATTAAAAATAAACCATATCATTAGAACAAGCATCAGTCAAAAATAGTAATAGTTCAGATAAATTATACAGATTATTGTATTGTGCTCATTCATTTCCATTTTAAACACCTAAAATATTTGCTCTATATAAATTGGATAAACAATAATATAAGTCCTCATATATTAGTAACAATTATCTTAGACCTATAGTTGTAGAGCCAAAAAAAAGCTAAAAGTAAAAAATGAAATTTAATGAAAATTTAAAAGAAAGTTCACAGCACTAATATTTTTGTCCACTATTAAGTATGGGATGACTAGTTTAGCTCTAAAAAATAAGCACAAAAATGCACACATATTTTACATATAGTACTTTGAAGTGGTATAGTTAATCATATAATTTCTCTTTCGCCTAAAATATTTTCTACATAAAGTGAAGTAGGGGAAGAATCAAAAGAGTATCTTGGCAAGAGTATACTTGGTAAGTCATTCATACTGGGAGTTCTTGCCCTTATTTACTGAGGACAGGGATTCATTTACCTAGTTACCCAGCAACTAAGGCAAATTCAATCTGAACTGATATATTGAGACATTTTTCCCTTCATTAGTTTCTTGAATTTATGAAGGGTGTCCAGAAAAGAATCACTTTGGGCAAAGATTCTACACATGGCAGAAACAAGGAGACAGTTAATTTGCAAAGGAGATCTTTCCTATTTAGACATTTCCTTTCAGTCTCAAGTTTGATGCTTAAGGACAAGGGATGACAAAAATTCAGGAGGGATTCCAACATCTTTCCTTTTGCAGCTCAGGATTAATTCAAGGAATATACAGATTGTCTGAAAAGGGAGAGGAATGTTTTCTTCTTCCCCCAACTCCACATAGTAGCAAGTAGCAAAAAAGTCTATTCTTTTTTTTTTATTCAATTTTATTTTATTTTCTGGTCTGCATTTTCTCCCTCTCACCTTCTCCTTACCATTGATATAGTAAGAAAATACAAATGTGTTACAAACATATCTAGTAAAGCAAAATAAATGCCCACTGATGAACTAACCTTTCCTCCGAAATTTACTTACCCTTTCCCAATTTCCCTATTACTATTAAAGATACCCAGGCTCACAATGTGGGTTCCATCCATGACTCTTCAATTTCTCTCAATGTTCCCTATCCAATTTGTTACCAAGTCCTGTCAATTTTCTCTTTGAAACAACTCTCATACAGACCTTCTTCTCTCCTCTGACACTGTCACCACGCAGGTGCCAGCCCTTATTACTTCTTCATGCATAGATTATTATGATAGAGAGAAAGTTGGTCTCCCTGCCTCAAGTGCCTCTACATTCCAGTTCATCCACTATTCAGTTGTCAGAATTAATCTTCCTAAAGCACAGATTTAAAGAGTGGGATTTCTGCAGTATCTCTGATTTAAAATTCTGAGTCTTGGAGAAAATTATTTTCAAACATTTCTTGAAGTTTAATTGTTGGACAATTACTATATTAGATATTGAAGGCAAGTATAGAGAAGGCAGACACAGACCCTGTCCTTGAGGAACTCACACTTATCGAAGAGGAGTCCATACTCTAGAAAAACAAGTGTAAGGATTCTAAAAAGTTATCTAGTTGGGGCAGCTAGGTGGCGCAGTGGATAGAGCACCGCCCTGAATTCAGGAGGACCTGAGTTCAAATCCAACCTCAGACACTTGACACTTACTAGCTGTGTGATCCTGGGCAAGTCACTTAACCCCAATTGGCTCACCAAAAGAAAAAAAAAGTTATCTAGTTTATAAAAATGAGGAGGTAATGTGAAAGCAATTAGAAACTAGGAAAATAACTCTCATATATCACTTTATGTTAGGCAAGATGGACTGTGACATCCAGGTGATGTTATGACTTGCAGTAAATTAGATTTAAGTGAGGGAGGGCTGTGCAAATTCACCAACCTCACTCTCTCCTCCAGAGCCATCTGCATCCAGTGGCAAGATCTATATATCAGGATGACTGGAAATGGCCCTGGATGTTTAAGACAATTGGGGCTAAGTGACTTGCCCAAGGCCACACAGCTAGTAAGTGTCTGAGGTGAGATTTGAACTCAGGTCCTCCTGACTCCAGGGTCAATGCTCTATCCACTGCACCACCTAGCTGCTCCTTCTGACAGCCTTTCAAATACTTTTAAATAGTGATCACATCCTGCCCAACACTTCCCTTCTCCAGTTTAAATATTCCCAGTGCCTCCAACCAAGCCTTCTAAGATATAATCCATAAGGCCCTTCAATATACTGGTTGTCCTCTCCTAAACACTCTCCATTACAAGAGCATTCTTCCTAAAATATGGTGCTCAGGATTATACATAGTATTCTAGACCTGGCAATCTTGGTCACATTCTAACATCCTAACTACCTAAGATCTCAAAGTACACTCAAATCCTTTTAAAATGTACAGCTATACACTTGACACTAGCTGTGTAACCCTGGGCAAGTCACTTAACCCTCATTGCCCTGCAAAAATAAAATAAAATAAAATAAAATGTATGGCTATGTGAACATATCTCCACAATCTTGTAACTTTATGGTTGATTTTTTTAAACTTCAAGTTTACTTATCCTTTTTAAACTTTCATTTTTAAAAGATTTGGCCCAATGTTCTGTCAAGATCTTTTCAGATCCTGATTCTACCAAACAATATATTAGTAATCCCTCTTATTTCTATATCATCTATAAATTTTATAAGTATGCCATTTATATTTTTGACTGTGTTTTTTTAATTATTTTGCTAGATTGTGTTTTCTAAAATTATTGCTACTTATATATTAATGACTATTGTACCTGTTTTGGCAGTAAGCATTTATTATTAATTAATATCATATATACCCGTAAAGAACTGACCGAGTAGCAGTTAGCACAAGCAGGAAAAAAGCCCCAGAGGATCCATGCTGTCTCTTAGAGAGATAGCACATGGTCTCCAGGAGAGTTCAGAAGCCCTACAATACCTACACTGTCCTAAGAGGAGAGTGCGAACCAAGAGACCTCATTCCAAGCCAAGAGGGGGGCAAAGTACAAGCCAAGATGGAACCAAGGAGGTCAAGGCTTTTTATCCTCTTTTGATAGAGGCCTGTCATTATACATTGATCAAAGCTAATAGGTTAGCATCAATCAATTCCATTGGTTGACATGACCTGGGGGTGGTCCAAATTAAAATGAGCTCTACAGATGACATAAAGGGGAAGTATGCAAAATACCATAGCTGAAGGGCAAAATTGTAAATCCAGGTATGGCTTAATCCCATCAATCCTTCAATGAGTTAAACAAAAGAATCAATCTCCAAACAAAATTAGAACTTCTTCCTAAGAATGAGACTTTCCCGGGTGAGGGGAGAGAAGATTGAACATGGGTCCCCCCAAGAAACTCATTATTCATCATTCTTTTCTCACATGACCAAATGGTTCATCATAATGTTAAATAGTACCAGACCAAGAATATATCCCTGGAGTACTCTACTAAACAGGAACTTCTCAAGGTAATATACAATTATTAATGATTACTCTTTGAGACTGGCCACCCGATCATTCATCATACATCTAACTGTACCATCATCTGTTCCACATCTATTTATCTTATCTATTATATCAGAATAAGAGAGTGTCAAATGTTTTTCTAAAATCTTGGCAGACTATCTGTACAACGTTCTCCTGACCTTCTAGTCAATTAAATTTCTTTAAAATTAAAAAAAAAGGAAATGATTTCATGGTAGAAAGTCTCAACTGCTTTGAAAAAAATTATACTGCTACTGCATTTTAATATTTAGTTAAATTTTTTCTCATTCTTTGGAATGGGAAAAGCTACTAAGAAAAGGGAATATATTTTAGGATAAGAACTTTTCAGTCCATTAATAATTAATGTGGTCAGGTTTGTTAACTAATACTGCAAACAATTCCTAAACTGACATCTATTTGAAAATTCCAAGGGGATGCAAAGAAATTTAACAATTTCTATCAATGGTAATGTAACAGGTTGATTTAAAAAAATTTTTTTTTTTTTTTAGTGAGGCAATTGGGGTTAAGTGACTTGCCCAGGGTCACACAGCTAGTAAGTGTTAAGTGTCTGAGGCCGGATTTGAACTCAGGTACTCCTGAATCCAGGGCCGGTGCTCTATCCACTGCGCCACCTAGCTGCCCGCACAGGTTGATTTTTCCATGAAGCATTCTCCAGACATCACATCCAACTGCTTCACCACCCCTACTACCCACCCCCAAAAACAGAGAACCATGAACCCCAATCAAATCAATTCTGCCATTGTTCCTTGATGAGAGATGTCAATCTACTGTTCTATGGTCTCACTCGTCATAAGTGACAACATACATACATATGCATATTATATAGCATTAACTCTCCAGACCAAAGTACTACTCCTAAACCACCACTCTCCCATTAGAATGTTAGCTCCTTGAGGGAAGGAGCAGTCTCTTGCATTTGTATTTCTGGCACTTAGCACAGGGTCTGGCACATAGTAAGCATTCAATATTATTCCTGTTCATTCATTCATTCATTCATTCATTCATTCATTCATTCATTCATTCATTCGTACAGGTGATAAACTTAGGAAATATACTAAATATTAATAAATACACTAAAAGACATTTGTAAATTGAAAATAAAACTTGCAAAGAAAGGTTATTTCCTTTATACTAAGCAAATATACTTGACCTTTTTAAAAAAATTTAGAACCTGTTCTAAACTACATATTCATGCTTGATATTTTGAATGAATAAAGTCAAACTTCTAATTAAAGGATACGAAAAACGATCATTCCAAGTTGCTCTTTCAACGTAATCCAACATGACAACAGCTTTGATTGTCGTTAAGAGTTTGTTCCATGTTTCATCAAAATCCACTACTCTTGGTTTCAGGGACATTGTGGGAGTTTAGTGTTGAAATCTGTTAAAAGAATAAATAACAATGTTAAGATGAACCGCTTTGGTTTTTTTTAATATGAGATGGAAAATAACTTTGTAGTTGTGCAAATCCATCTATCTGAATTTTTTTTATCCTTCAGGACACCTGGTAATTTAAGTTTCATTTTAAACTTCACCCTCAAATTCAAATGGCTTATTTTCTGTTAAGTAATGTCAGGCCAAGGAATTTCCAATACAATGTTTACATTCCTAATTACAAACCTTCGTATAATGATATGCTTTTGGTACAAATATTTATCATACTGTCTCAAAATATCCTTAGATATATTTTAAGTGATATTTTAGAAATCTTCATTTATCAAATTGTCTTTAAAATTTTTCAGCTCATCAGAGAGTAAATACTAAATACAAAGTAGTTAAATACCAGGTACTGTGAAGTAATCAAAAACAAAGCATACTTCAAGTATCAAATGAAATGATCATTACAGATTTTTCTCATTTCTACAAGTAAAGATGGGACAGGGAGTGGCCAGACTTAAAGAAAAGAAGTAGGAGCTATGGAGTAGTAGGAAGGTGCAATCTCAAGTTCTAGGATCCTCAGGCTTAAGTCTGACTCCTAGCTATGCTACACTTCACTTCTCAAGTCTCCGGGGTCCTTGTCTATAAATTTAGGATGACAGGTCATTATCAGAGAGTAAATTATAACAAAGGGGAAAACAAACATTTCCTTTTTTTTGGTGAGGCAACTGGGGTTAAGTTATTTGCCCAGGGTCACACAGCTAATAAGTGTTAAGTGTCTGAGGCCAGATTTGAACTCAGGTCCTCCTGAATCCAGGGCTGGTGCTCTATCCACTGCGCCACTTAGCTGCCCCAAACATTTCCTTTTCAAGAAGCAAATGCTTATGGGAGAAAATACTACTAACTTTATACCTTAATAATGTTTTTTGGGGCAGCTAGGTGGCACAGTGGATAGAGCACCGGCCCTGGATTCAGGAGGACCTGAGTTCAAATGCGTCCTCAGACACTTTGTTTTTGATTACTAGCTGTGTGACACTGGGCAAGTCACTTAACCCCAGTTGCCTCACTTTAAAAAAAAAAAAAAAGGAATGTTTTTCATTTCAATTATGCTAAAAATATGTGCTAGATTAAAAAAAACAATAATTAAGTTGCCCAAGGTTTGAGGGTCATTAGAGCTTTAAATCTATGATCATCTCTAAAGATGTAAAGTATTTGCTGTCAGTTCCTGAGCTAGCAGTTTTGTCTTGGGCCAAATTTCAATGGATATTTAATGGCTGGGAGAACAAGCAATAGATTGGTGAGAAAATGAAAATGCTCACAGTTTACATAATCAAGCATTTCACTCTGAACAGGTAGCAAATCAGAAATATATGAATTATTTGTATCTACATTTTAGGTAATAGCCAAACCTCAATGTAATAATCATTTTACTAGAAAACACCAAATTTTAAAATAATTATTCTGTGGCATTGTTAAAAACAATTAATTAAATTCCTTTTTATATAAAGCTTATACCCTAAGCTTGACTGTTTTCTATTCAAAATGTTCTATTCAAAATGTTAAGATTTGGTCTAAGAGGCACAATAGCGCTGATTATTTTTATATATGACAACTTCAGTTAACTGCCACTTGATGTTTTTGGTCACTTAGAAAAAAAACAACTAGAAACTTTAAAATCATAAAATAATTGTCTATAGTTCACTAAAAATTTATAACAACTAATTCTTTAATGAAGGGAAGCTTTTCTGGAACGTGATAAAATTCTAAAAATTAAAAATTTTGAAAATGTTTGAAAATGTTAACTTTTGATGCTGTAAAATAATCTAATTCATTTTCTTCTTTCTACTTCTCTTAGAAATGGATGGGGGCAGCTAGGTGGCACAGTGGATAGAGCACTAGCCCTGGAATCAGGAGTACCTGAGTTCAAATTCGGCTTCAGACACTTAACACTTACTAGCTATGTGACCTTGGGCAAGTCACTTAATCCCAATTGCCTCACTTAAAAAAAGAAAGAAAGAAAGAAAGAAAGAAAGAAAGAAAGAAAGAAAGAAAGAAAGAAAGAAAGAAAGGAAGGAAGGAAGGAAGGAAGGAAGGAAGGAAGGAAGGAAGGAAGGAAGGAAGGAAGGAAGGAAGGAAGGAAGGAAGGAAGGAAGGAAGGAAGGAAGGAAGGAAGGAAGGAAGGAAGGAAGGAAGAAAGAAAGAAAGAAAGAAAGAAAGAAAGAAAGAAAGAAAGAAAGAAAGAAAGAAAGAAAGAAAGAAAGAAAGAAAGAAAGAAAAGAAATGGATGACTCCCCCCAAGGTTCCAATCTTGGTTCTCTTCTCTTCCCTCTCTTTATTTTCTTCCTAAGAAAGCTCAACCATGGTGTCCCTTGCCCTCACCTACCTCTTACACTGCAAGGCAAGTGTTTTTGTAAAACCAAATATTACATAAATGTTACTGAGGCTTGCCTATATGGTTCCTTTTTAACACTGTTTTATAATATATTCTATTGACATTTCATACAAGAAAATAATAACTCTCAAAAATAAGTTTACCAGGCCATTGTAGACATGAAAATAGACTCATTTGCGACATTTGATTTCTGACCAGACGATCTAAATTCTGTTATATGTTCACTCTATCTTTTTTCCCTTCGTCTCCACCTCCATTATATATAATTCACCAGAGGCACATGCTGTTGACCTTTTGGATGCTTGGAACAGCCAAAACCTGTCTTTTCTTTCAAATTATCCTGAAGCTGAAAAACTCCTTCGGCATGACAAAGATTTTCATAGAAATGCAGTATGTCGTTAATGCAACATTAAAATGTTAAAACCCTACATGATCATCTTAAGGTTAATAGTAAAATAAAAAGTAAAAGATAAAATGTTATCCAATTCAAAAGATTGGTTTTAAATTGGGATTCTGTATTTTGAAATTTTATTTATAGAAAACTTATTTGCAAAACAAGTAGTTATAAGTTATGATGCTAAGAAACCCAAGTGATTTTTGCAGATCTATTTTATAAAATTATAAAGGTAACTCAAATTATAATAATAAAAACCAATACACAGCTAGACTTTAGCTGATTTCTAAATTACTTTAATAGTCAACAACTTAAATTATTATTCATTTTAACTTAAGGCATTTAAAAGTTCTATGGAAGGAGTAATTTTAATATTTGGGATAGAGTACTGAGGGACAGTGATTTGGCCCTAGAGTTGAAAACAAAGAGGAAAGCTGGCTTAGCTGCCTTCAGGAAACTGCAAGACTCTTTTACCAACCCCAATTTCTTCAGGAAAGCAAAGGTCTACCTTTTCAAACTCAAGATTCTATTGGCATTCTATATGGCAGTGAGATGTGGAATACAACTAACTTAGAAGAACTAAAAATTGTTATCACACAGAGAGCAAAGGAGAGGTACACGCTGGTTATGATTAAGCTACAACATATGACCAACAAGGAATTCTGAAGAATAGATATCAAAGATATATAAGAAAGAAAACATACACTCGGGAAAGGAGACACACTGGTCTGACAAGAAAAAGGAATGATTGGCAGCCATTAAAAATGATCCAATGGGAGCAGCTAGGTGGCGCAGTGGATAAAGCACTGGCCTTGGATTCAGGAGGACCTGGGTTCAAATCCAACCTCAGACACTTGACACTAGCTGTGTGACCCTGGACAAGTCACTTAACCCTCATTGCCCCGCAAAAAAAAAAAAAAAAAAAAAGAGAGCCAATGATACCCTAGCAATGTCAGGATAAAATGAAGAAGGCCTTTGGAACATTGTAGTGAATTCCTATGTCATGCTTTTGGAAGGACACAGATAATCATGCAGGATGGTACATGGACGGGGTGTGATCTACATCATAGAAAGGAACTCCCAAATCAATATGATCATACATCGATTTGAGTATAATGAGTAATTTAAAAATAAAACAAAAACCCTTGCTATTCAAGAAATATTTTCATATAAATAATTTATTCATAAATATATAATGATTTATAGAATTCAAACTTACTTTTGGAGAACAACTTGGCATTCCTAAGAAAGATCAAGAGTTATATTATGATCACATGAATCTTGTGTCCACCTAACCTTAACTCCCTCATTTCCACTCATTCACATGAGAAAATCAAAATTTTTCTTCACTCTTCTTTCTTTCCAAGTCTAAAGAAGTGGTATTTGCTCTTGCCAAGGCTAATCACTAAAATTGATGCCCATTCAATTTCTTTTAGGATTCTGTTCCATTAATCATCCCAGTCTCTCTATCTTCAATCTTTTTCCTCTCTGCTAATTCCTTCCCTTTTGCTTTCACACATGCTCATGCCCCCTCACAGCCTCAAAAAAACTTCCCTTGATACTATCCCCTTTCATCAGTAAACGAGGGGATTGGACTAGAGAATCTCTAAGATCCATCATATCTCTAGATTCTGCATCTCTATTCCACTATTAAATTTCAAATAAAAATAGTTTGGCCCTGGCAAAGGAGAAAGGACTCATGTACAAAAATGTTTATAGCAGCCCTTTTTGAAACGGTGAAGAACTTATAACAGCCATATTCCAATTAGGGAATGGCTGAACAAATTACGGTTTATGAAAGCGACAGAATACTATTGTGACATAAGAAATTATAAAACATGGTTTTCAGAGAAACCTCGGAAGACATATGAACAAATGCAGAATGAAGTGAGCAGAGCCAGGAGAACAAGGTGTATAATAACACTGTAAAGACAAACAACTTTGGAAGACTTGAGAACTTTGAGCAATACAATAACCAACAAGAGTCCAGAGGACCAATGATGAAAAGTATTACCCACTCCTGACAGAGAGGTACAGAATGATATATTCTTTTTGGACTTGCTCAATTAGGGAAGCAAAACTTTATTTTACTTGGCTGTGCAAAACAAGAGTTTTGTTTTTGTTTTGCTGTTGTTGATTTTGGTTTTTTGTTTTTCAAAAAGAGGAGGGAGGTAGCAGGGGAAGAAAATAGATTTTTATTCCTCAAAAAAATTAAATTAAAAAAGTATCTTATCCCTCCTATCTCAATATCACAATTTCTCAATACTTAGATACATCTATGCATCTCATCCATGCACTCTATTCAAGTATTCAGTAGTGTGGACTGCAACCCATCTGTGCTTTCCTAAATTGTTTATTGTCCATATTCTCCTTTGAATCCTTCACAAATATACACCATCCTATTATCTGCAAAAAAGTTATCCCCTCAATTTATTTTTCTTGTATTATATAGCAAGCATTTTTAGCACAGCCACCCTAGTCAATGAAAAACTGAAAAAATAACTTTATCAAACTTGCAAGAGAGAAAATAAATCCACAAAATATCAGTATTTGTAATGCCAATAAAACATAGCGAGAAGAAATAGAAATAGAAACTACACTTTAAATTACTACAGAATATATAAAATACTTGGAATTCTATCTTCCAAGAAACATACAAGAAGTATATGAAAGCAACTATAAACCACTCTTTACATTAATAAAGTCCAATCTAAATAATTGGAAAAATATAATTGGTAGAAATTGGGTAGAAAGAGCCAATAAAGGTGACAATACTACACAAATTAAGTTATTCAATGCCATATCAAACTACCAAAAGGTTATTTTATAGACCTAGAAAAAAAAGGTCAAGAATCTCAAGAGAAATAAAGAAACGAAATGCAAATGAAGGAGAACTAGCAATATCAGGTCTCAAATTATAAAGCAGTCATTATTAAAAACAATTTGGCACTGGTTAAAAAACAGAGATTGATCAGTGAACCAGATTAGGTACACAACACACATAAGCAACCCCAGCTATTAGAATACAGCACTTGCTATTTTGACAAAAACTGCTACGAAAATTGGATAGCAATATGGGAAAAAAATAGATTTAGATCAATGCCTCATACCTTGTACAAAGATAAGCTCCAAATGGACGTGTGACCTACATAGAAGCAGTCACATCATAAAGAAATTAGAGAAATATGGAAAAAATTATCTATCAGGTATATGGATAAAAGTTCATGAACAAACAAGGGATAGAGTAAATCACAGAAGATAAAATAAACAATATTGATTCCATAAAATTTAAAAGATCTTATACAAACAAATCAAATAAAACTAAAGCTAAAGAAACACTTAACTATGAAAAAGTATTTGCAGCAAGTTTCTCTGATATAGGTTTCATTTGTAAGATACAAGGAAATTATATGTAAAAATATGAGGAAAATATAAACTCAAATTTATTAGAAAAAAAATCCATTCATCAATTGATAAATGGCCTGAGGATATGGGCAGTTTTCAAAGGAAGAAACCCAGGCTATTTATTGCATATAAAAATGCTCCTAATCACTAATTAAAAAATAAAAATTAAAGCAATTCTGAAATTCCACCTCATACACATTAAAGTAGCAAAGATGACAAAAAAAGGAAAGTGATAAGTATTTTGGGGGCTGTGGGAAAATAGACACAATGATGCACTAATGGGATCTGTCAACAGAAAAAAAAATCATTCTGGAAAGTTAACGGGAATTATACAAAAAGTTACTAAAGAGTACCTGCCCTTTTGCCCAGCTATATGACTGCTAGGCATATAGCCAAAAGAGAATAAAAAGGAAAAGGTCCTTTATGTACAAAAATATTTATAGCAGTTCTTTTTGTGGTGGCAAAACCCTGGAAACTAAGAGGATGTCCAACAATGAATGTGATGTAGTATGATGATTTCAAAAATAGATTCAAAAACATATATAAAATGATAGAGTGAAGCAAGTAGAACCAGAAGAAACATTTATATAACAACAATATAGATGTTCCAAAGTTCTTAATACTATTTAAGCTATTAAAGGTTAGAACTTCACTAAGATTTTTGGGAAACCCTGAGTTTAAAAATAAAGATATTGAAGATTTATAAACTTACAAAGACTGAAATGAGCAGAGCCAAAAGAATTTATATCATAATAAACAACACTAAAAAAAAGAGTAACAAATTTAAGAGCTATAAGAACTGTGATTAATACAATGACCATTCACAATTCCAGAAGACTGCCGATGAAACATGTTATCCATTACAGAATGAGAGAATTTTATATACATACATGTTTTTGTACATAGTCATCGAGGACATTGGTTTTGCTTAACTATGTACATTTTAGAAGAAATTTTTTTGTAATGAGGAGGGAGAGAAAATAGATTTCTGTCAATTAAAAAATAAAGAGGTGAGGAGGTACTAGAGAACTGAAACGTTGCATAAACTTTCAAATGAGGTCACTTTATTATTAGAGTTACTTAACTGTTTCATTTTGTTACAAGAGATCTCTCATTAAGCAGGAGTAATATGTAAATATGTGCAAAGTAAAAACAAAACATATCAATAAAACTTTTTATAAAATTCTCTCTGTCTACACAGCATGCTAGGAGTCTTTCTGTAGATGTGTTCACAGTAATACACGTGTACCAAGGTGTCTGTTATCCCTCAATCTGGCTACAAGATCTTGTTGAGTCATTTCAGTCATGTCCAACTCCTCATGACCCCATTTGGGGTTTTCTTGGCAAAGATACTAGAGTGGTTTGTCATTTCCTTTTCCAGCTCCTTTTACAGATGAGGAAACTGAGGTAAACAGGGTTAAGTGACTTACCTAGGGTCACACAGCTAGTAAGTATCTGAGGCCAGGTTTGAATCCAGTTCTTCCTGACTCCAGGCTTGGGGCTCTATCCACTGTGCCATCTACCTAGTTTGGCTAGTTTGGCTACATGGTCAACCCACCTTTTAATGATCTTATATTCCCAGTACACTACTGAACTTTCTCCCTCCCAAGATCACCAGTGACCTCTTAATTAACAAAACCAACAGCCTTTTTTCAGTATTCATTTTCTTTGACCTTTACAGACTGACACTGTTGATTACTCTCTCCTATTTTCTTTTCACTTGGCTTCCATATTACTCAGTATTGATTTTTCCTACAACCTGTCTGCCTGCTCCAATTCTTCTTGACTATTCATCTTCCTTTTCCAAGCCTAAGGGTAAGCTTCAGTATTCTGCTCTTTTCCTTGCTACCATCTCTAACTCCCATGGCCTCCATTATCAACTTCATGCAGATGAGACTCTCATATATATACATACCCACATGGGTGTATATGTATGGGTACAGATATGCATATAACACACACAATCTCATCATCTATAAACTCCTGAACAACAGTCACACATTTCCAAATGGCTCCTGGACACCTACATCCAGATGTTCAACACTATATCAAACCCAACATGTCCAAAACTGATCACATTATCTTCTCCTCTAAACCTGATCTCCTCCTCTCAATTTCCCAATTCCTGTTGATATCACCCCCAACCCCACCCCAATCACCAATCAACCAAATGTGACTTTTCACTTTTCCTTTACTTTTTACATCTAATCACTCTCCAAGTCTTATCCATTAAATGTTCACTCTCTTTTCCTCCCTCAAATATCTGTCTTCTCCTCCCACTCAAACTGACATTTCTGGCTTGAACTACTATAATAAATAAATATGAATTCCTACATTTGAATTTAAAAACAAGAAAGAGATTATGAAAAAAAAAGATCTATAGCTTTTGGTGGATGGTAAGTTCAACATTTCAGTAATGTGATGCAGGAGTGAAAAAAGCTAACACAATATTAGGCAGGACTGAGAGGTTTAATGAGCAGAATGATTCCTGTGCTCTGTTCTAGTCATTCCAGATCTGAAGTGTATTCAATTCAGAGAACATTTTAAAGACAATGAGAAGCTAGAGCATGTCAAAATGGAATTAACATTGGTTAATTGTATTTTGGTGAGGGGGAAGAGAAAGGAAGTCATACAAGTTTCAGTTAAAGGAAACTGGGAATGTTTATCATAGAGAAGATTTGAATGGCACACAAAGCTGTATTCAGTTTCTGAAAAGCAATTTAAGCCATTCTGCTAGTTACTGAAAATGAAAAACAACAGTCACTATCTTCAAAGACCTTACAATCTATTAGTAGGTATAAGACGTATAGACAAGAGAAGTATACAAGGTAGGATGTAATAAGGACAAGGAACAGATGCAACAAAGTGCTTGAAGAAACTATGAAAGGGTGAGGACTTGGGTATGGCCCATAAACCATTAGGAGCAAGGGGCAAAAGTTTTAGAAAAGTTCAATATAAAGAAAAATTCAATTAGAGCTGCATAAAAGTGGAGAGCCTCTGAATGTAGTACATTATGACACCAGAATAGGGGAGGGACAACTTACCATGTGACAGAGGGGTTCCCTATTTAGGAATAGTTTGAACTGGAAGACCTATACGATTCCTTCCAACTTGGATTCCAAGAATATCCTGATTTCTTTGCCTTTAGTCTCTGTACTTTCCAAATCCATCTTTTATGAAATAGCTAAAAAATCTTATAGGTCTGACTATGTCACTTCCCTGTTCAAAACCTTAAATGACTCCACACTGCCTAATGTATAAAATATAGTCTCCTTAGCCTGGCATTTAGGGGCAGGTGAGTGGCACAATGGACAGAGTGCTGAGCCTGGAGTCAGGAAGACTCAACTCCCTGAGTTCAAATCTGGCCTCAGACCCTTATATGCTACATGACACTGGACAAGTCACTTTATCCTGTTTGTCTCAGTTTTCTCATCTATAAAATGAGCTGGAGAAGGAAATGGCAAACCTCTCCTGTATCCTTCCTAGGAAAACCCCAAATGAGGTCACAAAGAATTGGACTTGACTGAAAAATGGCTGTGAACTGGTCTGGCATTTAAAGTCCTTTACCATAAGGTTCCAACTTAGCTTTCCATACTTACTCCTCTAGTTTATTGACTGAGCTTATCCTGCCTCTCCAGAGTATGTGCATCTAGGCAGGCTTTCCCCCAAGACTAGAATCCATTTCTACAGAATATTTACCTGCTGAAATTCTTTCAAGTGTCAGTTCAGGTGAATTTTCCCCTGATTTTCCAAATTTGAAGGAATGTTTCCCTCTTCAAATCTCTTTACAATATATGGATCTATCCTCTGCCCTTGATTACCATCTACATATCACGGTTACTTTGCATGTTATATCTGACATTTTCCTCAAACTGACTGTAAATTCCTTGAAGGCCTAAACTAAAGTTGCTTTTCTTGTTTGTATCTACAGTGCCAGTGCCTAGTGCAGTCCCTTAAACATAGTAGGTATTTATTGAATGTTCACTGAAATTTACTGGTCTGTACTTCTCTGTAGGAATGAAAAGTCAAAAAAAATAAAATAAAAAGAATTGTTTTGTCACTTTTTAGAAAATTAGGCCCTAGAACTTGGGCTATATTATTTTCTCAGTTCAATTTAAATTCAGCATTTATGAAGTCCCTAAGTGCCAAGCACTGTTCAATATAAAATTTAAGGAAGTTATAATAATGATATAGCATATGATAGTGAACAAAGTGCTGGACTTGGAGTCATGAAATTCAAATATTGCCTCCAACACTTAATACCTCTCTGACCCATGAGTCTTTTAAATTCTCTGAAACTTATCTGTAAAATGTGGATAATGCTTTTTAACTCATTTGTCTCTGGAACTGCTGGCCTCAGGCTCCACTGTCCTGATCACTATAGCCTCACATAGCCTCACTTGGACCACTCAGTCCACAGCCAAGTTTCACTCCCAACTCATTGGCCGTCTTTTCAAGAGCTGCCTTGACTAGTACTCCGACTCTTCTAGTTCTGGGATCATGATCAACTTCCACTGCTCTTGGAAAGGATGTGTCAATCCACCCCTATATGATCCCACTTACCCATCCAGATGAAAAGGTATCACCATTCCTCTATATGTTATTGTCTGTGTCATTAGAATATAAGATCCTTGAGGACAGACTCTTTTTCTTTTAAAGCTAAGCATCAATTAGTGTAAATAATGAATCCCATTAAGCGCTTGAATGTGTTTTAATTTGTACTTTTTAAAGTTATAAACATGTAAAATGCAGCCCAATGGAAATATACAGTGCATTTTCAAATATATGCAACTACTTGAAGAAGTTCATTATTTGTATTAATCAAAGCCTATTTGTATTTGCAGCCCTAGTGGTAGCAAAGTGTTTGATACCTAGTACACACTTAATAGATGTTCTTTCTTTTATTTATTTATTAATATTGATGAGAAAGTATGTATATGTTGCAGAAGCTGGTAATTAATTGCTTTTTATTCATTCATTGAGTGGCTGTCTCAAATTAGATAATGTATTTATTGGGCTTTGGAAACCTTAAAGAATTCTAGAAATAGGTTACATTGTATACAACTTTACCTTTCTCAACAGACAGATTTGATAGTTTGATTATCTTGAACATTCCCAGAACTACTTATTACTCTCCATTTTCTGATTTGTCACCAGAGCTGCTTGCTTCTCCCACCAGAATTTCAGGGACCTATGACCTAGGAGCAGGGATCCTTAACCTTTTTTGAGTCATGGACCACTCTGGTCATCTGGTGAAGCCTATGGGATCCCTTATCCAAATAATGTTTTAAAATATACAAAATGCATAGGATAACAAAGGAAAACAATTATGTTGAAACACTGTCGTCGTCAAAATCTTTTTTAAAAGTTCACAGATCTCAAGTTGAGAGCCCCTAACCCCAGAACTTTGGAAGTCGCACCAACTGTCCGGGTTGGTGTCCCCAAATCAGATCATGCCCTTTAGAGCTGAGATTTCCAAGGTTTCTGAGTACAGTCAACTCACCTTTTCATTTCTTGTACTACAAATTATGTTCAAATAAACACAACTACTACTTCTGGAAAGGGCATGCCAATATTGATTGTTCTATTGATCCACAGAACACCCTTATGACTTCCTAGACCAAAACACCCTATTGCCACCACTCCCCTAAATGTGATCTCCCCGGTATCCTAAGTATTTGGTAAATGTCTTTTCATTCACAATCAATAAACATTAAGTGCTACATTGTGCCAGGTACAGCACTAAGCCCCTGGGGATACAAATTTAATGAAATTTTTTAAAAAAGAAGAAGATAATTCTTGCCCTCAAGGAGGGTAATACACAAAGAGCTGAAAAACTGGGAAGGGAAAGGCAACTGGAGAATACTCAGCCCAGGAGCGGTAATTTTATGGAGTCAAAACCAAGTAGAGCAGCAGGTGAGAAATGAAAAGTTAATTCTGAACCCTCAATAAAGGGTGACTTTGGGAAGTGTATATTGCTTCATCCCCAACCGGAGGAAAGAGGTAACAGAGGTACTGAGATGTTAAACATTAAAACTGAAGCAATCCAGGCAGCAAGGTGGAGCAGTGGATAAAGCACCGGCCCGGATTCAGGAGGACCTGAGTTCAAATCCGGCCTCAGACACTTGACACTTACTAGCTGTGTGACCCTAGGCAAGTCACTTAACCCCCATTGCCCCTCCCCCCCCCAACAAACAAACAAACCAAACTGAAGCAGTCTCCATGATAAGATTTCTGGTAATAAGCTTATCCTGGGGGAAAATATGATTTTCCAGAAGTGCAAACCAAGAGAGCAGCTAGCGGGATATGAAGAACTTTGCCCAGCCCTGTTCATTCTAACATCAGTCCAAGTTCTTACTAAGTCCTCATGATAAATCCCCTGGTCTGTTAGCCTCCAGTCTAACCTATATGTTAAAAGGAAAATGGCCAGTGAAAGCCCTGCTTTTATGAGCATGCACAGGGTGCTAGGTGTGATATAATCCCTCATGTGGAATTCAGAGCAGGAGCAGGTATTCCATGATTGTTTGGAGTCAACTTGCCACATGATGAAAGGCTTTTCAAGTGAATTCTGAGCTGGAATTGAGCATATATACAAGTCCCATTAACTCAACTGTGATCAGTTTTCTGCTAGGCTGTGTTCAAGTATGGAGGCAAAGATTCTTTGTAAGCTTCCAGATAGAGAGCAACAGGGACCTATTCTCCCCACCCAAATCAACATGAAGTCATAAGCATGTGGCCCTGATGTGGCATCTGTAGTTAGTGTCTATTGTTTCCTGTTATAAGTGAAGGAGTACTGGTTTCATAACAAAGCAGGCTGTGAATCTGTGAGCTTCAAACTTTCAGAAAAGAGAGCCACCAGGAGCCCAGTAACAGGAGTTTGTGGGAAGCTGAGCCCAGTGAAGAGCTCCAGAGTAGCCATCCCAACTCACAACGAGGAATCTGATCCCCAGGATATGGCTGCCATATCCCCTAAAGGCTCTAGGATTAGCCCTGGGGGGTTATGGCTTGCCTTTCTAAATCTATAGCTCACAAGGCTTCCTACTATGATCATTAGTTTAAATCAATTAGTCAGATTTAACTAACTTTTGTTGTTTTTAAACTTTAAGTTCCAAATTCTCTCCCTCCTTTCCCCCCCTGTCATTGAGAAGGCAAGCTATTCAGTATAAGTTATACACATGTGTAGTCATGCAAAACATTTCCACATTAGTCATGCTGTGAAAGAAAATAGAGACCCCCTCCCCCCCCAAAAAATCAAGAAAAATAATTTTTAAAGTATGCTTCAATCTGTATTCTGACACCATCAGTTCTTTCTCTGGGGATGAATGGCATTTTTCATCATAAATCCTTTAGAGTTCTCTTGGGTCACTGTATTGCTAAGAATAACTAAGTCTTTCATAACTGATTATCTCACAATATTACTGTTACTTTGTACACAATACATTTCACTTTACATCAGCTTATGTAAGTTTCTTCAGGTTTTTCTGAGAGTATCCTGCTCATTATTTATTATAGCACAACAGTATTCTATCATAATCAAATATCATAATTTGTTCAGCCATTCCCAATTGATGGGCATCCCCACATTTTCCAATTCTTTGCCACCAGAAAAGAATTGTTATAAATATTTTTGTACATATAGGTCTTTTTCCTTTTTTAATTTTAATCTCTTTTTTGATACAGACCCAGTAATGGTATTGCTAGGTCAAAGGGTGTGCATGGTTTTATAGCCCCTTGGGCATAGTTCCAAATTGCTCTACAGAATGGCTGAATCAATTCACAACTCCACCAATTAATGTCATTTTTTCCCATATTCCCTCCAACATTTGTCACTTTCCTTTTCTGTCCTACTAGCCAATCTAATCAGTATGAGGTAGGACCTCAGAACTGTTTTAATTTACATTTCTCCAATCAATTGTGAGTTGGAGCATTTTTTAATATGGCTATAGACAGCTTTGATTTCTTCATCTGAAAATGTTTATATCTTTTGATCATTTAACACTTGGGGAATGGCTCTTATTTTTATAAATTTGACTCAGTTCTCTATATGTTTGAGAAAACAGTTGGTACAAAGATACCCTTCAAAAGTAATGACATCCCACCAGTACCTAAAGTCCAAGAAAAAGTGGGCTCAAGTTTAGAGAACACGTATGACAGAGGGGTGACAGAACTCCTAGAATTCTTTTGCTGGAGTGCTCAGGACACTCCCTTTAGATATGGGGTAGTTTTTCTGATGGGCTCTTTGAAGATTCTTGAATCTATGTCCATTCTCTCTTTGGCTCTTGATGCACACATTAACACCAGCTATTCCATGGACTTTACTAGGATATTATCGGGAAGTCCAAAAATCCTTGAGACCCTTTAAATATCAAAAGGTCTTCCTCCAAACAAAGGTGAAAGGGATTAAGGCACTTTCCCTTCCTAGTTTAAGTAAAACACTCCTTTCCACAGCCAGGCAATCAACTTTCTGATACCAACTTGCCCAATGGTTTTAGAAAGGTCCCTGGAGGGCAAGATTAAATCTCTCAACTAAATAAACTTTAGGCACCTCAGTGGGCCCACACCTAGTGAATAATCAGGATAGTTCTCAACTGTTAAATGAATACACTAGCTGGGATTATCTTATCACTTGGTTTAAATTGAGTGGAGTAATACTCCAGGGAGGCCCCAGGCTTATATCCACCATTACAATGATTTTCTTCTATAAATAAAGACTGCAGTACCTAGTTTCTAAACTTTTCAGTCAAGTGTGACTGGAAAGATGTTTTCTATAGAAAACACTTGAGTGGCCAAAAAAATCTAAAATATATAAAGGAAGGGCTCTAGTACACTGGGTAGATAAAGCTCTATAGATTTATGTGACTATATATAAGAAACATATAGGATTAGAAGGTATAGATGGAGAATATGGTATTTGTTCCTAGACACCCATATATACAAAATTACAGATCCAGTGAAATATTTTAGTATGCATATGCAAGATAACAACGAATAAGAAAAACATAAAACATTCCATTAATAGTTTGCATAAAAGATGCCTCCCTAAATGCTAATAATTTAGGTCCCAGGGAATGATTAAAGAAAAAAGCATTTATTAAACACTTATTATATGCGAATCATTGTAGATATGAATACAAAAGGAAAGACAGTCGCTTGACCTCAAGAAATTTACATTGTAATAAGGGGAGACAACACATTTCCTATAAAAGGTTTCTGTGCAAGGTCTTTTTCTAGAAATGTTTTTTAAATGGTAATATTAACCAAAAGAGGAAATGTCATGTGTCATTCATTTTAGCATAAGCATATTATTTTTTCTTTTTAAATGTTTTATTTATGATTTTTCCATTTCTTAAATTATCACTTCCCACTTTCTTCTCCCTCCCAAATAGTCCGCTACTGTAACAAATAAAAACTAGCAAAACAAACCAATGCTTTGACCAGTTCTGAACATCTATACTTCATTCCACACTTCTAGTCAATCCCCCATTCTACTGAGAAACTAGAGGAATGCCCTTTCCGAAGTCATGATTCATGTCTGAATTAATCAGTTTTGACATTTTTCAGACTAGTTTTTCCTTATATTACTTGGTGATCATTTAATTGCAGTTTTGTTTCTGCCTGTTTTATTATGAATTAATTCACACATTTTTCCCCAAATTTCTCTGAATTCTTATAGTCATTTCTTAGGGATAGATACTGGACCTAAAATTTCACTGAAATTCCTCTACCAAAAGCAAACCAACACTTTCTCTGCAATTTATAGTATAGTTTTACAAATCTGCCTAGTCTTGAGAATTTAAATGACTTGCCCAAGGTCAAAAGTGAGGATATGTCAGAAAGGGGCCTTGAACCCAAATTTTCCTTCCTTCAAAGTTCAGAGGCATATTCTTACAAAACGAAACAAAGCAATTTGAGGAAACTAGTTTGGTTTGTTTTAATGCTAATGTTTAGCTAACATCCACTTACAAGGTAATTTCCTCCTATTCAGCTGTCCAATCAACATTCCTATAACTTTCTCCAAAACGAGATTGCTATTAGAAATGTAAATGTTTTACTTCTGCTTCAATTAATTAAGAAGATCTAAGAAAGAAGTAGAATAAAAATAAGAACATTTTTGTTGTTGTTGATTATGTGATAAACAAGAAATCGCAACAGTAATGTAACAACTTAACAATATCAGTAAGAAAGAATCACACATGCTGTTGTTGCTTTTTGTCCTTCATTCTCAAAGAGGACCATAACATCAAGAAGGTGATTTCGTGACTTGCAAGTGAATTGTCCTCACTTTCTCCATAAAGACCTCAAATACTATCTAAACTAGGTGTTATTAATCTCAGTTACTTGAACTTTTTCAATATTTTGATAACTCCATTTCAATATAATTGGTTTCCTTTGTAATCCTGTGTATTTTATTTTATGCAGTTAAAAACATTACTGTGACTGCCAAAGAGTGACACATGACACAAAAAATGGTTCAGAACAACTGATCTAGACCTACCATTCTTAAAATATGGTCTAGAGGCCCTTTCAGGGGGTCCACAAGGTCAAAACTATTTCCATAATAATACTAAGATGCTTTAATTTCTGATATGGTAAATATCATTAGACATGGGCAGCTAGGTGATGCAGTGGATAAAACACTGGCCCTGGATTCAGGAGGACCTGAGTTCAAATTCGGCTAGCCTCAGATATCTGACACTTACTAGCTGTGTGACCCTGGGCTAGTCACTTAACCCTCATTGTCCTACCCCTCCCCCCCCCAAATTTATGTATGTATGCGTGTGTGTGTGTGTGTGTGTGTGTGTGTGTGTGTGTGTGTGTGTGTAATTAGACATAACCCACGTAAACAAGTTCTTGGGGGGGGTCCTTAATAATTTTTAAATTTATAAAATGGTCTTAAGGACAAAATGTTTGAAAACCACTGATCTAGCCTAACCCTTAATTCTGCAGATGAGATACCTGAGGCCTAAAGATGTTAAATGACTTGACTAAGGTGACAGGGTTAGCAGAGGTAGGATTTGAACCCCAACCCTCTGAATCCAAATCTTTCTACTTTCTCATTATCTTTTATACTACAATATATGTAATGACTAGCAAGAAGAGTAAGATTAGTAAGAATGATAGTATTGATTGGGAAGAAGAGCAAGAACGGTATCCATTCCTTTAAGTCTACTCTAAGCTTACTGAATAATGTGGGTCTCCAACCATTGTAGGCAAAGAGGCAATAAATTACAGCTCAAAAAAGTTTTATTTTCTATCAAAGATCAATATTTCTGTAAAAAGGATACAAGTTTGGGGGCAGCTAGTTGGCGCAGTGGATAGAGCACCTGCTGGATTCAGGAGTACTTGAGTTCAAATCCAGCCTCAGACACTTAACACTTACTAGCTGTGTGACCCTGGGCAAGTCACTTAATCCCCATTGCCTCACTTAAAAAAAAAAAAAAAAGGATACAAGTTGTAGAGTACCCAGTCAATATAAGCAAGAAAAGTTAACAGCTAATTAAGATGAAAAACCAAGTAGTTGAACTAAATCACAAATAAAGTACAGCCCTAATAGTTAACTGATCTGGAAAACCTGTCACCTAATAGAGTCAATGGAAAATTGAAAGCATCAAACAACTACTAACAATTCCATCTGAACTCTATTAGATATAACAAATAATGATTTTCAATCCTTAGCTTTATTTCATAAATTCAGGACTGTTTTCCCTGTGTAAGGAACAGTCTTCGAAAACTATTTTGGATCAACTTTAGGAAACATCACCTTCAAATTATATAATTAAAGGTTTAATTTACAATCACCTCAAAAAGTTTCAGATGTTAATAGTCTTCATGTCAGTGTATTATAACTTAATAAGGAGGTCTATGATGTCCAACATTCTACAACAGATCATTTCCAATTCAAAACAAAGTTTGAAATAGTAATAAAAGCGGGAATCAATAAGCTCTGAAAGATAGCAAATACCCCAAGCATTATACTAACCCTGAAAGACAACCTATGTATGTATTTAAGTTAAATTATAAATTTTGTTCTTTAATGTAGCTAGAGAATTCTAAATAGAAATGTGGATCATTAATTGTGGTTAAAGAGGTTACCTACCACCCATTTCAAATGCTAGTAATTGCTGGTTAACAACAGTGCTAATTTACTGAAAAAAATTCAGATATCTGTTGCTTCTTTGAAGAGTTAATAATAGCCAGAAGTATGCCTATTATAAGATTTAGAGGGCTGTTAAAGAAAATATGCAATTTCTTTAAAATCATTTAAGTTATTTATTAATCTTGGAATAGATATTTCAAAATAGACTTGATTTTTTTAACCTATCAAACTACTTTAGCCTTGAACCAAAAACATATACAGTTTAAAGTTATTTTATCCACCTGACCTTCCTTCTAATCAGTCTGAGTATATTCACTTGTTAAAAGATACAGAGGCTAGGGGGGGAAAGGTTGAACACAGTAACAACTGGGTAAAAGCATCAGTGAACATAACAGCTTTTTAAGTAGTCAAGTAGGCATCAAGTAAAACACATTGATGGAAATAAAGATATACCAAGAGTCTCATTGATGTGTTGGTGACTGGAAACAAACAGTATATGGATGCCTAGTATTTAATTTTAAAAGTATCAGAAGGGCCCAGATACATGTATGACTATCTCACATGTGGAAATACAAATGGGAAAGAGAATTTAAAAAAAATACTGGGCGGCTAGGTGGCGCAGTGGATAAAGCACCGGCCCTGGATTCAGGAGTACCTGAGTTCAAATCCAGCCTCTGACACTTGACACTTACTAGCTGTGTGACCTTGGGCAAGTCATTTAACCCCCGTTGCCCCACAAAAACAACACACAACAAAAAATACTGTGTGCATGTTGTAGAAATATATTCTTTCACAAGCCTATACTATCTGTAAAGCTATATTCCCCAAAGAACTGTGACTATCTTAGGGATAGAGTCCATTTCATTGACATTTTGCCTATACTTCATTCTTTAGTGGAGAAATTTATTCCAATTGGGATGAAAAAGCATAATCTTTCAAAATGTGGGTGTTCTTATAATTTGGCATCTAATTCAATCCAATTCAACAAACAATTTATAAAGCACCTAATGTGTGCTGCAAGTCCTGTCCTAGGTGATGGTGATACACAGACCTAACAACAATAAAAAAGTCCCTTCTCACAAAGTACAAAGTCCTTCTCACAAAGGAATACAAAATCTAAGTTCCTATAAATCAAGTAAGACATGTTTTCCAATGTCCAGCATATGTTCAGTATTGTGCTTACACAATAAGTTTATTTCTCCCCCCCCTCCTTACTCTATCATACACCGACTCTGGATTCCTGACTGTTCCTCAAACAAAACACCCCATTTCCAGACTCTGTGCCTTTTCAATAGCTGTCCATTATGCCTAGAATTCCTCTCTGTCCTCATCTTCTCCTGGCCTCCTTCAAGTCTCAACTAAAATCCCACTTTGTACAGGAAGCTTTTTCCTGGTTCTCCTCCATGTAAGTGAGATTTCCCTCAATTGATCCAATTTCTATCTTGCTTGTACACAATTGTTTGCAACTTCTCTCCCCCCCCCCCATTTAGACTGAGAGTTTCCTGATAGGCTGTTTTTGTCTTTCTTGGTATCCCCACCACCTGTACAAAGTAGGCGCTTAATAAATACTAACTGAAGTAATCTAAATCTTTTTGGGGTGTGTCAGAGGCATATGAATCCTAAATTTGAAAGGACGCGGCAGTAATTTAATGCAGATTCCGGACAATTAATGTATCCATAGGGCAGAAGCCCACTGTAGGGGTCCTCAAAGTGAGGCGGGTTTGAGTGGGGCACGTCTGGTGCACTGATAGAGATGTTAGGCGAAGAGGAGGGCGCGCAGCTCCCAGGTGTCCGTGCCTTTCCTCGGACCCTAGATGCTGAGGAGGATGAAGAGCGCCCCATCATCTTCGGGCGCTCTAGAGAACAAAGTGAAATCGTTTCCTGGCGCGGGGCTCGTTAATAACATGCCCTCGGGGCACCCCCCATACACACATGTATGTTACATGCATGCACGCATGCACAGATGCACGTTATATTTATACCCCACACCCTCTCCTTCCTCCTCCCTCCCCTTCCTCCGGAGGAAATGGGGCCAAGGAAGGGGCGGCCAAGGCCGCCGGCCCGGGGAGGCCTGGGGCCTGGGCCCGGGCGGTTTCCAGGGTCCCCTCCCCGAACCCCGCCGCCGCCGCCCGGAGAGGCCGGCTAGGCTGCGCTGGAGAGGCTCGGCCCTCAGCGGGGTTACCTGTCTGGAGAGGCCGGGCGAGGGGCGGGGAGCGGGGAAGGCCGGGCCGGGCCGGGCCGGGCCGGGCAGAGCCGGGCCGGGGCTGTCAGCTCGGCCCCCTCCTCAAGGCGCTGCCATGACTGCGCTGCCCCGGCCCGCGAGCGAGGAGGTGGGGAGGGGGGAGGGGGCCCCCCGGGGCAGGAGGGGTCCGGCGCCAAGGGAGGGGGCAGGCGGTCAGGGGCCCGCCGGGGCCGGGGCCGGGGCCGGGGCGCCCCCCGCGCGCCCGCCACTCACCAGGCCTCCCGCGCGGGTACAGGGTCTGGATGCGGGTCTCCGCCGTCCGAGGACGCCCCCGGCGCGGAGAGGGGGAGGGGAAGGGGGAAGGGAGAAGGGGAGGACCCGCCGCGGGCTGGGTCGGCTGGTCGCTGTCCTCGTCCTCCTCCTCCTCTCTTACCCCCCCACCCCCGTCGTCTCTCCCGACTCCGACCTCCCTCCCGGCTCTCAAGGCGATGGTAGAATCCGAGGTACGGCGAGCGAAGAGGGTACAACTTAGTGCGATTGCAAAAGGCCGACCTCAATAAATAAATAAATAACGAGAAACGACCAGACCCGGGCAGCCGGAGGGAGCGAGCAGTCCTTAACAGAATCTGGGCGGCTCAGTGCCTGGACTAGAAAAGGGGAGGAGTGGGTGGCAGGAATCTCCCGTGGTGGCCTCCCACGCCCGAGCCCCCGGGTCACCCATGCACTCTACACGCCCATGACTCAGGACTTTAGGGTTCCGGAAGTTAGAGACGCCCTGCTAGGACCCCAAGTCAGGGATCCCACATGGATGGGGGGAGACCTTCCATTTCCTCCATCCTGTCCCCCCAAACACACAAACTCCCAAGACCCCCAAAGGTCCTGCTCTGTCACCTACAAAAACAGCCGCAGCACTCATCCTCATTGCCCCAGAATGGGGGCAAAAACAGTTTGCAGAACTTGGGGTGATTTGGTGCCCACCATGGAAGGGGAAGGAATAAGCATTTATTAAGCGCCTCCTCTCTGCCAGCCAAGGGGCTAAGGGCTTTCCAAATATTATCTTAAGAAGAACCCTTTTTTTAGAATCAGTTCTTAGATCAGATCTGGAAGGATGATTTCTTAGAAATCGATCTAGTCAAAGCCTCCCTTTTTCCATTATTTTTTTTAAGTGAGGCAATTGGGGTTACGTGACTTGCCCAGGGTCACACAGCTAGTAATTGTTAAGTGTCTGAGGCCGGATTTGAACTCAGGTCCTCCTGACACCAGGGCCGGTGTTCCAACCACTGCACCACCTAGCTGCCCCCAAGCCTCCCTTTTTACAGATGAGAGACTGAGGCCCAGAGCAGGGTAAGGAACTTCCCAAAATGGATAGTTTTCAAACACAGGTACTTTTGACTTCAGATCCAGCTCTCTTTTCATGAGTACTTGTTGTTTCCATCTGCTGGGTGTTTATATGCCTTCTAGTAAACAACGATTTCTTTAAGTTTTTAAAGTAATTTAAAAAGCAATCTTCAAAAACCTTACATGAACTTTCATACTTTATTATGTATCTCATTTAAACATCATTACATACATTCATATATGTAATATGATAGAATCACGACAAGCTCTTTCCCAAATATAAAACTACATACAATATAGCCTGATGCCCACAGCCGTAAGATACTAGTTCTGCCCCCTTTCACCAATATAACTGATGTGCATGCTATAATGTAGCTTCTTCATTTAATTAAAATACAATTTCTCTAGAGCAAAGGAATAAGGGAAGCTGGGTAAATCACATGGCTTTCACAGTCTCTAAGTTTTCTGTAAAATGAGGGGATTGGATTTAAGGCCTCTAAGGTCCCTTCTTGGTCTAAATTTTGTAATCCCTTCTTTACTAATCCTTAGAGAACCCCCAATCATATAAATTCCTCCCTTGGCTTGATAGAGAAACAAAGACTGTCATGAATCTTCTTGGCTTTCCGATTCTTTTCCTACAATCTTCTCCAATATTGCCTTGCTGTCCTAATTCACGGGGCCAGATGTATCCCATATACACTGAATCAGCAATGTACCCCAAATTGTAAAAACTTGGCGCTTAAACAAGGTAAAGTTTCCCCATCCAAATTTATCTTATATTAGATAAAGCAGTTATTAATGTCTACCCTGTACCAGGAACTATACTAAACACTGGGGATACAAATACAAGCCTGCCCCCCAAATTTTGGTCTCTTCCTTCAAGGATCTTACACTTTAATAGGGGAAGACAAACCACGACTGGCATAAGTAGGCACTCCCTCAAATGGAAGGTCCCAAGAGAACCCATAAGAGGAAGAGGTCACAGGAATGAATGGGCCTCTGACATGAGAAGGTCACTGGAAAGGAGGTGGAAAAGCAGTCAGGAGAGTCAGGAGCTGAGCTAGGTTAGAGGGGAGCATCTCTGGCATGAATACTTTTAAAAATCTAATTTAAAATGCCAAATTTTCCTTACAGATCACAGGTTGAAAACATAGTAAACCTAACTTTAAAATATATTTGTAGTACTAAATCATTTCTATTACGTAATTGGAGGACTAGCCAATAAGGATCCTTTCTTAAGTCATGGTTTGGATTTTCCCTTCCTGGTGGATTAGAACATGCATAGATATTTCTTTCCTGATTCCAGTCTAACATGGAACCTATGGAAACTAGTTTTCAGACATGGGTGGCAAGCCCTGTATGGTGAGAGTCTTCTCATTGGCTGAAAAACCAGAAAGATGGATGAGTCAGAGGAGTATGAGCCAGAACCAAGTGAGCATACTAAAAATGTACAACAGATCTGTCTCTCTCTCTGTCTTTCTCTGTCTCTCTATCTCTCTCTGTCTTTCTCTGTCTCTGTCTCTGTCTCTCTCTGTCTCTCTGTCTCTGTCTCTCTGTCTCTCTGTCTCTCTCTGTCTCTCTGTCTCTCTCTGTCTCTCTCTGTCTCTGTCTCTCTCTCTCTCTCTCTGTCTCTCTCTCTCTCTCTCTCTCTCTCTCTCTCTCGATGGCTTTTAAATCAGGAGAATTTCTTTCAGTTGACTGGTAGTTTGAGATGACTGAGCAGGACACATCTGGCTATTACCCCTCCCAGAACAATAAGAGTTCTGTCTCTTTCCTCATCTTTGGTGAATGACTCTCCTGAGATGAGAATCCCCAGCTGGCCTGTGAGTTGGAGAAGTCCATCAGAACAATTGGAGGGGGTCTCACTGGCAATCAGAGTCAACAGCAAAACTTACCAGAGTAGTAGTGGCTGATTATAGAAGTATCTACAAATAGAGGTGGAAAGAGAGCTCTTCCCCCAAGATTGTGACATCAGGGATCATGACCATTTGTGACAAAGGGAAATGCTGGCTATAGATTCTAGAAAGACACCCATGCACTGAGCCCAGAAAAAAGCAATAACTAAAGGAAAGTTCATGAAGACTCCATGAAGGGAGAAAAGGACTTCTGGAGGCCACCACATGTTCTCTACATTTATTTTGGCAGCTATGTGGCACTGGGCCAGAAGTCAAGAAGACCTGAGTTCAAATCTGCCTTGTAATATTTATACTAGCTGGGTGACCCTGGGCAAGTCATTTAACCTCTGCTTGTCTCAAGTTTCTTCTTCTGCAAAATGAGGGTAATAGCTCCTACTTCCCAAGGTTTTTGTGAGAATCAAATGAGACTATAACTATAAAGGACTTAGCACAGTGCTTGGCATATAATAAGTACTATAAAAGTGTTAGTTATCATTATTACTATTGTGCTCCATTCCCCTTGAGAATTTGAGCTCACTCTCCCCAGAGAGAGTGTGCAAGGAGGAAGTATGTTCTCAGGTTTGGGAGTTGGGGTGGAAGAATGTTTTGTAACTACTATGCTGGCTATATATATATAGTGGGGCAATGGGGGTTAAGTGACTTGCCCAGGGTCACACAGCTAGTGTCAAGTGTCTGAGGCTGGATTTGAACTCAGGTATTTCTGAATCTAGGGCTGGTGCTTTATCCACCTAGCCGCCCCCCTGGCTATATCTTAACAGTAAAAACCCTTTTAAAGAAGCTATTAGACTTCTGTTGATTAATTTTTATTGAGGTGCACATCACTTGGGGATCACAGTCCCTTAGCATTAGTATTAGAAGCAGCTTTGCAGACTGGCTGAAGAAAAGACTGGGAGCCTTCTGATTGGTGGAAAGCTGAACCTGACTGTAGTTTTAGCTCTTGCTCTCTATTGCCATCTACAGTTAGACAAAAGTGAAACTTCTCTGAAGGGCCGGTTCCTTTTCCATCTCCGGTTGGCAGAAAGAGACTTGCTGCCAATTGGAAAATGCAACATCCTGTGGAGAAAGGCGTTGATTGGGCTTGTTTGCATTGCCCAGAGATCCCAAAGTGTGGGGCTGTTAGTGCTTGCATGATACTGTCTCAATGCCTTTGGGGAAGGAGTTATTGTGAATTGAAGAAGCTTGCCTACAATCCAGAGTTCTGAGTTGCTCCAAGCATATGGTTGTCCTCATTCCTGTGTCTCTCTGATAGGTTTCTATTCTTATGTGCCTACTCTTCCCCATGAAAACTGTGAACAATAGTGGGAGAATATGACCCAAGCTTAAGAGTTAATTGTGATGTATTGATCATTTTTATATTACCTTACATTGAGTAACTGCAATGTAGTAAGTATTTCATTTTGCATTCTCATTAAGTAAATGTTTTATGTTAAAGAGTTAATGGTGTCATCATTGTGATACTTATTTTATATAGATGGGAATCACAATGGTGGAGGCTCATGAACTACAGTGATAAGTAGGGGGTATTTATCCCTCATTCCCTGCACAACAGAATTACTCTTAGTATCATGAGAGAGTTGAAGTTGCAGCCACTTGATGTTGGTACTTCTCTGGAAACCCAAACTTTATAGTGTTGGGACAAGTTGGGGTGAGTGCTAGCCCAAAGAAAGAGCAGGTCATGCCACTCAAGGGGCTATATTGTAAGAATCCACCCAGATATACCTATATCTGTTACATGAAAAATAAAGGTACTTTCATTGGTAGGAATTATTCACACTACATCAAAGCAGTCTAGTCATAATGACCATTAGTTTACTAAATTTCAATAGTATCGTTAAGGGGCCTTTCTTTTAGTGTTACCAAGAACAACATAATGGGCTATACTCCATACCTACTGGCCATTTGGGCTAGGGCCACAGCTATTTTTTCCCCACTTAATAGTATTTTTTCCAATTATATGTAAAGATAGTTTTCAACATTCATTTTGGTAAGATTTTAAATTCCAAATTTTTCTCCCTCTCTCCCTTCCCCCCCCACAAAACAACAAGCAATCTGATATGTTATATATGTACAGTCATGTTAAGCCTATTTCCACATCAGTCATGTTGTGAAAGAATAATCAGAACAAAAGGGAAAAGCCACAAGAAAGAAAAAAACAAAAAAAAATGAAAATAGTATGCTACAATCTGCATTCAGACTCCATAGTTTTTTATCTGGATGTGAAGGGCATTTTGTATTGTGAATCCTTTAGAATTGTCTTGGATCATTATATTGCTAAGAAGAGTCAAGTGTATCACAGTTGATCATTGTTAAATGTTGCTGTTACTGTATACAATGTTCTCCTGGTTCTGTTTGCTTCACTCAGTATCAGTTCATGTAAGTCTTTCCAGGTTTTTCCACAGCTGACTATTAACCTGTGCTTTGGAATTTCAGAAGACTGGGGGGAAAAAAGATAGATATTTAAAACTAATTCATCATTTGTTGAGATCACTTGAAGGAGTTCTACTGTCTAGTCGTGACCAGTCAGAAGAACTCAAGAGATGAAAGATACTTATGTTCTATTAGGAGCTACAGTCCTTGTACTATATCCTGCTATAGAATCTTAGTTTTTAAGTTTTAGGACCTTATCTAGGCTCATTTTCCCAATTTGCACTAGCAGGTTGTGTCTCCAGAGGACAATGACTACTACTACCTTTAGGATTCCAGGGGTTACCTTGAGGGATTGTTTATTCTAGTACTACTAGGGGCAGCTAGGTGGTGCAGTGGTCCTAAAGTTAGGAGGACCTGAGTTCAAATCTCACATCAAACACTTACTAGCTATGTGACCCTGGGCAAGTCACTTAACCCCCAAATGACTTAAACATCAGGGACCATCTCCATTTGTCCTGATAGATATCTTACCACTGGACCCACATGGCTCTGGAGGAGAAAGTGATATTGGTGACCTTGTACAGCCCTCCCTCACTTAAATCCAATTCATTGCAGGTCATGACATCACCCTGATGTCATGGTCCTCTTCAATAATGAAGGACAAACATTCATAAGCCCCTATTCAGTGTGCTTCTTCAAGATCAATTAATAGCTGACATCTCACCAATTTCAATTAACCAACTGATGTTAATAAACTTTTACAAAAGGATATTTACTAAGAAACTATAGTAAAGAACAAAGTACAAAAATATCCCCTTAAACTGGGAAGCACACTCTACTACTGCCCCAGTCGCTGTTAGAAGCAGCTGATTGCTCAGTGGATATGGTATGGGGCTTGGAATCAGCAAGACCTGAGTTCAAATTCAGTCTCACTTACTAGCTGCATGACCCTAGGTTTGCCTCAGTTTTCTCAACTGTAAAATGGGGAATATAATAGTGCCTAATTCACAGGGTTGCTGTGAAGATCAAATGAAACAATATTTGTAAAAAGGGCTTAGCACGGTGCTAGGCTTATTCTCTTCTCTTCCTTTTATCTAGCCCCTGGGAAGAATGAGCACAAACTTAAAGTTAGCAAAAGGAATACTTTCTGGCACTTGGAGTCCTTTTCTTCCTTTTTGGGGGTCTCATGAAGTTCATGGCTAAATGCTGCATAAAAATGGAGGCAGTGTTCACTTGCTTATAGGCCATGATTCCCCTCCTGTACTGGATTAATTAACTGCTATCATGTGAATAGTTGGGAAGACCTGAGATCATGTGAATCATTCTTCAGGGGTAGCACCTCAAAGAACTTAGATCTTCAGTTATCAGAAGATTCTGCCACTAATTCCAATTGCTGGCCCTTTGACAGCATTCTTAACCTTTTGAAACTCACAAAGTGATAACATGGTCTAATCCATCCCTGGATACACACTCACATAAAGCAATCAAAGAAGAAAAACAAAAGAAACAGATGCCATGGGTTCAGGGAAACCACTCCATTAGCTTACTTTTTGCAGGTGTCTGACATGGCACATGTCAGCTCCTAAGATAAAACCATATTTCTCTTTCCCATTCTGTCACATCTATATCCTAAAGATGGTATATATTTTTTGAAATCATAAAAGTATTTTATTATTTTCAAGTTACATGTAGAGATAGTTTTCAACATTTGTTTTTATAATAATTTTTAGTTCCAAATTTTTCTCCCACCCTCTTTTCCCTCCACCCTTCCCAAGATATAAAGCAATCTGGTATAGATTGTATATGTACAGTCCCATTAAACATATTTCTCTATTAGTCATGTTGTAAAAGAAGAATCAGAGCAAAAGGGAAAAACCTCAAAATAGAAAAAATAAAAACAAAAGTAGAAACAATATGGTTCAATCTGCATTCAGAATCCACAGTTCTTTTTTCTGGATGAAGAAAACATTTTCCGTCATGAGTACTTTGGAATTGTCCTGGATCATTGTATTGCTGAGGAGCTAAGTCTATCACAGTTGATCAAGATGGTATATTTTTAGATAGCCTATCTTGAATATCTAACTAGCTAGGTTAATTATTCATTACATTATGGGATTCTCTCCTAGTGTCCTGAGTCTAGACCAAACTTTTGCTTAGGCCTTACTCTTCTCTTTGACTGCTTTTTATTCCTTAATAGGGGACAGCAAGGTGGCACAGTGGATAGAGCACTGGCCCTGAAGTTGAGAGTACCTGAGATCAAATCTCATCTCAGACACTTACTAGCTGTGTGGCCCTGGGCAAGTCACTGAACCCCCATTGCCTTAAGCATCTGGGGTCATCCCCAGTCATCCTGATATATAGAGCTTGCCACTGGACCCAGACAGTTCTGGAGAAAAGAGTGAGGCTGATGACTCTGCACAGTGCCCTGTTCCCCACTTAAATTCAATTCAATGCAAGTCTCGACCACCTCCCAATGATCCTCATCAAGAACAAAGGACAGGAGGGTAGCTAGGTGGCGCAGTGTATAAAGCACCAGCCCTGGATTCAGGAGGACCCGAGTTCAAATCCAACCTCAAACACTTGATACTTACTAGCTGTGTGACCCTGGGCAAGTCACTTAACCCTCATTACCCTGCAAAAAAAAAAAAAAAGGAACAAAGGACAGACAACAATGGTTCCTTAACAATATGCAAATATAACCAGATAGTGACCATTGAAGGATTATATGTATTAAGTACTTGGTAGGAAACTATAATATGTGATGTTACATACTGTGAATTTGTATGTCAGCTATGTATTTGGTCTACAATATATAGAGAGTATAACCAGGAGAGCTAGGGAAGCTTGATGAGGTTTTAACACCCAAGATTGAATCAAGGAGCCACAATTTCTGGACCTGAAAGCTTTATATATATATACATGTGCATTGTGTATGTACATATATAGATACGCATATACACATGTATACATATGTGGATATTAATATAGCATATTTATACTGTGAATGTGACAGCATTTGTACATGACTTGGTATGTGTTTTTTGGTTTTGTTTTTTACTGAAGGGGAGTAGAAACAACAAGCAATACATATATATGTCTTTATGTACATATATACCATATATGTAGCTATATCAATACATGTGTATTTGTATTATGTGCTTATGCATGTTTGTCTTTAGATTATAGATAGATATAAATATAAATTCATACATATATATACAGATTAGATATAAATATAACATCTGTAATCCAGAACCCCAAGTAATTGGGCCCAGGGGGAAAAGAAGGCATGAACATGACTGACCTGGGTCTTTCCTTGAAATGAAATTTCCTGTAGAAACTATCCAATTCAATTCAATTCAACAAGTATTAATTAAGCACTTACTATGTTCCAGGCACTGTGCTAATATCAGGAATACAAATACAAATACAAAGAAAGCCAACACCTGTCCTCGAGTTGCTAATGAAAGAAGACAACACATAAAAGAAAACTGGAAAGCAAGATAGGAAATGAAATGCCTTCATGGGATATGGTGGAGAATGAAGGCTTGAAGAGTCAGGCTGAGAGCCCAGACAGGGATGAAGAACTAATCCAAGGAAAAGGCTGCAGAGGCAGAAGAATCCTCTAGCATGCTAAGGCTGTTCAATGGCCACACTGATTTTTATACCTTTCAGGAAACTCCCCGATAATTTAGGGACCTTAGCTTCTAATGATATAGTTCTGTATCTAGACATGGCTGTTGAAATATACCTTCCTTGGAAATCAAAAGTCCTGGGAATTTCTTCTTCTTCTTCTTCTTCTTCTTCTTCTTCTTCTTCTTCTTGATGAGGCAATTGGGGTTAAGTGACTTGCCCAGGGTCACACAGCTAATAAGTGTCGAGTGTCTGAGACTGGATTTGAACTCAGGTCCTCCTGAATCCAGGGCTGGTGCTCTATCCACTGCACCACATAGCTACCCCCTGGGAATTTCTTCTAATAAGAGATGCTTTTTGGGTCCAAAGTATCATGGGAAATAAATCCTCAAGACTTCTCTCCTCAGCCATATTCCCCTAACACTTCCCCCACATTAAAGCAACAACTTTAATCCTGCAAATCACACCATGTATTTATTTATGGTACAATTGACAGTAAACATGATTAAATATGTATTATTTTGCATGCAGCATAGTTACAACGTAAGTCATTTGAAAGTATATAGTTATTCCTTCCAAATTATGGGGGGGTTAGAGGTGTGATACTCCCTTGATCTAGAAAATCCAAGGAAAAAATTTTGGCTCTCCCTCGCGCCAGAGAAGAAGTCTCAATTATTATGGTATTAAAAGAGAAAATGTGTTGATATTACACAATACCATTCATATATTTTATGCATTTCTGAGCTTCTAAACTTTTTCTATGTTATAAGTTGGTCTTCTAGTGTTTGAGGCTTTCTCAAAACTCCCCTCCAAATTCCCATTTAATTTATTACACTGACCATCGATATATCGAAGCTGTGAAGGGGAAAGTCATGATGTGAAAGGGATAACTGTAGTACAAACTACAAAATGGGAGGTTATATGCTGTATGTGTACATATGATCTCTATATTTCACCTACTATATAAAAAGAGTCTGTGCAGAATTACTGGGTTAACTTTAAGGAGTTAACCCTTTAGTAAACTCCAAGATTTCTGGATTTCTCTTTTAAAGAAGAGCCCAACAGCTAGGTGGCGCAGTGGATAGAGCACCGACCCTGGATTCAGGAGGACTGAGTTCAGATCCGGCCTCAGACACTTGACACTTGCTGGCTGTGTGACCCTGGGCAAGTCACTTAACCCCCATTGCCCTGCAAAAGAAGAAGAAGAAGAAGAAGAAGAAGAAGAAGAAGAAGAAGAAGAAGAAGAAGAAGAAGAAGAAGAAGAAAAGCCCAAGCCAGTCATATTCACACCTTTCTTCTATTGGCTCTGTTCCTGACTCTCAGAACAGAGAACTTTACCTCCATTTCCCCACCCCCAGCCCTGCCCACCAGCTTTTCAGCTTTCTGAAGTTGGTTCTATAAATTATCCCCATGTTACTGGAGTAGAAATTGAGATTCCAAAAGGATACTACTTTGAGTAATAGATAAGGTTAAGTAGCCCATGATTCCACAACTAGTATAAAAGACAAGACTTAAATACAGGTCTCTCCTTGTTTTCCAGAACAGTATACAATGTTGCATCCAATCTCGTTACTCCCACATTGCCTCAAAGAGAACAATTACACTTGGAGGTCCTACACTCTTTATTTGCTCCTTAAATCAGTATCAGAACTATTCTATGATCCATTTAGTGTGCCAATTCGTTACTTTGCCAGCTTGCTCCTAACCTCTAAAGACCATGACCCTGCCCTGAACTATAACTAGCCTAATATAACTGGAACTTTGTCCTAGGGTGGAGGTGATAATGTGCTTCCTACCTGCAGCAGTCCTCCAGCTTATGCTTCATGAAGTACCACTAACATGACTAGCATGCCCTAACTCCCAGGGTCCTGTTGCCATTGGGCTCCTCAGGGATAGTATTTCGACCCATCCCTCCCCAACCACCCTCACATTTCATCTTACCTCTTCTCCAACTCAGTCTGCTTGATGCAGTATCTATAGCACTCTTTCTTCTATACCATAGCAAATGCCTTCCGAAATGGGAGAGCAATAACATTTACTTCGTATTAGGGGTGAAGGATAAGTGGATATCATGGTAATGAGTCTTGATTGACTAAGAAATATGTATATCTGGCCATTCTCTATAAATCCAGTTTGGTCCTTCTCCCATATCTCCTCTTTAAGTTGTACTTTATCTTGTTGGGGTGTATGGTTATTCAAGGAGAACTAACATCTCTGGTGTGAGGGCTTGTTGAGCACTTTTCAGAGCTGCTCATCCACATTTGGTGTTCACTTGACACTTGTCTCTCACCTGTGGTTCCTAGAAGCCTGTGCAGCAGCCATACTCCAGTAAACCATCTCAGGAGATGGGCTCAACTGGGTTGGGATTACCGAAGGGCCACAGACCTTTCAGGGAGTTATCAAGGAGGTGTTTACTCCAAGTATGTGAAGACTTCCCCAGTGGAATGTGAAGATGAGAACAATTTGTTCCAATGGCCATGAAGGTGGCTGAAGCAGGCATTGTGGAGTGCTTAGAGTTTGGTCAGACATTGAAGACACAAAGGTCATCCATTGTATCCTGGGTCAGTGCCAGTTGTCCTGACTTTTGTCTTAACACTGGACTTTGTGACCCTGGAAGAGAGAGTAAAGCTGACAACTTTGTGCCACTCTGCCTCACTTAAATCTACTTCATACATGAATCAAGACATCACCTTGTGATGTCATTGGTCCTCTTCAGAAATGAAGGACAACATCTTGTTTTCCTTTGAATTCACTGAGGAATGGGATGGTTTTATATCTGCTTCTTGGTAAGGAACATCTTCATTCTGAGAGTCTTATGAAAGGTTGTAATTTTGAGATGACAGCTGTAACGATGGGAATGACGCCACCTGCTGGATACTTACTGTAGAAGAGTTCTGCCTATGAAGCAAAGGTCTTTGAGGGCAAGACCAGGCTTCAGGAAGTGACGCGGACTAGTGGGAGGAGGAAGGAAGAGACTGGCGCTCGGTCTCACTCTCTTTCCTCTGGACTCTGGCGGAGAAGGGAGCTAGAAATGTGCTCTCCCTTTAATAGATAGGAATCTAGGCCTTTTTCTCTCTCTTTACCAAATTCTTATTCTCCTTAATAAATGCCTAAAAGTCTAACTCTTGCTAAAGCTTATAATTTATTGGCGACCACTCATTAGATATTTTAGACAGTTTAGCTAGAATTTTAACCCTTAACAGATGGCTGACCACGAAGAGGAAAGCTAACCCCCAGTCTTCTTCTGATCTTCTGGTTGGGTAAGAAATTTCCCCTCCCTCTCCCTTTAACTGCTAAGTACTGGTGTACTGGCTGTGTTTTCCCTTTAAAATTTTTCGAATGGACCTTTTAAACTCCCTAATTACCCTATTTTTGATTTTAGTCTGTTTAACCAGACAAATGGGAGATAAGATCATGTTAATGCTTTGTTTTTCTGGATTTTCTATTTTTCTTTTTATTTTTGTTAAAAGAGCCAGCAACTTACTCACACAAGGAAATATCTCTCCCTTTCCCAACCATGCTTTTTCAGAGGAACCTGAAGAGATTCCTGCAGCTTTTCCCAGTTCTAACAGTAATTGTTGCTCTAATTTTGCATGCCTGGAGGCAATGACCCACCCTCTAGAAGCTTTTAATCCCCTAGCACCTGGAGGCAAAGTGGGGGAAGAGGAATCCAGGCCTGAGTTCAAAATCAAGTCTGATTCAAATTGCTCTGGTCCCTCCCCTCCTCTCCAGACCCCACCCTCTACTCCTCCTATGGCCAAGCCCATAGCTTCCCCTGCCTGGGAAGTCCAGAGATCTGGTGCGCATGCTCAACTTTTTCTACCTGCATTTGCAGCTTCAGGCTCAGCCCTTCCCCGGCCTGGCTGTGCTTTTGAGACAATCTTAGAAAGCTCTTTAAATTCCAGATATGCTCGTTTTGTTCATAATTTTGCTAACCTGCTTTTGTCTTTAATTAGTAATCTTATAAAGCATTTGTATGGTGAAAAGGCTGACAGACAATATAGAGGGGTTAAAGAAGAAAAATTTAAGCTGTATAAGAATGACAATCATCAACATAGTTCAAGACTCTGCTTCTTTTGCCATGGAAGGGTATATATTTTACAGAAATGTAGAAGTAAGCAGCAAGGTATTGATATGAGTATTGGGGATTTTAGATACCGAAATCAGAAGTGTTCTGAATTCACTCAGAGTATTAATGTCAGTTCAGAGGTTACATAGAATTTCTATGCTATTACACCTACATTTTGAAATTAATGGTATGGGTTTATTTTCATAGAGATTTTCATGCTTTTGAGATTGTGTCTTATACTTAGTTTCTAAAACAAGGAGAATATTTGTAAAGCTTTTTATAGTCATATGATCAAGTTTATATTTTATAATACTCTTATTAATATTAAGTTCATATTCATTTAGACTTCCTTAGTTTGAATTTCATTGTCTTTTATTGTTCCATGTGTATTTTCTTCTATTCATTTGTCTATCTAATTTTGAAACATTGCAAGATGGTTTTGATTTTATTATACAATGTTAATTCTAGGAGTATTGTGCTCCCATATTCTGAGTTGTTTGTTTTTGTTATTTTTTCTCAACTGATTATTTGATCAAACTCTTTAAAGCATTTCCTTGGCAAATTGGTTGCCATGGCAAGTGTAAATTGATTCTAGAAGTATTATTTTTGATAAGCATATTCCCCCCCCCAAAAAAAAGAGGGGAACATTTGTAAAAGTTTTCTATTTTCAAAAAAAAGTTCTTTGAGATTCTGTTGTGCTTTAACTTGTATTTAAATATGTTCTGATTTTTCACAAAAGTAATTGTATACTAAGTAAAAAAAAAAGATTATTTGAAATTGTTGCATAACTATATATTGTGTTCTGAGTCAAGATGTATTCACATTTTTTGCAATCATTTATTATCCTCAATTTTTAAATCCATATGAGACTTGGATTATGGGAACTTATCATTTAAGACATTAATTGCCTTTATTCTGAGTTATCAGATGCCAGTTGGCCAAGATGCCATCCAATCACAAGAGGAATACATGCAAGAGCAGACACTGAACTGTCACATGAGGGGAGACATGCATGAAGTCAAGGTATGGCCGAGGGAACGGCTTTTGACAAATGTTGAGGTTGGATTCTCTTGGTTTAATATTTTATTCTCTTTTTCCCCACAATATTGTACAGATGGCTGGAAGTATTCATCCCACCCATCTCACTTCTACACCTGGCTTCTATGCTCCCTCCTATATGCCTGATGCCATGGACATCTCAATCCCATGCATCTGATTAAGTCTGACTCAGTTTCTTCCAATATGTTCGGTGGCATGGACATATATTCCATCCACCTATTTTAAGCCTGGCATACTGTATGGGCAGTACATATTGCTCAAGTGTGGGAATGCTCATATCCCATCATTTCTCTGTTCTTTTATGGTAACCCCCATAATTATCTCAGGTGTCATGATAAATACAGTGTTGAATTTGGCCTTGACACCTGTTACCAATTATATTAGATTTTTTAATTTCTCATAATGGCATGAGGATAATTAGGCAGATGATGCAAAAAGTGATGAAACAAAGATAAAAATTATTTTTAAATATTAATATCGCAGCAATTGTCTTCTCAATTACCCTCCATAAGGGGGGGACTATAGTAATATTATAATTTTAAAGAATGGTTCAATTTTTGTTTTATTATATGTTTCATGTGTAACAACTAAGATTCTGTATTCCCTTAGACATGTTTTTGAGAACTTTCATTGTTTGATTTTATTATTGACAAAGCTATTTTAAAGTTGTGTTAAGCTCAATTTTGTAGGAAATTTCCTGGCTGATTACCAGCATCCATACCTCAACCCCTGAAAAGACTTCCATTCCACAACTACACCTAGAGGACATCTGAGAAAAGACTTTCAGAGACTTTAAATGAACAGTTTTGATTTGTTTTTGTTGTTTTTTTTTCTCTTTCTGTTATAATATACACCATCTGTAACATGTATTCTCTGCAGAGGCCCTCCCTTTGCAAGACCAATGTCAAAGCGTCGGTTCATGAGGACAAAAAAAAAAAAATCGCCCCTCTGGACAAAACTTTCCTCTCTTCCTTTTCTATATTGTTGTTCACATATTATTAGTTAGCAATAGTTATTATATTGTTTTTACTGTTCCGTCAAGGAAACAGTTTGTTTCTTGAGGAACAACAGGGGGGACTGTAACGATGGGAATGACGCCACCTGCTGGATACTTACTGTAGAAGAGTTCTGCCTATGAAGCAAAGGTCTTTGAGGGCAAGACCAGGCTTCAGGAAGTGACGCGGACTAGTGGGAGGAGGAAGGAAGAGACTGGCGCTCGGTCTCACTCTCTTTCCTCTGGACTCTGGCGGAGAAGGGAGCTAGAAATGTGCTCTCCCTTTAATAGATAGGAATCTAGGCCTTTTTCTCTCTCTTTACCAAATTCTTATTCTCCTTAATAAATGCCTAAAAGTCTAACTCTTGCTAAAGCTTATAATTTATTGGCGACCACTCATTAGATATTTTAGACAGTTTAGCTAGAATTTTAACCCTTAACACAGCTGAGCTTTCACCTCAATTAATGGATGGACAAAAGAAAAGTTCATTTAACTCTTAAAACCCTCCCCTTTTCTCATCTTACTTTATCCCCTCTTCAGACTATTATTGGATTGGCAAGATTTGCAAAACTGACATACTATGCTATATTCAAAGTACCTGCAATGCCTTTATACCAACTAACCTTTTATACATAAATTATATTTCCAAATGGGTAAATAGTCCATCTAAACCAAATTGAGATTATTATTATTATTATTGGCAACAACAATAGCAACAGCTAGGAATTACATAGCACTTTAAAGTGTGCAAAGGGGTTGATGAATATTATTTCATTTGCTTCTCACAACAAGCCTGGAAGGTAGGTGTTATTATGATTTTTATTTCACAGATGAGGATACTGAGACACAGAGAGGTTAAGTGACTTGCTTGGCAAGCACAGCTCTGACTCTGAATTTGAAGAATGGTCTTCCTGATTCCAGGTGTAACACTTTATCCACTCTGCAACCCAGCTGTATCCTTGTAGTATATGTGTACCCTTTGACCATTTTTGAACATCACATTAATCTGTGATTGCAACATCTACAATTCCTTTTTAACTATTTGTTATGCAATAAATGTTTTTATTTATAGTTTGGGGTTCCAATTTTTATCCCTCCTTCCCTCCCTCCCTGTCCCCTCCCTGAGGCAGGAAGCAATCAGATATGGGTTATACATGTATGATCAAGCAAAGTATTACCATATTTGTAATTTTGTACAAAAAAACTTGATTAAAAGGGAAAAATGAAAGTGAAAAATAGCATGCTTCAGTCTGTTCCATCAATATCAGTTAAGTTTCTTTTGTTAAATATTTCCTAATTATACTTTTAAAAAATTTAACATTCATTTTTTACAATATTGAATTCCAAATTCTCTCCCTCCCTCCCTTCCCTCACCCCTTGAGAAGGCAAGCAATATAATATTGATTATGCATATGAAGTCATGCAAAATATATTTCCATATTAGCCAAACATCTAAAATTCTCATTTTAGCTGTGTGCTTCATCCCACACCAGCTCTCAACACCTACTTTTCTCCTGCCCCCAGTTTAGCAACAATAACATGTATGATTAAGAATTTTTAAAAAAAGATTTGGTCACCCAAATGAAACCACAATTTATGTTTCTAAACATTATCACTTATCTTGAACTTCCTTGAATTAACTTGTCTTGTCATGCAAAAATTCAGTCCTATAGGAAATATATGTGAAGATCAGTGTCAGCTAAAGTGTTTCATGACTTCACCAGAGCAATCACTAAATAAACCAGGGATAAAGAAAAGGACTGAGCCTATGATTTCACTGGAGTAGGGAACTCCTAGAGAGGACTATCCATCTCCCACTACAAGTCAGCACCTTCCTTGCACGTGGAGTTTTAGAAAGTTGTTTAAAGTATTGAGGTTAATTGATCTATCAAGATCACCCAGATAACATGTATCAGTCAGGGCTTAAACTCAGATCTCACTGGTTCAGAGGCCAATTTTGTACCTACTGTGCCAGATTAATCATATCACTGTCTAATTATTAATCTAAGAACCTCTTCATTAGATTCAATGTGCCTATTTATACTACATGTATGATCATTATGTACGTACATACACATGTTTTATATATATATATACATATATATATATATACACACACACACACACACACACATATATATGGACTAACTTTTCCAAAACTAATTAACTAATTAATTAACTAATATCTGCCTTTGTAGCATTTGCCCCTCTAGATCTTTTCTTTAATCTTTACTGTAAATTTATATTTCCTGGATACTTCCCTTACTAAATACTTCTCTACCTTTACTTTTGATATCATGCCATTCAACACATTGAGAAAGGAAGGCAGCACTTTGAGAACTGCCTGCTTTGCACTTGTCAAACATGCTGCTTCATTTTAAAAACAAAAGTAAAGGTCAGAGGTGCAACTGACTCAGGAAAGTGAGGGTGGAGCCTGAAGTTTCAGGTCAGGAAGTTGGGATCAGATTAATAGGCTATGCTGTTCTTTTCCTGTAAAAAAGAAAAGCTTTTGGTTAAAGCGGATCCATATCTCAGAAAGTTTACTCGTAGTTCAAACTGGATTATCTGCCCACCAGGGTCTTTTATGTTTATTTGTAATTGTGGTAGTAAATGGAACTCAACCGGCTCAAAGTTGGCTGTATAAACATAAGTTTTTATGAACTATATTAAAAAAATTCATCTGAGGGGTGTGATGTGTTCAGCAAGAGTTTTCTTAGCCAAAGGAGATTCAGTTTGGAAGGGATTTAGGTTATGTAATAGAAAAAAACAAAAGTAACCTAGGGGAGATGCTGTTTCTCTTAATTAACAGGAAAAGGATCTGTGGTGTTAAGAAGAGATTATTATTTTTTGTTGCCCAAACAACTTTTGTTTCTGGTTTGGGAAGTTAGGGCAAATAGTTCTCCCATATCAGTTTTGAGGTCCTCAACTGGGGGAAAGGAAAAGGGGGGAAAGAAGACAGGGCTAATAAAATTTGACCACATGAAGTTCTGAAGGATCTGGTCAACAGAAAAAAAGCAAATACACATGATCTCAGGGCCAAATGATAGACTAAATGTCCATTGGGATTTGTTGCTTATTTATGCAAGCCATCAATACATATTAGTTAATTGCCTACTCAACCAAGATGTCCTCAGGGTAAAGGTACAAAATAAGGAATATAAGAATTATAAACCAGGAATATTTAATATCAGCCTATCTGAGGATGCCAAGGTAAGCAGACTGGCTAGAATCCAATGCCATTTCCAAGAACTAAAAGGAAAAAAATGAGCCAAATATGCAAGAACAAGAAAACCACATTTTTTTTTCCCTTGTTAGTTGATTGGACCTAGAGACCTTGTTTAAGTAAGACACTGTCCCTTAGTTCATAAAACTTACATCTAATTTGAGAATATGGCATATATTTCAAGTGAATATAATAGAAAGCCATATATGATAAGTGTGTTCTAAAGGCCAGAGAATCAAGGACTTAGATTTGTAAGGGACCCCAAAAGTCCTATATTCTAACATCTTTATTTTATAGATAAAGAAACTGAGGCCCAGAAAAGTTAAGTGACTTTCTTAAGGTGATACTGGTACTGTAACTCCAAGCACAACAATCTTTGCCCTTTATCACACTCACTTCTTTGGCAATTATTGAAAATGGATGACAGTTAGGACCCATAGGTTGATGTCAGAAAAATCTCTGATTTCCCAGGACTGAAAAGAAAATTATAGACTGACCTCTTGACCTTTCTGCAATATTGACATTATTGACAATCCTCTCTTCCTGGACACCATCTTCTCTCTCAGCTTTCTTTGCCCTATTCTCAAGGTCTTCCTGTCTGTCTAATTCTTTCTAGTTAATAGAATGTAAATTGGCTTTTTTTGTTATCTACAAGTCATCAATAGATAATAATAGAATGCCTACTTATTCAGGCACTAGACTGCCATGACACACTTAAGGTCAATGTGTAAAATAAGGAATAGAAGAATTATAAACCAAGGATATTTAACATCAACCTATCTGAGGATGCCAAGTTAAGCAGCCTGGTTAGAATCCAAAGATTCTAGAGACTAGAAAGTCTATATGTTCTACTTTTCTAGTCGCTAGAGGTAGAAGAGTTGTTGTTTGTCCTTCATTTTCGAAGAGGAGCATGACATCTGAGTGCTGTCATGACTTGAAGTGAATTGGATTTAAGTGAGGGAGGGCTGTGCGAGGTCACCAACCTCACTCTCTCCTCCAGAGTCATCTGGATCCAGTGGCAAGATATAGATCAGGATGACTAGAGATGGTCCCAGTTGTTTAAGGCAATTGGGGTTAAGTGACTTTCCCAGGGTCACACAGCTAGTAAGTGTCTGAGGTGAGACTTGAACTCAGGACCTCCCAACTTCAAGGCCAGTGCTCTATCCACTGTGCTACCTAGTTGTCCTCAAGAAGTAGAAAGCATGAGCCAAATAGGCAAGAAAAACAGACACTCTGTCTCCTTTGCTTTATCAGCATCCACGTCCCACCCTTTGTGCATGAGTGTATCCCCAAGACTCTATCCTAAGCCCTTTTATCTCTCTACATCCTCTCTCAGCAATCTCATTGGTTCCCATAGGTCCAATGACCATTTTACTGCAGAAGACTCCCCATACCTACATGTCAACCCATAGTTCTGACCTCCAGGCATGCATTACCAATTAATTGCCTGTTGTACATCTCTCCCTCTTCTCACATCATCCTTCTTTCTGTTGAGAGCAGCAGCCATCCTCTCAGTCCCCTTAACTCTTCCCTCTCCCTCACCACATCCCCCCAAATCCAATGAGGTGGCAAATTTTATTGGTTCTGCTTTCTGCTTTCACATCACTCGTCACTGTCCTTTCTCCATTCATGAGGTCACAAACCTAGTTTAGGCCCTATTGGACTATTAAAACCACATTCTAATTTTACTCCAGCTTTCAGTCTTTTCCCTATCCATCATCCATTCAGCTACCAAAATAAATTTCCTCAGGCACCAATCTGACCATTTTACTCTCCTACTCAAAAATTTGCAATGGATCCCTATTGTCTCTAGGGGGAAAATATGCATTTCTCAACTTAACATTCAAAGACCTTCACAGTCTGGGTCTAGTATGCCTTTCTAGGCTCATTGTATATAATTTTGTTTCACATACTCTATCTTCCAGCCAATATGGTCCACTTTCTAGTCTCTAAATGTGGTGTTCCCATCACTAGTCTCTACGCCTTTGTGAAGGTTGTCTCTCCTCTTCCCAACCCATTCATAAAATGAATTCCCTCCTCACCTCCACCTCTTAGAATATTATTCTTGGTCTCTTTAGTGGTCAGTGCCTGTTCCTTCCTCTTCCGTTTCTTGTAAGTTTGGGGAGGAAAGAGAAAACCTTGCTGTGGTGGCAGAATGTATGCTAAAGAAGGAAGCAAGTAGGGGCAGCTAGGTGGCACAGTGGATAAAGCACCAACCCTGGATTCAGAAGGACCTGAGTTCAAATCTGTCCTCAGACGCTTGACACTTACTAGCTGTGTGACCCTGGGCAAGTCACTTAACCCCAATTGCCTCACCAAAAGAAGAAGGAGGAGGAGGAGGAGGAGGAGGAGAAGGAGAAGGAAGGAAAGAGTATTAGTTTGGGAATAAGGTTCTCAGGGTTCAAATCTTACCTTTGATGCTCATTATAGGTACGATCTTGGGTAATTCATCTAACCTCTCTGGGTTTTAATTTCCTGATCTGTACAATGAGAAAATGAGACTAGATGGCCTTTGGTGTCCCTTCCAGCTCTAGATGAATTATCTGCCCTTCCCGCTCTAATACTAAGTGCTTCTTTGAGGTTTATTACATTCAAAGTAATAAGCATGACTCAACTGCTACCTGGAAAAGGTGTGGTGGGAATTGCAATACATTCGCTTACTTTAATCCAGTTAAGACAGGGGGATTGGGAATTTATGGGGAGGGGAGTTGTGGGTGCCAGTGAAGACAGAAAAAGATACCCCTACCTAAGGCACACGTTGTGCTGGCCTTCATTGTGATTCTGACTAAAAAAACCTCAACACCATATTGATTAAGCCACAGGCATGCTGGCCAAGACAGTTACAAAAAGGAGAAGATACACCCCTTGAAGAATAAGAAGCTTCAGAATAAGATGTCAGCTCTAGAATATGACAGAAGCAGTTTGGCAGGTAAATAATAAATGTCAGGTTTGGAGGCAGAGAGGAACGACCACTGTAGACAGCTAGGTGAAGTAGTAAATAACAGGCTGGCCTGGAGTCAGGAAGACTGAATTCAAATTTGAGCTCAGACATTCACTAGCTGTGTGACCTGGGCAAGTCAGTTAACTACTGTTTACCTCAGTTTTTTCACCTGTAAAATGAGGGTAATAAGAGGACCTATCTTCCAGGCTTGTTGTGAGGATCAAATGAGATATCATTGTAAAGTGATTAGTACAGGGTCTGACTCAAAGGAAGTCCTGTATAAATGTGAGCTAAACCAGGAGTAAGACACAAGAGGCTGCTGGGAGCCAGAGTCATAAGAGATGTTGACCTGCTACATAACCTTAAGCAAGTGAGTTGTCTGACCTGAGAGTCTACTGACCCCTTAGGAGGAGGTCTCAGGAATGATTTTGCTTATGATCTGACCTTAGGTAAGTCATTCAACCTCCCTGGGGCTCAGTTTTCTCTTCTGTAAAATAAGGTTGAACAATATGATCTCTGAGGTCCCTGACAGCTCTAAAGCTATAATTATATCAATCCTTGAAAGTTCTTATGGTCTTCCTGGTGTGGAAAAACCCACTAAAATTGAAACACCTGAGAATTTTCCTTTGTTATTCACTTTGCTGTTTTGTCCTAATGAAATGCTTTGTTATTTATTAATGGTTCTAGGCTGGTCTCTTCATAGAAAAAGCCCTGGATAGGGACTCTAGGCAATCAATCCATCGATCAACAGCATTTATTAAGTACTTCCTATGTGCTAGGCCTTGTGCTAGGTATTGAGAAATAAAGTTAAAAATGAAATAATCCAGGGCAGCTAGGTGGCACAGTGGATAGAGCACTGGCCCTGGATTCAGAAGGACTTGACTTCAAATCCGGCCTCAGACACTTGACACTTACTAGCTGTGTGACCTGGGCAAGTCACTTAACCCTCATTGCCCCACAAAAAAAAAAATCCATGCCCTAAAGGAGTTTACATTCTGTAGGAGGGAGAAAACACATACACATATAGGTATGAGCAAAATAAACATATTAATAAAATTAATACAGGTAATTTGAGGTGGGAAGCACTAGCTTGGGTGATCAGGAAAAGTGTTATTTAGGAGGTAATAATTAAGCTGAGTATTGAAGGAAAGTAAGGATTCTAAGAAGAAGGAAAGGTAGTCACACATGTGTAATTGTAATTACCCAGAACAATTCAGGTTCTAGAATAAACTGAGAGCCTTGCTACATAAAATTTGCATCAGAGCAGGGCTTTTGTGGAGGGCAGATAGTACCTATAATGCACAATATTTCTTTTTTTTCAGTGCAACAAACATTTATTTTATTTTTTTCCAGTTACATGTAAGGGTAGTTTTCAACATTCTTTTTCGTAAGATTTAGCGTTCCAAATTTTAGTTTGCACTTCTGTAATCAATGATTTGAGCATTTTTATATGACTAATTATTTTGATTTCATTGGAAAACTTCCCATTCATATACTTTGACCATTTATCCATTAAGGAATGACTCATATTCTTATAGATTTTACAAAGTTGTTCATATATTTGAGATATGAGACCTTTATCTGAGAAAATGTCTATAAAATTTCCCCCAATTTTCTGCTTTCCTTAGCATCACAGCAGTTTTCCAAATGCAGCCCAGACCATTAATTTCCTCCTAGTAATTTCTGGAACCCATTCATTGTCAATTGCAGGGCTTGTCCAAGATGTACTCATGGTTTAACCTGATAGATTGCCCATCCAGTTTTCTGACAGTTTGAACAAAAGGCATTCTCTATCCAACCAGTTCTTTCTATGTAGATTGTTTATGCTGATATATTTCTAAGACTCATGAAATTTGTTGATGAGCTCCTATGACATTCTAAGGTTTAATGCAGTCATCTGAATGTCATCTGCCAACAGGTGCATCTGGATCTCAGGGATGAGCTGGACTGCAATCTGGAGGACCATTCCCATTGATAGAAAAAAGAATTCTCCTTCCCTTTGCAATCTCCATAGGCATCCTTCATTACAAAGGTAAAGACTTTTTATGAGTATACTTCACCACCACCCCCTTTTTTTTGGTGGGGCAATGAGGGTTAAGTGACTTGCCCAAGTTCACACAGCTAGTAAGTGTCAAGTGTCTGAGACCAGATTTGAATTCAGGTCCTCCTGAATCCAGAGCCAGTGCTTTATCCACTGTGCCACCTAACTTCCCCTACTTCACCCCCTTTTTATGTCTTGTTGGCAGATTTATTTCATTTTTCATTTGTTTGTTCTCCCATTTTCATCTATAAAGGCTCTTGCAATGATCTGATCTATTTGGACCTCATGTGTCATGCTTTCTACAGATTTGTATAAGGAGCTAAGTCTGAGAGATACACATCAGGTTTACTTTGAGAGAGACCCAGGCTATATTTGTGAAGAGTCAATCCAGGATCAAGTTTATGGTTTAATACTACTATAGATTAATGGGTCAAGGCAAGACTAAATGTTTTAGAAGTGTAGGAATCCATAAAATGAGTTGGGGCAAAGGGAGGTCAAGGCATTAATACTTCAAGACAAAATGTGCTTACATCAATAGCCTAACCTCATGTTCATTAGTATTTTTTTTCATGCTGTTTCTATTCTGTGGATTTTTATCAAGGCTGTCATTTGACAGCAGGTTCCCCAATGTCAGCTCTATTGTAGGCAACTTGATTTACATGACTGATTTGTTTGTTTGGGGTTTTTTTGTTTTTGTTTTTTATGTTTTTTTGCAGGCCAATGAGGGTTAAGTGACTTGCCCAGGGTCACACAGCTAGTAAGTACCATGTGTCAGAGGCTGGATTTGAACTCAGGTCCTCCTGAATCCAGGGCCGGTGTTTATCCACTGAGCCACCTAGCTACCCCGATTCACATGACTGTTAAACTGTTGTGTATCAAATTTGCACTGGCGTGTTTGGAGTTTATTGTTGAAGTGACTTTATTGAATTGCTATTATACACTGCATACCTGAGTACTGGCCTAAGTAATAATGATACTTATGCAATTATTGGGAAATTGGTACAATACACAGCAATAGGATTTGATCTTCATCAAGTATTATGGACTATAAAGATACTCATTGACTGTCGTGATTTTAATGATATTGTGAAAACTTTACATATTGTTGTGAAAACATTGGGGGAATATGAAACGCTGGCTAAGGTATACAGAGGAGAAGGAGGAGGAGGAGGAGGAGGAGGAAGAGAAGGGACTGGGTTGTGTAAACTTTCTGAAACAGTGAGACATTCTATCCTCATTAAAGAGTAACCGTTAATGGGAATGCTTGGGAATTAGTTATTAAATTCTTTCTTGTTGACCAAGAGATAGTAAGAAAGCTTACATATTTCATGGTAAAAGAAGGATTAAGTGAGGACTATATAATAGGCCTGCTGGGTCTGGGATGGGATTGGGATTGGACACCAATCTCAGCAACACCATTCCCAACAGCCAGTGTGATATGGTGTCCACAAATGCTTTAGAGACCAATGACTATGTGGCAACCCTGATTTTAGCAGTCTATCACTCAAGAGCAGCAGCCCCTTCCACAGCAATCAGTGACTTGGTGTTTACAACTTGATCAGCAACCAGAGAACTTGTAATGACAAGGACTCATATAGGGAGTACTATTTCAGTGGAATAGCACTGAAACATGGAATTCATCACATAAAGTTATAGTCCTTCTCAGGGAGGCATTGCTGCCCACCAATGGGGGAAGCTTTGATACTGTTATCTCTGTTAATCCCATGCCACAGGCATGATACAAAATACATATAAATGTGATCTATTATTAGAAAAGTTTCTCAGGGACCTTGCTGTGAACACTGTACATCCTTTGAAGCTGTAACATTCTGGTTAGAGTATCTAAATGTTGGTAGATGCTGAAGAGTCAATATATTGTGTTACTTGTAACCAGGTCCTGCCTCCCACCCCCATACCCCCTCCACCTTCCTCACTCTGAGCTCACGCAGAGTGGGCTGAATGCTCTGGTCTTTTCCATCATGCCTCAGGAAACTCTTCATCCATCAGCTTTGGGACTAACAATCATCAGTAATTTCTGCCCCTGGAACCCCTTTCTCCCTGTGATTGGTGGGTAGAGGGTGGAGAACCAAGAGCTTCTCCTAGGATCTCCATTTAAGGGCACCAAGGCCAGCCATTTCTTTATTTCCCACCCTATTACATGACTTTAGATTTCTCCAGCATGCTCCTAGTCTAGGTAAACTCCGCCCCCCCCCTTTAGCTTCCCTTGGTGTGTTGTCATTACTAGATTATAAATTCCCTGAGAGTGGGGACTGTGCCCCCTCTCTACCCCCACCCCCACCCAACCTGCTTTCTTTGTATCTTCAACCCTTAGCATAGTACCTAGCACATACTACGTACATAGTAAATGTTTATTGATGAACTCACTAACCCCAAGGAGGTCAGTAAGGCATACCTTTGAGATATTGCAGGTTTGGTTCTAAAAGACCACCACAATAAGGTGACTATCACCATAAAGCAAATGACACAATTTTTTTTTGTTTATCAGTACATAAATAAGTTATGTTTATACTTTGCTATAAACTATTAAGGGTATAATAATAAGGGCATTATGTCTTAAAATTGTACATACCTTATTTTTACTTATTTATTTTTTTTACTGGGCAATGAGGGTTAAGTGACTTGCCCAGGGTCACACAGCTAGTGAGTGACAAGTGTCTGAGGTCAGATTTGAACTCAGGTCCTCCTGAATCCAGGGTCAGTGTTTTATCTACTCCCATTCCTTAATTAAAAAAAAAAACTTTATTGCTAAAAAAATGCTAACTATCATCCAAGTCTTTGGAGAGTCATAATCTTTTTGCTAGTGTAGGGTCTTGCCTCAGTATCAATGGCTACTGACTGATCATGGTGGTGGTTGCTGAAGGTTGGGGTGGCTGTGACTGTGTCTTAAAAAAAAAGACAACAATGAAGATTACCTCAATCAACTCTTCCCTTCCCTGGAACACTCAGAGGCCATTGTAGGGTTATTAACTGGCCTGATTTCAATATTGTGTCTCAGGGAATAAGGAGGCCTGAAGAGAGAGAGAGAGGTGGAGGAATGGCTAGTTGGTGGAGCAGTCAAACCACATAAAACATTTATCAATTAAGTTCACTGTCTTATATGGGCATAGTTTGTGGTGCCCCTGAACAATTACAATAGTAACATTGAAGATCACTGATCACAGATCACCATAACAGATAGAATATTAATTTTAAAAGTTGGAAATATTGCAGAAATAACCAAAATGTGACAAACACATGATCATTGGAAAATGGTTCTGCTCTCAATGCAGAGTTTTCACAAACTTTTAATTTGCAATGCACAATAAAATGAAGCATGATAATATTTTAAAAGGCATGCCTGTATCACATGTGAACTCTCCCTGGAATAAAACTCTAGGGGAAATCAGAATAGAACTTTAGTATGGCTCATATATATGCTTCCTAAAATGTGAATAATCAGGTCTCCAGTTCTTCCACAGACAGTCACTGATACTGGTATCAAGTGTGGGGTAGCCTTTATTTCACCCACCACAGAAAATTCCTGAGGTGTAAAAGATTCACAGGTGTCCATGGACAAATAGAAAAATATAAAGCATTTCTTAAACTTGTTACATTAGACTCACCCTGGAAAATGGACAAATATTCCCTATTCAACTCAGACCAATATTGTAGAGGATTGACAAAGTCCAGATCTACTGACCTAATCATGATGTAGCTTTAGTCCTTCAGGTATAGAGTGATGATCCATAGAGGATCCTTTTCTTTTCTAAGAAGCACATTTTTTAAGGAAATCTTTTCCTTCCAGAAACTTATGTCTAAATACTTAAGCTCAGAACTTTTTGATCACTTGAGAACATTAGAATTTGGGAACTCTCAAATTCAAAGCTACTCCTGACATAAACTCTAGGGCCAGAAATACCCATTTTCAAGATTGCTAGTCTGAATTCAAAAAGAAACAGAGAAGCAGAAGATTTCTAGGAACACATCTCTTAGGCTTTCCTGGGCAAGCATAAGTCGCTTACCATGTGCTTCTACTCATCATCATTTTATACTCATGACTGAAGATAGAGGTGGAGGAGAAGAGAGAAATCCCTTTTCCCTTTGTTGCACTCCAGTCTGCAGGAGAAAAGAACAAGGGGGAAACAATTTCTTGCCTCTCTTTTGCAGAAGGATTGCAAAGGTAGCAGTTTTTTCAACAAGAGTCCATCTTACTGAGCCTCAACCAATGAATTATCAGGAGACAGACCAAATCTTTGACATCTGATCAGTGAAGTGTCAGTGAACAAGTGTATATCCATGGGAGATGCTCTTCATATGCCTGTCATAAACTCTGCATTAATCAAATTGATTAGAGTGGAAGAAAAACATCCAATTGATCAAGAGTTCCTCTAATCAACCCCCTGTTACACATATTTCTGGGAATGCTGATGGCACTGATGGGAGGTTCCTAACTACTTCCTGACAGGTGGGAAAGAAAGCCTCTGACCTTCTGCTAATGCTAGAAGTACTGCTGTATACTGTGGTTGTGATCAGGGATCCAGTACCAATAAAGTACAAAGAGTGTTATAGGCTGATTCAAATGTTTAGAAAGATGTCAACAGGTTAAAGCATTAAGCTAAATCTAATAAGATTAAATGCAATAGGGACAAATGTTTTACACTGTGTTTAAAAAATCAACTTCACAACTCTAGGATGGGAGAGGCATGTGTTCAACAGCAGTTGATCTGGAGGGGGAAAGGTGGGCTTTTAAAATATCATATTTTTAATATAATTACATGGAAAGGTAATTTTCAACATTCGTTTTTGTAAGATTTTGAATTCCATTTTTCTCCCATCCTCCCTTTCCTCCCCCCTCCCGATATAGGTTATACATTACAATCATGTTAAACATATTTCCACATTAGTCATGCTGTGAGAGAAGAATCAGAAAAAACAGAAAAACACAAGAAAAAAGAAAGAGCAACAAAAACAGCAAAACAACAATAAAAGCAAAAATAGCATACTTCAATCTGCATTCAGACTCCATAGTCCTTTTTCTGGATATGAAGAGCATTTTCCATTATGAGTTTTTTGGCATTGTCTTATATCATTGTATTGCTGAGAAGAGCTAAGTCTATCACAGTTGATCAATGTCATTGATAATGTGTACAGTGTTCCCTTGGTTCTGCTCATTTCACTCAGTATCAATTCATGTAAGTCTTTCCAAGTTTTTCTGAAATCTACCTGCTTATAATTTCTTATAGCACAATAGTATTCCATTACATTCATATGCTACAACTTGTTAGCCATTCCCCAATTGATGGGCATACTCTCAATTTCCAATTCTTTGCCACCACAAAAAGAGCAGCTATAAATATTTTTGTACATGTGGGTCCTTTTTCCTTTTGGGGGTTTTTAATGTGTCAAAGATTCACTATGAGTTGGCAACATGATATGTCAGCTAAAAACGATAATGCAGAGTTGGGTTGCATTAAGAAAGGTTTAGCTTCACAGGAACTAAGTGTTTGATAGATCTAAAGAGCCTAGCTACAGCATCAAAAACTCACTATTCAAACAAAGACTGTTGGGAAAACTCCAGTTTTCCCATATGGCTGAAAGCAGGTATAGACCAACATCTCACATCCTATACCAAGATAAGTTTCAAATGGGATTGAGATTTAGACATAAAGGATGACATCATAAACAAATTAGGGGAGCAAGGAAGAAATTGCATGTCAGAATGATTGATAACAGAAGAGTTTATGACCAAACAAAAGATAGAAAGGATCACAGCAGGTAAAATGGGCAATTGTGAGTACATAAAATTTAAACATTTTTTGCACATACACACATGAAACCCAATGGAGATAAAATTAGAAGAAAAGCAAGTGAATGGGGGGGGGGATTTTGCAGCAAGTTTCTTTAATAAAGGTCTCATTTCTAAAATAATATAATGAAAATTTTATATAATATTATTTTATGGAAAATGCTATAAATCAATAGTTATTGTGGAAAATGAAATTAGAACAACCCTGAGTTTCTACCTTACACACTTCAGATTGTCAAAGTTGACAAAAAGGGAAAATCACAAATGCTGGAAGAGCTGTGGGAAAACAGGTAAATGTACTGTTGGTGGAACTGTGAACTTTGGTACAGCCATTCTGGAAAACAATTTGGAACCATGCCCAAAATGCTAAAGAGATCAAAGAAAGAGGGTAAAGGCCCCATATTACAAAAATATTTACAGTAGCTCTTTTTTGTAGCAGTAAAGAATTGGAAATTTGGGGGGGGGTACTTATTAATTGGAAAATGGCTAAACAAATTATGGTATATGAGTATATGGTATATATGTGATGGAATACAAGTATGCTTTAAGAAATCTTGAAAGGGATGGCTTCTGAGAAATCTAGAAAGTTATAGAAATTATTACAGAGTGAAGTGAGGAAAATCAGGAGTCCAATTGATAGGACACCAACAATATTGCAAAGACAAAGAATTTTGAAAGTCTAGGAAACTTTGATCAACATAGTGACCAACCATGATTGCAAAGAATTAATGATGAAACAGTTTACTCACCTCCTGTTACAGAAGTGATGGACTCAAAATGCAGATTGAGGCTTTTTTTGGGGGAAAGTGGACAATGTGGGTATTTGTTTTGCTTCATTATTCACATTTGTCACAGGGTTTTTTGTTCATGTTTTTTTTCTTGTTTTCTTAATGGCACGAGTGGAGGAATGGGACAAGTACAGGTAGGTAGGAGGGAAAAAGTTCTCCATTTGAAAAGAAAATGAAATTATTTTTGTGGGGCAATGGGGGTCAAGTGACTTGCCCAAGGTCACACAGCTAGTAAGTGTCAAGTGTCTGAGGCTGGATTTGAACTCAGGTATTCCTGAATCCAGGGCTTTAACCACTGCGCCATCTAGCTGCCCCAAAGAAAATGAAATTTTAATTTTAAAAAGATGCTTTTCTGTGCATACCTTTTGATCTAGCAATACCATTACTAGTTTTATGTCCCAAAGATATCCCCAAAAGAGAAAAAGACCTATTTGTATAAAAATACTCATAGCAGCTCTTTTTGTGGTGACTAAGAATTGGAAATCAAAGCAATATCCCTAAATTAGGGAATGGTTAAAGAAGTTATGGTATATGATGATAATGAAAAGTTATATGCTATAAGAAATGACAAGCAGGATAATTTCAGAAAAACCTGGAAAGACTTATGTGAACTGATGTATAATGAAGTGAACAGAACCAGCAGAACATTGTACACAGTAACAGCAATATTGTTTGATGAAGAACTGTAAATGACTTAGCTATTATCAGCAATACTATGATCCAAGACAATCCCAAAAGACCAATAATGAAGCATACTGTCTGCCTCCAAACAACTGATATTATTTGAATACAAACTGAAGCATGCTATTTTCACTTTCTTTCATTTTTCCCCCCTTTATTCAAGTCTTGTACAAATGACCAATAAGGAAATGTTTTATGTAATTACACGTGTATAACCTATATCTGATTGCTTATCATCTCTGGGAGAGGGGAAGGGAGGAAGGGAGAGAGGGATAGAATTTGGAACTCAAAACTTTTAAAAAAATGTTTAAAAATGAAAAAAGTATGTTTTTTTAAGGAATAAGGTGATAGTCTCTATTTATTCTATCCCGATCAAACCACAGCTAGAGTATTCTATTTAGTTCTGTGCATCACCATTAAAGAATAACATTCATAAGTTTGTGAATTTCCAGAGGACAACCAGGATGGTAAGGAATTGTAAGTCCATACTATCTAAGTATCAGCTAAAGGATTTGGAGGGGCTTAGACTAGAGAAGAAAAAGCTAAGGGGAACATGATAGCTAGCTTCAAGCCTGTTGTGCAGAAAAGGGATTAAACATGTTCTATGTGGCTCCGGAAACCAGCCAGGAGCAATGGATGGAAATTGTAAATAAGTATATTTAGGCTTGATGTCAGAAAAGAAACTTCCTAACAATTAGAGCTGTCCCAAAGTGGAATGAGATGCCTTGAGAGGTTATAAGTTGCTCCTCTTTGGAAGTTGTCATGCAAAGACAATTCCTTTCAGGGACAGGTTGAACTATATGACTGCTGAGGGCATGAGCACAGGGAATGATCTCCTTCTCCCCCCACTCCTTCTCTGCTCTAATTACTTAGAAGTTATACAATTGATTTAACAGATAGAACAAAAATATATGGACAGGGAGAATATGTTGAGACAACAAAAGTGGCCACTCAGGATTCCAGGTGATCACTCAAGTATAAGCCACAGAAGCATAAGTAAAGGCCAAGTTTGCAAACTCAGACACAGTCCAAGCCAGGTCCTTGGTGTTCAACAGACCACTATTCAAAGTTCTTTCTTTTCAAATTCAGGCTCTGTTTCAGAGTTTGAGGCAGGTTGCCTTGGGAACAGAAACAACAGAGAATAGCAGAAGAGGTTGAGTTGTATTTTGCTACAACTGTGGACACATGAGTATTGGATGCACTTGAGAGAGGAATGTGGAATTAGCATGCCAAAAGCTGAATTTCAAGGGACCGACATTGGGAAATGGAGCCAAGACCTGGGATGGGGGCCATCCTAGTTACTAAAAAACCTGATCCCTGTCCCATCAACCTTTCCTGTTTGTACTCATCAGACCTCAGGCAGCAGTAACAGTGTGGATCCAAGAGGTGTTGTATCACATTCTGCTGAACAGTGGATCCCAGGCGACAATTATATTCCTGTCATTTGATGAAGGATACCTGTAGCATGTGACTCTACAGGCTATTTAGGGGCTAAGCCTCTGAGGACTGAGTGAGGACTACCCATGTTTGGGTTACATTAGAGTGAGTTTGGAGTTCCCTAGGGAAGATTCTGGCCTTAGTAAGAAAGTGGACACCATGGCCCTGGTATGTCCAGGCCCAGAAAACATCTCTGGAGTGTCAGTGTGGATTGGGACCAATTCCAGAATATTCAGAGTACTGGCAGCCTATTACAGAAAGTACACTGGTGATTAATACCAGCACACTCTGACAAATCACACCACATGTATGAGAGTTTGCAAGAAAACAGACTTTGGGGATCAATGAACATCAAAGAAGGGTTGACCTCCTTACCTTGAAGTTGACTCCAGAGAAGTTTAATTTTGGTGACTTTCCAATGCCTGAAGAATAAAAGGATCTTCTGAGGGAGAAACTTAGTGCAAGATGATCCCTTCTCAACTCTGATAATTTGTACTTGATCCCTGAAGGCATGACCAAATTTCTTAGCCTATTAGAACCCACTTCCTCTCTGTCATCATTTACTTTATCCAATGGCTTTTTAAAGACTTTTGATGAGTGGCAGCTAGGTGGTGCAGTGGATAAAGCACTGGTCTTGGATTCAGGAGGACCTGAGTTCAAACCCAGCCTCAGACACTTGACACTTAACTAGCTGTGTGACCCTGGGCGAGTCACTTAACCCTCATTGCAAAAAAAAAAAGACTTTTGACACAATTTAAGGGATTTTAACTGATTAGGCATCTTATTACCCATTTCAAATGGGGTGGGTGAACTTGATGGAGTAAATATCAATCCCATTCTTACATATATGCCTCACCCATAGTGATAGTATTAAAAATTATTGGAAAAAATCTCTGCCAAGATCCATCCTGCCCAAGGAGTTAGTTTCAACAGAGTTGAGAAAGTTAAATACTATACCTTACCACAGTGGTGTCAGCCCCAAATTGATTCAGGAGCCACTAAGTCATAATCAAGATCCATGCAGACCACATATTGATTTTGTCTTAAAATGTATTATCTATGTTTTATTGTATTTTTTTTATTTTGTTACACATTTGCCAATTACATTTTCCATCTACTTTAGACCTCACTTGGGAGTATGATGGGCCTCATGAAACCAGTTTGACACCTCTGCCTTTCCACACTTAGGATGACATAAAGTCAGACCTGAGCAGAAGGCTTTTTGGATTCAGCACATGGTGTTTCCAGTGTACTCATATGTAATTGCCCCGTGCCCAATGATGTTGGGGAAAGAATCATGTTTACTATCTGATTGAATTCTCTGATGAGAAGCTGGATGACAGAGAATACAGATACAGTTCTGTACTCAGATCAAAAGAGCTTCGATAAGAATTAGAGAATGTTGTACAATTTATCATGAGTGACTTTCCCAGGATTACAGGTGAGATCCTGGATTGGAACCCAGATCTCCCTAACTGCAAATCTAGTACTCTCCACTACATTATTGTTTCTCAAAGAGTATATACCACGGAATCTTAATATGGGGGGAATTTTGTCCAAGTGAACCAGGAATAATATGGAACTTATTCTTTCAAATGCTTAGGAGTAGAGGAATTTTCCCACTTTCTTACAGTATATGGAGATATCTTATGGCAATGAGTAATATTATGCTGTGAAAAAAAATTTTAATTGAGAATGAACGAACTATACTATACTGCCCCTTTAACAGTTAAATCTATGTTTATAGTAGACATTTGTTTGCTTATTTGTTGTTTGTAAATTCATTTGTATCCACCCTGTTAAATACTGAGCATTTTATGTATGATTATACCCTCTATTCTGTATATGTATTTGATGGATGTATATGATGGATGTTTATAATTAAAATTAAAAAGAATAATAGTGCTTTATATGTGTTATCTCATTTGATCCTTACAATAACTCTGAGAGGTAGATGGTATTATTATTCTCATTTTACAGATGAGGAAACTGAGGCAGAGAGGGGTTACTTGCTTAGGGTAACAAAGTTAGTAATTGACTGAGGCAGGAGTCACACTCAAGTCTGTGACTCCAAGTTCATCACTCTATTCACTACACTAGAGATTTCAAACACACAGGGCCTAGGGCTGTATGAGACCCACAGCACTCCTGAGTGGGGCTTGAACAAGATTAAAATTTAATTGGGAAATATCTAACAAAATAAATAAAAATATAATAAAACATCATTAATATTATATTTTAAAGCTAGACAATATGCAGCCTACAGGGATCTTTATCTATGGAGTAGTGGTACCATTTTATATTTAAATTTGATCCCACTGTACTATCTGAGCTAGCTACCTAAAAAAAAAAATCAGTTTATAGCTAGTCTCCAAACTGTGTGATTATAGTACCTCTGCCCCACTTTCCACCATTCTGCCAGTTTCACTGAAAAAACAGGTGGCTACCATAGGACTGAGGGGTCTTTCAAAATATTTACTTTGTTGGCTGGCCATGGCTAAAAGACTCATCACCAAGTGGCCATCCTGATGATGAGCCTCTCAATACTTAGCCAGGCTGGTCTTCCTGGGACCATACTGGAAATCTGCTTAGTGTGCTAGAGATTTCATTCCCTCTACTGGTGTGGCTTTTGAGTACCCAGGGGTCACTACCACACCACCATGAGGAATTACAGATGGAATTTGGGGAAGTCTAAGTGTGAATTTCCCTCTAATCATAAGGAAGCCCTAGTGCTAAGGAGCTTCCGTTGGTCTCAGCCTGGCTCTTGAACCCCATTCTTTTGCCTTGCTTCTCTCAAGTCTGCCAGTGCAGAAGCCGGTGTTTCTCAAGATAAAATAGTCAGGAAAGGGAGCTGCCTTTCCCAGGGTCCTTCTGACTCATTACACATTCCTGAAGAACCTGGTGCTATATCACATGTGGACAGCTGTATGCTTCCATTGGAATTTCATTCAGAGCAGAGAGGTCACCTCACTGTGATCTACTGAGTCAGCCCTTGACACAGCTGTTGCCATAGCAATCCTACATGGTCTCAGGGAACCACCAGCCAGCTTTGACATTTGGTATACATGCTTGTCTGAAGAACTAAAGGGGCCCAGTGACCATCTGGGGGATTATGACTGAGCAGCTAAGAGATAAATAAGGAGAACTCCGTGGCAAAGCAAAGTATGCTTTTTTTCCAAGCACATGTGGAATGTACATAAAAGTAATCATATGCTAAGTCATAAAGAAGATAAAGATAAATATAGGAAGGCAAAGGGTTTTTATATACTACATGCACAGTTCCACTTTCAATTAAGTTTGTAGTTAAAGAAGAAATGAAACAATAAGTAGCAGCTGATGAATGTCACTAAAAGACAATAGCTAAATAACTCCTGGGTGGAAAAGGAAATTTTATACACACACACACACACACACACACACGTGTGTGTGTATAAAAATATCACATATAATTACACATAACTATGGTAATAGGAAGGGAGATATATAAATACCTACATATTTCCTTTTTCCTCAATACTGTAAATGTAAAATTTAATGTGTGGTCACCTTATTTCTGTCCCAAGTTTGGGGAAAATTAGCTGGAGTTTCTAATATATTTGTTACTTATAAATTAGAAGCTTTAGCACCAGTTTTGGGGCCTTAAGCATTTATTAAAGCATACCAATTATTAGTAAAAAAGAGAACACCTGGGTCAGAAAGTAAGAAAAGGCCTATCTAGCCTAGAGCTCCAGCCAGGTCTGCTTCTTCCTCCAAGTCCTTCACCACTAGCCTGTCCTAGAGCCAAAACTGCCAGTGGAAGCTTTCTCTGTGTCTGAAGGAGAGGCAGTCCTTACACACTGCTTCAAGCTAGTTGGCTAATGGGCAACCAATCACATTTGTAGCTATTCTCAGCAGAGAAAAAAAATGAGAGGTGAAATGGACCCAAGTTTGTGGAGTGGCTGGTATCCTACTAGGAGCTTCAATGGTCTTATTTATGTTATAATTGTAAAGCGCTCCCTATGCATATGTTGCATATTTTCATTGTTTGCCTTTTAGTACTCAAGTTTTGTGTTGCAATTACAATTAGCCCTTCCATATCGTGGGGTTTTGGGCTATGCTGGGAGGGCCCCCCTCCCAATCTGGAAAATCCATGTAAAATTTTTTGATCCTTCCTTCCTACCAGAAAAGAAGACTGTTTTTTTTTTCTTTTTCTTCTGTGGAGTATTTACCATACATTATTGTAAAATTTGGGTTAAGTATTTGGTCACAGGCTCTGTGACCTCTACTGGCATTCTTGTGTTGTCTGTGGCTTCCATAAAACCCCATGGAAATTTCCATTTAATTTCATATGCCAACTTGTGATATATTGAAATCATGATGGGTAAAATCATGATGTAGAAGGGATAACTGTTTGCCCCCGAAGCATAATGCAAGACCTTTGGGCTCTAAGCCCCAGTGTGCAAAGTCAATGATGCAGTTTAGTGAGAAAATAAAGGTGTTAGATAAACTTCATGCCAGAATGTCTGCAGTCATTGGCTGGGAGTTTGGTATTAATGAACCCAAGACTCACCAGTCTAGGCATCTTCCGTTAGCAGTGACTCAAGTCCCAGCAATCTCACACTTGGTTTTCAGAAGGCAGTCAAGGTAGAGAGATTTACTGTAAGTATAGTATATAGGATAATGCTCTCAAACAGCCAACCATCTGACACAGTGAAAGGTAAGAATCAAGTTAAAAGATGTTTCAGTTTTAAGAATTTCATTGGCTGTACAGTATGTATGGTACTGTAGCTTTCGTGTGTTATATGTCATGAGTGGAATTAACGAAATGATAAACAGGCAATTCTCTAAGCAAGATCTCGTTTATTAATGGGGGCTTGTGACCTGATAATAAAGGATAGGTCAAATGGCTCTGCTTGAGTCCAAAAGACCCCAGTTGAAGGTGCAATACATTTTTATAAGCATGGAACAAAGAATAGAACAAAAATAATGTAATTGGGCAGCATTAATTGGTTGCATCAAAGAAAGATAGCCCCCAGGTGGGTTGACAACCATCTGTCTCTACCTGTAAGAAATGTTTTTCTGAATCTTATGGGTCTTAGCTGCAACCTGGGGTTACTGATAAGTGCAGCATTACTGTTGACTGGGAAATTAGACAAGACCACCTTAATTGTTAAATATGGGACAAAGTAAGGTAGTCCTAGATTTCCACAAACCTTGCAGTAAATGTTAAGCTAATCTTTTATGAGAGTATTAAGAACTGAGTTTTACTTTAACTGGCAGTCATTGTGGGAAAGCTTGACCCTAGTATCTAACTTCAGAGGTGGGGAGGCTAAACTTTAGCACACATAGGTTTCTTCTTTCAGAGACAGAAAAAAGACCTAGGCTTGTTATATAGAACACAGAATAATATAGTTACAGAATAAAATCACAGAGTAAAATCAAATATAAAATACGTGATCAAGAATTCATTCCCTCACATGAAAATGTGGGTTGTTTTTTTTTAATTGAGCTATAAGCACAAAAGGTCACAGAATTCTAGAGAATTGCTACAGAGAAAAATGTTTTGCATGTTATCAATTTTATTTTTACTACATTTTATGGGTTATTTCATGATTACTGAGTTAGGAAGAGTGAATTTTATCAGAATTAATATTTTGTCATAAAGAATGTTATGGTGCAGCTAGGTGGCACAGTGGATAAAGCACTGGCCCTGGATTCAGGAGGACCTGAGTTCAAATCCAGCCTCAGACACTTGACACTTACTAGCTGTGTGACCTTGGGCAAGTCACTTAACTGTCATTGCCCCCCACCAAATTTTATGTAGAAAAGTGTATTGTCAGTATTATCTAATGAATGATTGCAGTTTTTGATGGTCGTGGGTTATCTAAGCATGATTTCCCCTAGGTTCAATGTATCAGCATTTGTGTTCACACCATTTTTTAGAAACTTTATCCTGGCAAAAGTTGAGAAGCGACTTTATGTATGTACATGTATACACATACTCTACATATATACATACACACAAATATATACATATATGCATATCCTCTTTGTCCTTCTTCCTTGCAGTGACCCTGAAGGTCTAAACAGATGACTCAATAGTGACAACATGTGACACTTATACTGCATGCATATTATGCATATTATACCTCATATCTCTGATGATGGGAAGTAAACAATATATGCCTATTGATTTGTTCTCTGGACTTTTAGAAGATGAAGAAGATGTGGAAGCTCAAAATATCGTTGGACTGAGGAATGTTTGAAGGAATATCATTAACTATGGAAGCTTGGAAGAGCTCATAAGTAATAGGATGATGCTTGAGTTTGCTGTCGGCGAACTCAGAGTTCTACCAAGAAATCTTGGCATCTAGGGAAAACACAGAGGACTGGCAGAGTCACCTCATACCAAGTTGTTAAAAGACTGGATCATTTAACAGTCTACAAAATAACCCAAGAGAAGAATTAGGGTTCTATAAAAACAATACATCACAACCACCTATTGCCTATAGAGGAGCTAGTTGGAATGCCTTATGATGAGGGGAAAGAGTAATGAAGAGTTAGCCAAGAGTTTTCTTAGAAGGGACCATCCAAGACCGTAAAAAGGGCCTTCTTAGAAAAGACTGGAATTGGGTACGGATGAAAAGGAAATTGAATTTTTATATACTCTTTTTTTGGGGGGTGGGGTGGGGCAATGGGGGTTAAGTGACTTGCCCAGGGTCACACAGCTAGTAGGTGTCAAGTGTCTGAGGCCAGATTTGAACTCAGGTCCTCCTGAACCCAGGGCCGGTGCTTTATCCACTGTGCCTCCCAGCTGCCCCAAGCTTCCTTGATCTTTAAGAGTATATAAAGGGGACAGCTGGGTGGCGCAGTGGATAAAGCACCGGCCCTGGATTCAGGAGGACCTGAGTTCAAATCTGGCCTCAGACACTTGACACCTACTAGCTGTGTGACCCTGGGCAAGTCACTTAACCCCCATTGCCCTGCAGGAAAAAAAAAAAGAAAAAAAAAGATCAAGGGAGCTTGCCAAGACACCTTCAACTATTCTTATACATGTACTCAAACACACACTGAATTATGCCTTTTGGGGCTATTTCCCAATTCCTACTTACATTGATAATCCATGTCCCCAGAGAACAACTGAATATTTCTCCCCTAAGGAGTCTAGGGTTCTAGGGACAGCCCTAAAAAACTGAGGTTTCTAATACATTGCTTATGATCTCCCATTCTGGTGTTTCCTATTGATTAGAAGCTGGGCATAATTAGCTTTTTTAAAAGGGTGTTTGTTAAGCAAATACAGCAAAAATAGGGGCTACAAAATGATTTCCCCAAACCAGGGGCAAACTCTCACCTTCCATACAAAGGTCTTTTTGGAGCCAGTGTCTCAGACTTTGAGACTGTTTAACCAAAGGATAAAGTTATAGCTCTTGGTTACTGGAAGTCTTTCTCTTACTTTGTGGAACAGGGAGAAGGAGGAGAAGGCAATAAGCATTTATATAGCATCTACTGTGCGTCGGGCATTGTGCTAAGTGCTTTTTACAAATATTTTATTTTATCCTCATGATGACCCTGAGAAGTGGGTGTCATTTATTATGGAATCCTTATACTGTTCCCTTAGGTGTAGCTCTCTGCTGGACCTTAAGGGTTGGCATCCTTGTTGATTCCTGAAACTGCCTTTTCTTGGTGTGTCTAGTTTGTCCTCTTATGGCTCTCACCTCCCCATACAGATGTTAATGTCAGCTGTTGCTACTGCATAGGGGACACTTATCCACTAGGGTTATTGGCTTTTGAGGCCCTGGCTACTCCCAGGGCCTGAGGGAACTCCAGTTCTTCCAGGGTTTCAAACACCATGAGGTCATTAGTTGGTCAGTGAGGGAGAGGAGGAGTATAACTTTCCCTCTGGACTCACTTTCCTTCTCCTTTCTCACTGCCCAAGGGTCTCTTCCACAAGATGGTTCTATAGCTGAATGCTTCTGAATCTTGACTGCTTTGCTGCTGGGCTGGACAATTCTGAAATAACTTATTGTGTTATACACAGGCCCAGAGCTATATCTTATGGTTTTAGCCAGCCACAAAATATTTCTTGTGTGGAGAGCCATCTGTTTCTCTCCAGTGACTTAAGCAAGCATTGCAATTGTTCAGTCATTTTTCATTTGTGTCTGACTTTTCATGCCTCATTTGGGGTTTTCTTGGCAAAGATATTCAAGTTTGCCATTTCCTTTTCCAGCTCATTTTACAGATGAGGAAACTGAGAAAAACAGGGTTAAGTGACTTGCCCAGGGTCACGTAGTGTCTGAAGTCTGATATGAACTCAGGAAGATATCTTCTGGACTCTAGGCCCAGTGCTCTAATATTCACTGTGCCACCTAGCTTCCCTAAGCAAGCACTGTACTCCTCTCAAATTGATAACAAGATTTGTTCACACCTTTGGTTTAGTGAGTGATTCAGTCTAGCTTAATCTGGGTCTTCTTTGATCAAACTATTCAGGGTAGGATAGAATCCCTGCCCCCTTCCCCAACTTACACCCAGAACCCCTGACCTTGATTGCCAATGCCTCTATAAGGGATTTGTTCCTAAAGTCCTAAAGAAAATGGAATACACTTTCCTATAGAAACAGTGTCATAAATTGGAGATAGTGATAGTTGATTGAATACAAACTATATCTCAGGTATATGATGAGTTAAATAGTTTTTTTTTCTTTTGTTTTTTTGCGGGGCAATGGGGGTTAAGTGACTTGCCCAGGGTCACACAGCTAGTAAGTGTCAAGTGTCTGAGGCCAGATTTGAACTCAGGTACTCCTGAATCCAAGGCTGGTGCTTTATCCACTGCGCCACCTAGCTGCCCCCTTAAATAGTTTTTTAATGGCTAATCCAGGAATTTAACTTCATGATTAGCTGTCAGCTGTATGGTATTTCAAATACATTTTCTTTTCATAAACAAAAACAAATGTTTGGCAGAATCAACAGGAAAAGAAGGAAAAAGGACCTTGGGGGAAGGTGAATGAACTTGATGCTTTCCCAGCAGGGCTTTTCTATTAATCACATTCAGGCAATTTCAGCATTGGAGAGAATATCTCAATTACTAATTATTCATACAAAAAGTAAATGAATGCTGGTCTACCACCAGGCAGGGAAAACAGGCATTTTCTGACAGAAATAGCTAAGAATCCTGACATATTTCTTCATTTTGTGTGATTTCGAGCAGCTATAGAGTGAAGAAACCTATTTATCCAGAAAATTGCGCTATTTATATTTCTGCCACAAATAATTAACAACTATGCATCCACTAAGTACAAATTAGTGTTTTTGGTAAAGAAGCATGCAAAAATTCTGGAGAGATGCCTATCTACTCTAGTTTATCAGAGAAGTTTTCAACCTTCTTTAATGCTACAGGGAAGCTGCTTGAAGAAGTTACACAAACTTGCCCCATGGGCCTACTCTAAGCCCTTGTTATCTAACTTCAACAGGATCTTCACTGCTACACAGCAATTCTATTTTTTCCTGATTGGCTATCACACTCTCCCAAACCTATCACCAACCTCCTCCCTTATTAAGGCATCAGGGCTATTTTCCTTCTCTTTTTGCTCTATCTTAGTAGATAAAGAAAATCACATAATTGTGGAATTGCCAGAAGTTGCCATCTTATCTAACTCATTCCCAAGAAAGAATCCAAACTCTAATATGCCTGACAAATGATCATCTAAATTCTGATTTAAGACTCCCTAGCGAGGGGTAATTTACTACCCCCACCAGTAATTAATTCTACTTTTTAATAGGTATAATTATTAGGACTCCTCACATCACACTAACAACTCATAGGAACATTCAAGACAAATGGCTAAAAAACTACATATGAAAATAAAAACCAAAATCTAAAATGAGCAAATAATGAGAGTGTTAATACAATTCAAAACACCAAATCACAACTCACTCAACTTAAATCCTATTAGCAAAAGAGTTGAGAAAAGAAACATCTTCAGGTAGATAAATTACACATTCAAATAAATTAAGCAATACTTGGAAATCTTAAGAAAATTTTACTTTGAAGGATCACATAAATTTAGGCATTCACACCAGTGGTACACTATACCTCAAGACCCATCCATCCATCCATCTTTTCTCTATCAATTTGTGACAGTAAGGATGTGCTCTGCTGTATGATATTGTTTATAAAATCCTGTCTATTCTTTTCTCCTACTTTGACCAAATATAACCCTAATGTATATAAAGAGACATTTTAGTGGTGAGAAAATAGATATGAGTTGATAGTGATTAATATTTTCTTGGTTGCTTTTTCCATTAAAAAGAAAAGGTTCATAATTTTTTTCCAAGTGTTTGGCATTCTCTCCTCATTTAAATGTCTTGAGAATTGATTACTCAACAGATCTGTATACTTGGTCAAGTCCAGCTGAACTCCCCATTTTAATTTCCTTTAGTGTCATTTTGGCTTCTTCATGGAGCACATCAGGGACCATGGTATTAGTTATAATCTAAATGTATTGACTCCACTGTCAGTGATAGAAAAAACTGTTTCTTATCATAAAAATCTCACATCTTTTCCTATTCTCCTTCCAGCTTAACTACCCTCTAGATAATTTAGTTTACCAAGTCTCTCAATAAGTTTTCTGTAATCCTTACTTGTTTAAAGCAACAGGAATACTAACACAAGAAAATACAAACCAAATAAAATATCTTTAAGAAAGTATACATTAAAAGATAAAAATAAGTGAGAATTAAAAGATTTTGGGGGGAAGAATAAGAAGAAATAATAAAGATATTAATGTGAGAAACATTTTCTTTTAGAACAAAAAATAATCAGAGGTGGCAAAAAAAACCCCAGGAAGCTATTGTAATAACTTTCTATAGAAGAAAACACAATAACATACTATGTAGAATAGCCAGAAATTCAAAATGAAAACATCATTTCATTATCTAATCTATTGGGAAAAGCACAGAACCAAGTTAGAGACCTGGAAGATGAATCATGTGAATCATGATACAGCAATCTGAAGATTACTAACATCCTAAAGAATTTATAAAAATGGAAACCATCTCTCACCCCAGTTCTGTCTCTCCACCAGACTTCCCTATTTCTATTGATAGCACCACCATATTTCCTTTCACCCAGGTCTAGAACCTCAGAATCCACACAGAGTTTTTTCTCCTTCACTGTCCATATAACAAGCAGTTGCCAAATTACAGAGATATTGCCACATTCTCTCTTGCATCTATCTGTTCACTTCTTATTACTCACACGGCCACAAATCTAATTAAAGCTCTCATTACATTTTCTCCTGTATTATTATAATAGCCTCCTAACTGATCTCATTCCTCCAGTCTCTCTCTCTCTCTCTCTCTCTCTCTCTCTCTCTCTCTCTCTCTCTCTCTCTCTCTCTCTCTCCCCCCCCCCCAATCTATCTACCACTCTCCAAAATGACAACAAAAATAATCTTCATTTTGGATCACGTCATTCTCCTGATCTATAATGTTCAGTGGCTCCCTATTGTTTCTAAAATAAAATGCAGATTCTTCAACCTGGTATTTAGGGTATCCTATCACTCAGGTCTTATTTCATATGACTTCCCTTCATATACCCCATGTCAAAGTCAAACTGAATAATTTCTGAAACTTCACATTCTATCTCCCTATACCATCTCTGACCATTTATACAAGCTATCTTTTGTTTCAGTAATACACAGCCTTCTCATATCAACTTATCAAACGTTTTCTCTTCCTTCAAGAGTTATCTCAGTTATCAATGTCATTAAGTCTTCCTTGATTTTTCCAATTGTTTTCTTCCCCCTCAGATTACCTTACACCATATTCTTTGTGTAAGGTGGCATGGCAGAAAGGTAAAAGAACTGACTTCTGAGTGAAAAACACTGGGGTTCAAGTCCCTATGTCTAATATACACTGATTGGTGACCCTAGGCAAGTCATATAACTTCCTAATAATATCCCAGGCAAATCTTTAAGACTAAGTTTCACCCCTGTCCCTCACCTTTTCAATTACTTTCTACATGTTGTCCTCCCCCATTAGACTGTGGGTTCCCAGAGGGAAGGAACTTTTTTTTTTTTAATATTTCTTTTTATCCCCAGTGCTTGAGTTGAAATGTCCATTCTATTCATTAGTCTTATTTTTGCTCTCTGGGGCTAAAAAAATAAATTTAATCTCTTTCCATGTGACAGTCCTTCCAATATTTTAAGACATCTATCATGTACTCTATACATTTTATTTTCCACAGGCTTTTTCTCTGACTGGGCAGCTAGGTGGCACAATGCTGGTCCTGGAGTCAGGAAGACTTATCTTCCTGAGTTGAAATTTGGCCTCAGACACTTATTAGCTGTGTGACCTTGGACAAGTCACTTAACCTTGTTTGCCTCAGTTTCCTCATTTGTCAAATGAGCTGGAGAAGGACATGGCAAACCCCTCCAGTATCTTTGCCAAGAAATCCCAAATGAGGTTACAAAGAGTCAGACACAACTGAAAATGACTGAACAACAACAACTTTCTCTGTCTGTCCCCTGTGTTTGGAATGCCTTCTCTCCAAATCCCATCTTCTAGATGAAGCCTTCCCCAATCCTTTCAACTGATCCTTCTGGGGAACAGTTTCAAGTGTCCTTACTATTTTGTTCATACTTGTCCTAGAGTGTTCTTGATCTTCATGAGATATATTCTTTTTTTTGGTGAGGCAATTGGGGTTAAGTGACTTGCCCAGGGTCACATAGCTAGTAAATGTCAAGTGTCTGAGGTCAGATTTGAACTCAGGTCCTTCTGAATCCAGGGTTGGTGCTCTATCCACTGTGCCACCTAGCTGCCCTGAGATATATTCTTTATCTAGTTGAGAGTCTACCATTCCTGTCTCTGATGCCATGGTCCAGAAAGCCAAATCTTGCTTTCCAAAACCAGTTTCTTAGCTAGTTGTTTCTTTCTCATATGCTACATTCTCTCCTAAAGATCCTACTCTCAATTAGCAGCAGTAATAAGAATAACACCTACTTCCTTACATTTCCTGAGCAGGTCAGGTTTGACAAGTTGCAGGAGGCTTTTTATTACATCTTGAATAAACACTTCAAAAAGAGCCTGCATTTCCTTACCTCACAGCAGATAATTGCCTAGAGCCACAACCATTCTTCCTTTTTAAAAATTCAATTTATTTTATTTTCAGATCCAAATTCTCTCCCTTCTCCCCGCCCCCTTCCCCACTCATTGAGAACCCAAGAAAAGCAAGACCTATTCCAAATGTTGTTGTTTGTTGTTTGTCCTTGGATCTCAAAGAGTACTATTACACCTGGGTGATGTCATGACTTGCACTGACTTGGATTTACGTGAGGGAGGGCTGTGTAAGGTTTCCAACTTTATTCTTTCCTCCAGATCCATCTGGGTTCAGTGGCAAGATATATATCACAATGATTGGAGTTGGTTCCAGGTGTTTATGGCATATGTAGCTGCCCCTGGATTTAATTATGATCTCTATGATAATAATTCTTAAATCTCTCTATCCTGCTCCACACTCTCTGATGATCTCCAGTCTTGAATCTCCAACTGCCTTTCAGATATCTCAGATTGGTTGTACAGTAGATATCTTAAACTCAGTATGTCCAAATAGAAACTCATTATCTTTCCCCCAACTTCCTTCCTCCCTCCTTCCAAATTCCCCTATTACTGTCAAAGGTACCACTATCCTACCAATCCCCTAAGCTCACAATCTAGGTTTCCTGCTTGACTCCTCACTATCTCTCACCCTCCCACCCCCCATCCAATCTGTTGCTAAGGCCTGTTGATTGACCTTTCATCTTTCATATATGGCATCTCCTCTGGCATTGCTACTACTATAGTTCAGACCCTCATCACCTCCTCCCTGGATTTTTGCCATAGCCTCCTGGTGGGTCTGCCTACCTGAAGTCTCTACCCACTCCAATCCGTCTTCCCCTTGGTCATCAAAGTGATTTTCGTAAAGGATAGGTCCAATTGTGTCACCTCCCTACTCAATAAACTCTAGGGACCAAATAGAGAATGTTCTGTTTGGCATTCAAAGTCCTTCAAAACCTAACCCCTTCCTACCAGTCCAATCTTCTTAGCCCTTATTCCTTGGCATATACTCTTCAGTCCAGTGACAGTAGCCTCCTGGCTGTTCTATGAACAGCACACTCCATCTCTTGCTGCTGGGCATTTTCTTTAGCTGTCTCCCAAGCCTGCAGGAAGCCTTGCTTCCACTGCTTTCCCTCAGTTAATTATTTCTTATTTATTCTGTATATAGCTTGTGTCGTATATATTTGTTTGAATGTTGTAAGCTCCTTGAGGACAAGGATTGTCTTTTGCCTCTTTTTGTATCCCTAGCCCTTAGCACAGTGCTTGACACCTAGAATGTACTTAATAAATGTTAATTGATTGATTGATCAATTGAAAGATGTATAGGCATGCACCGCCCCCCTCCCCCCAAAAGAAAAAATATGCTTTGATCTGCACTCTGAGTTCATTAGTTCTCTATATGGAGGTGGATAGCATTTTTCATGTAGGGTGGTGGTGGTGGTGTTTGTCCTTTTTTTTTTTGAAGATTGATGATGTCACTGGGTAATATATTGGCTTCCATGTCATCAGCCTCACTCTCTCTTCCAGATTCATCAAAGACTAGTGGAAGGACAAAAGTCAAGATGACTGGCAATGGCCCAGGATGCAGTGAATGACCTTGGTGTTGTTGATGTCATCAATGCTTGATTAAGTTCTTTTTTCTTTCTTTTTTGGGGGGGGCAATGAGGGTTAAGTGACTTGTTCAGGGTCAAGTGTCAAGTGGGGGTAAGTGTCAAGTGTCTCACTCAGGTCAGATTTGAACTCAAGTCTTCCTGAATCCAGGGCCAGTGCTTTTATCTACTGTACCACCTAGCTGCCCTTGATTAAGTTATCATTTTTTTTTGCAGGGCAATGAGGGTTAAGTGACTTGTCCAAGGTCACATAGCTAGTAAGTGTCAAGTGCCTGAGGCTGGATCTGATTAAATTCTCAGGTCTCCAAAGTGCCTACTTCAGCCACCTTCATGACTGTTGGAACAAATTATTCTCATATCTGCCCATTCAGCTGGGGAAAGTCTTCACATACTTGAGATAGACATCCCCTAACTCAATGACTGGTATGAGGCCTATTGGTTATCCCCAACCTGGTTTAGCCCATCTGCCAAGATAGATTTACCTGGTGTGGCTGCTGAACATGCTATATCCGCCTGAAGTCACAGGTTGAGAGCTAGGTGAAGGTAGGCACCAAAAGCTGTTGAACAGCCCTGAAAAGGGCTCAGCAATCCCTCATCCCAGAGGTACTAATCCTTCCTGAGCACCTCATGATATACCTAGGAATTTTCAATTTGAGGTTTATTTAAGCATAACTGGTAGATTCTTTTATTTTTTTTTGGTGGGGGAATGAGGGTTAAGTGACTTTCCCAGAGTCACACAGCTAGTAAGTATCAAGTGTCTGAAGCCACATTTGAACTCAGGTCCTCCTAAATCCAGGGCCAGTACTTTATCCATTGCCCCACCTAGCTGCCCCTGGTAGATTCTTTTTCATTTTCTCCTTGCCTCTGGCTTTAATAGATCTGAGTTGTTTTGTGTGTGTGTGTATGATTCCTTGAAATATAGCATACAGATTCTTTGCTTGGTCATGGTTTTCAGGGTGTTAATTCCTAAATCATCCCTCCCCAACCTATTTTCCAGATACCTAGGTGGTGCCATAGATGGAGCATTGAGCTTGATATCAGCATGATTCATCTTCATGAATTAAACCTGGCCTTAGATACTTACTAGCTGTGTGACTCTGAGCAAGTCACTTAACCCTATTTGCCTCAGTTTTCATCTGTAAAATGAGCTGGAGAAGGAAATAGGAAACTAATCCAGTATCTTTGCCAAGAAAACCCCAGATGAGATCAGAAAGAGTCAAACATGACTGAAACAACTCAACAACCCTACATTTCCTTCTTTAAAAACCTTTTTTTATTATTTTGGCTTTGTTTTAATATTCCTTATTGCCTCATAGAGTCATCGAGTTGTTTTCTCCACCTGTTTTTTAGGGAGTCTGCTACTTGGGTAATGCCTTCTACCTTTAGTTGTAAGATATTTATTATCTCTCCATTTTTTTTTCCTACAGAGCTCTTATCTCATGTTTCATTTCTCATTTTATTTCTTCCAGGTAATGTTGTAGTCTTTCAGGGTAAGCCATTTTCTATGAGGCTCTTCTTGTGGAGTTACTTTCTTCTTCTGGGTTTACCTATTGAGTATCTGTTAACTAAGAGGGTTTTTCTTTTTGTTTTTACTTATTACTATTATTGCTTCATGAGTTTTCTTCTGTCTACTCATACATGCAACCTGAGTTCCAGGTTTGGGACTTTGCTAAGGTCGGGTCCTGCCTCCTTTCACCCTCTTGGATGGGGTGGTCAGATCATGTTTGAGACTATTCCTAACTTGAATCCCTTGCTGCTGGTTTTTACTTGCTTTGGTAAATCTGCACTTAGAGGACTGGCAGGCCTCAGGCTTCCCCAGAATGTCCCCAGATAGAGCTAGAGCTTCAGGCCTTTCTGGAACATCACTGGTATGACTACAGACTCTAGCAACACTTCACTCCATTACTTCTTTTTCAGCCACCTCCTCCACAGCCTTCTCACCAATTGCCTTGTTTCCTTCCCTCCTTCCAGAGACCATGCCCCAGAAGAACTTACATTCCAGGGCCCTTCTCTTATAATTTGTGACTGCCTCTCTTGGAAAACATTAGCCATGCTTCGCTTCACTTCACTCACTCCTCTCAAACCACCTCCAACACACGCTCCTTAGCAATTTCCTGGTGAATATGTTCTTAATCTGTATTCCTCCCCCCACCCCCAGCCCCTTCCCACTCTCAAATTCTGGAAACCACAAAGCATGAGGAAATCAACTCTGCAATTGTTTCTAGATGGAATATGTCAATCTACTCCCCTGTACTCCAGCCACAACTCTAATTCTGTAATCCCTGTAACATCTCTGCATACCACTCCCCAATGTGTGTTGTCTACTCTACTAGAACATGAGCTCACTGAGAGCAAAAACTGTTTTTGTTTTTGTTTTTGAATCCCCAATACTTAACACAGTGCTTGGCATATAGTAAGTATATAATACATTATTTTTCACTCATTCATTCAGGTCCCTTAGAGCACTCCCCAATCAGGGCACTGTAAATTTCCAGCCCATCAGGATGTTCTAGTCAGAGAGTTCTGGGCTTCTGGTCCATCTGGCATACCCCTAGACAGGTTGTTAAAGACTTCAAGTCCCACTGGAGTATTCCTGGCGTCTTTAGCATGACCTCTCTTCCAGTGCTCACAGGTTTCTGATTATATTTTTGTAAAGTGCTGGGTTGTATGAAAGTACTTGTTGTTACTCTTTGGATTTCCCGATCATTCTTAAATTATTATTTAATCTTTGCTGGAGTCCATATGGGAGAGCTGAGTTCTTCTGTGACCTTGCAAATCTCCATCTTAACCAAAATTCCCTTAATTTGATCTTCAAAGTGATTTCTCTCTTGTAAAAATGTTTTGACCAGCTGACACAAATATTTCATTGTTTGGTAGTAACTTCTTAGGCTATCAGTTTCTATTCTTTTAAATCAGTCTCTTATGAGTTTATGAACTAAGGAAATTAAAATTTTGTGCTTGCAAAAGAGGTGCTTTATTCTATTTCAGACTAAGCACTGGAGGAGAGGAGGGACAGTTCTTCTGAGGTATCAGTAGCAGACCTCCCCATTTGTCTTCACTATAAGTGATATATATTATTTTGAAAAGCATGGGCACATAATCTACTTCCTTATTCTCTAATATGCCAGCATATCTGAATCTCATAGGGTGATTATTGCCTCTAGCAATGCAAATCACAAGCAATCTATGTCTGGTCACCCTATGCCATTTTTCTCCTTAAATAGCCTCAGGGATTCTACCCAATGTAATGAGGGCCATTCTTGAGTTTCAGTATTGGGGATACCAATAAAGCATGTTTGTTCTCTGTTGGTTATTCCTCACTTCCACCACTTGACCAGCCCAACTTTTTTTTAATCACACTTTTATTTGATTATATGATATCTTTTTGTAATGCCTATCCTTTATAATTCCTAGAGTGCAATGTGTTGTAGCCTGTTCATGCCCACAATATACTTCTTCATTGCCTTTTGGGTGATAGTCAATTTATATGTCTCACTGACATATAACATTACCAGAAGAATATTTATCTTATTTTTTTCTTTATTGCCATTTCCACTTTTATAAACTTATTTGGGACTATGAAGTTAGAGTTCAAATGTGGTGCTTCCACTGTCCTTGATGATGAGAAGTTTGTCATAAAATTCTTTGCAAGTCTTTTCCATATCTTTTCTCTTTTTGGTCATTCTTCCAGTTTTGTTCTTAAATGTTCTAAATTATTCCAGTTTCTCACCATTTTACGAGGTGATATTGCTTACAATCTCCCAACATCCTTATCAATAAGATTTTACAAACCAGCTAATATTCTAAACTTGTGTTGTGCCTGTGTTGTGTCTATGCATGGCAAATAAGTGGATTGTTTGCTGAACATAGGAATTTTGAAGTTTTGGGGCCTTTTCATTATGGAGCACATTCCTTCTCACCAAAGTAAATTTTCTATTATTTTCAGGAATGAGACTGATCAGAACAGAAGAGTATTTTAAATCATTAATGAAAAGGTATATGTTGAATAAACATTTATCTCCATTGGGTACTGTCATTTTTGCTAACTTAAAGAAGAAAATTAAGTGCTTAGTATTTTATAGACCCTTATCCTTACTACCAAAATAAAGGGAAGTACTTAGCCATTCATATGAGTATGTTTTGGACCTCATGGTCTAAATGAAATCACATTTCTCAGGAGTTTCTGCATTTTAACATTTTTAAAAGACTTTCAAGCCAAAAGAATGACCCTTTAATTATGGACTTTCAGTCAATCAGTGACCTGGTCGTGGATTTCAGTTTGGAAGCCATACAATTTAGGTATCTGTCTTCCTTACTTATTTGTAGGGCTGGCCTTTGTCAAAATAACACTGTTGCTTAGTAAGCAGTACTGCCAAATACACAGTGTGAGGCCAGAAGGGAAAAGGATTAGGACAAATAGCAACAGCTAAGGAATTCCTATTTTTCAAAGGTTTATTAATCACTAAAGTCATGTACCAAGACTCACATTCTGGTTTGGCTGGAACATAGAGTTCATGAAGGAGAACATTTTTTGGGGGGGCAATGGGGATTAAGTGACTTGCCCAGGGTCACACAGCTAGTAAGTGTCAAGTGTCTGAGGCTGGATTTGAACTCAGGTACTCCTGAATTCAGGGCCGGTGCTTTATCCACTGTGCCACCTAGCTGCCCCGAAGGAGAACATTTCTGACGTTTTTCATAGTAAGTGCTCAAAAACACTTCTGAAAAGGAACCAAAAAAGGTAGACTGGGTGAGTTCAAATTTGTGACTATTTTTCCTATGTATCTTTAAAGAAATAGAATGTGAATGAAAGAATTAAAAAGCATTTATTAATCACTTACTATTATGTGTCAAACATTGTGTTAAGTAATGGGAATAGAAATAGAAAATGAGTCAGTCTCTGCTCTCAAGGAGCTCACATACTAATTAGGGGAAATAATACATATAAAAGGGTTCAGCTGCCATGTAGATAGAAAAGCCTTGGGAGTCCTCAGAGTACATTGATAAGTCAGATGATAATATCTAGAGGCTTGGAGGGTGTAGGAGCAGAATAGATGGTAAGGCCTGGTGGTTTTTCATCTTCCCAGAAGTATTGTATTTGGTGACTGCTCATCCAAGTGGTTACTAATGGGAAGGGGGAATTGACCCAAGGGTCAATGAAGCCAGGGCTCTGGGTTACCTCCCATGGTGGGGGGATAACAAAAGGAGCAGCATCTAGCTGGGAAGGGGAATAGGGAAGGAGGTATTGGCAGATTGGAGATAGGGGAAGGCTCCAAAGGATCTTCTGCTGTTGGGTCCTCCAGAACCAGATGGAATCTGGGGTGGGGAAAGGGGAGTGCTCCTCACCTCATCTGCTCTGCAGAGCCTAAGAATCCAGATACAGAAGATTCATTTTTACTTGGAGATTGTACTAGTTTGGCTATCTCTGATCCAGATCAAGCTGAAAATCCAAACTTCCACCTGTTGCCAAGTGATCTTGCCATAAACCATGCTTTTAGCTTGCTTCTCCACTTTTTCATGAATCATATTCTTAAAGACCAAAGTTACAAATGAAGTTCTGAAAGACAGTTAATCTACTGAACTTGGAATAATTCTCTTTGTTACCATATTATACTGGAAAGGATATCAAACTGGTACCAAATAATTTGCTACTCTATGTATATTCTAACCAAGCCATTCCTTGGGTCCATGTGTTGGGAACTGGTGGAGAAAGAGCTACCTAAAGAAGACAACAAATTTAGTAGTGGCAGTATGGAATGCATGGAGAAGGGAGTTGGCTTCCATTTTGGCCAATGGCTTACAGCTGCCATTCTTTTTTCTTTTTTGAAAATAGAGATACTTGCAGTTCTCCAATCCTATGGTTCCTCTCCCATTTTCCATGATCTTTCTTTCAAAGATCACTGTCAGTGGCTTAGAAATCACATCTTTCAGGTATTTCAGTACCTGAGGATATACAGCAGCTCATCTGGGTCTGATGACTTGACATGATCAAACCTCCCTCTTATTACCACTTCCCTATGTTATGTTATGTATATTTGTGTGTAGGTATATATGGAATAAAAACAGTAGTTAGCATTTATATAGTGCCTACCATGTGCCAGGCACTGTGCTAAGCATTTTATAAACATTATCTCATTGGATACTCACAACAATCCTGTAAAGTAGGTGTTATTATTATTATTATTCCCATTTTACAGCTGAGGAAACAAAGGCCGACAGAGGTGAAGTGACTTGCCCAGAGCCACACAGCTGAAGTGTCTGAAGCTGGATTTGAATTCAGGTCTTCCTGACTCCAGACCCAGCACTCTTTCCACTGTGCTACCTAACTATATATAACCCCTGTCCAAAAGCCACCTGGTATAGGACTTTTTTTTCTTTTGCAGGGGCAATGGGGGTTAAGTGACTTGCCCAGGGTCACACAGCTAGTAAGTGTCAAGTGTCTAGGGCCAAATTTGAACTCAGGTCTTCCTGAATCCAGGGCCGGTGCTTTATCCACTATGCCACCTAGCTGCCCCTAGGACTCTTTATTGGTAGAGATAAAGGTCTTGTCCTGTGTGACTGGAGGAGTGGAGTTGGTGAGGGCTTGAGAGAACTCCAGTCTTCACCAGTCTCCTTTAGTCCCCTTAGGGACTCTTCAAAGTCAGTCTCCTTTGCAATGTCCATCAAGCTTCTTTGGTCATTTCTGTCTTCTAGCTTCAAGAAAAAAAGATGGAAGAGGCCAACCTCAGGTTGTTGAAGAAAAAGTCTCTAGGAAAACATGAGTCTAGCAGTCTTCATGATGTCCTCCTAACTTGCTACACAAGAGACTGCAGGGAATTTCCCTTGGGTGAGATCTAGAACTCTCTCTCTCTCGGTTAAATGAATTACTTCACTCTCAGTGGGAGATATTATAGATATATTATCTAGTATATATATATATTGTCCTCAAGAAGGAAATAGTAAACCACTCCAATATCTTTGCCAAGAAAACCCCAAAATGCGATCAGGAGAAGTCAGACACTACTGAAACAACTCAGCAACAATGACAAAACTATATTCTCCTCTGTATACATAACTTCTCTGATTTTCTGTTTTGCTACTGATTTGGATAAATGGATTTCTTTGCTATTCTATGTGTGTTCATTGTGAAACTGTTATTTGGTGAGAAAGACTTGACCACCTTGGCCACAAAATTTGAAGTTCTCCTTCCCTCCAATAATAATAATGACAAAGGGATCAGAAGTTATAGTGAACCTGATCATACTTCCTAGACTAATATTTAAGGGAACAAATAGATTTAATTCTAGTCTGATGCCCTCTCTCCTTTTCTGGAAAGAAGAGTGGTGACCTCTGGTCCCAATCTTCTGCTTCCCTTCCTAGAAAGAATAAAAGTTTCCTTGGAGAAGAGTGGGGAGGAAGAGGCTAGAGATGTCTATTCTGACTTCCTTTGAGTCACATGACAGGCCTCACTACAGACAGGGCACTCTTCTGAGTTCATACCATTTGGCTTTGGGACAGGGGCTATGCATATATATATATATATATATATATATATATATATATATATATATATATATATACACACACACACATATACTTCATATACATACACATGTGTGTATAGTATAGTTACTGTTCAGTCATTCAGTAGTATTCAATTTTTCATGACCCTGTGGACCACAGCACACAAGGACCTTCTATCCTCCAGTATCTCTTGAAGTCTATCCAAGTTCATATTTGCTGTTTCCATGATACCATCTATCCATCTCCTCCACTGCCATCCTCTTTTCCTTTTGCCTTCAATCGTTCCCAACATCAGGATCTTTTCCAAGGAGACCCATCTTCTCATTATGTGGCCTAAGTGTTTAAATGTCAGCTTCAGTATTTGATCTTCCAGTGACAAGCCTGAATTAATTTCTTTAAGTATTGACTGATTTGATTGCCTTGCTGTCCAAGGGACTCTCAAAAGTCTTCTCTAGCACCACAATTCCAAAGCATCAATTCTGTGGCACTCAGTTTTCCTTATAGTCCAACTCTCACAGCTGTACATTTCTACCAGAAAAACCATAGCTTTGACTATACAGACTTTTGTTGGCAAGGTAATATGTCTACTTTTTAGTATGCTGTCCAGATTTTCCATAGCTTTCCTTCCAAGGAACAAATGTCTTTTAATTTCATGGCTGCAGTTGCTGTCTGCTGTGATCTTTGAGCCTAAGAATATATAATCTGATATGCTTCCATTTCTTCTCCCTCTATTTGCCAGGAAGTGTTGGGACCAGTTGCCAAGATGTTAGGTTTTTTTGCTGTTAAGCTTCAAGCCAGCTTTTATACTCTCCTCTTTAACCCTCATTAAGTGATATCTTAATTCCTTACTTTCTGCCATTATAGTAGTATCATCTACATATCTGAGATTATTGATATTTCTCCCAGCAACCTTAATCCTGGCTTTTGATTTGTCCAGCCTGGTATTTCTCATCATGTACTTACTTTGTATATAAAAGTTAAATAAATAAGGTGACAATATACAGCCTGTACTTCTTTTCCAATTTTAAGCCAATCAATTGTTTTATGTTTGGTTCACATATGTATTTGTCTGTATATGTATGTGTGTGTATATATATATATATACACACACACATACACACACACACATATGCATATATACATACACACATATGTGCGTATATCTATATCTATCTCTATCTGCAGACAAATGTTCCTGAAATTAATATGTGTAGACATAGGTGATAGTGAAGAGTTAAAGTCATATCTCTTATTTAAACTTTCGTTCACTTGTTAATTGGAGGGTAAAAAAGTAAAGGGTGGAGTAGTATTCAAAAATCCAAAAGGAATTCTGGGCAGTACACATAGTAATGTGCCTCCCATCCCTAGCCCTGGTTAGCTTGTCTCTGGTCTTCCTTTAGGGGCTTATCTTCAATATGCCCAGGGGCTTTTTATTCACATCAGTTTTATTCTCAAGTTAAAAATCTCCTTTGCAAATCTACTTGAGGTCACTTGAGAAGACTTTTACAAATTGCTACCAAAATGAGATGCCAGCAGAAGTCATCACTGCCACCATTTCCACAGGCATCAAGCTGAAATGGGGTGTATCTCTTGTTTTCTACCCATATTTGCACATTCCCCCAACCAATAACTAACTCCTCTGCTAACATTAGCCATGTGCAACAGTAGGACTCCATTTCACCCACTTAAAATTATTGTGTGAGAGACTTGAACATTCCCTAAGGACTTTATATAAAAGGAAGGCACTAACTAGAGATACTGAGAGTCTGGAAGCAGAGGTTGGAAAATCAAAGAGTCCCAATATAGCTCTGAGGAGCAAAGGTAAGACAGGTGCAGGAGTAGAGCAGAGCAATATTGAGGAGAGTCATCAGCTGGACAGACACTTCAATGGAGGAAACCTAGGCTGTGATGGAAGTCCAGAGAAATAGTTATCTTTCCTCCCAACTTTTCCTGATGCCCGTCTATTCACATACAGTATAATATATTCTGCTGCCTAGTTATCCAAACACTTCTAATGTTTTGCCTCTAGAATTTTACCTCAATCACAAAGGTCTTTAGGGGATACCTGGTGAGAGATATAAAAGTTAAGTTAGGCAAAGAGCCCAACCTCTGCCTAAATGTTAGAAATCTTCCTAACTAGGTGCTTAGAATGATTGTGACTGAACTCACATTTTTTTTTAATAAAATAAACTCCCTGAAGCTGATGGAGAGGGAACCACATGGACTGTAAGGACTATTATATTACTCCCTAGGCTTAAAATAAGGTAATTATTTTTAAAGGGTGTTAAAATGAAATAAGGATTTATGACAATAAGTTTTCTTTTTATGAAAGTTGCAATGAAAGTACAGAGAAAGGAGGTAGGAATATAGTTCTTGGATATACATATAGTATCGAGTGATGCTAACTACAGCAGAAAATAACTTTTCTTGATTTATGCATCTTTCCTCATTTGGAGGAGGGAAGGAAAATAAAACTCTGGAGGAATGGGAAATGGCCACAGACAATTAATAGAATAGGGACAAAGTTATGGGGAAGAGTTTTCACCAATGATCACTTTCATAATATCAGCAGTTTTTCTCATCAGGTCTCACTTCTGTCTCCTCAGCATTTATACTTTGTAAATTGGCAAACACTGCAGTCAGGGCTACACTTAAGAAAGTAATAGATAAAATAGTAATAATGCAGATTTAACCTTAAAGTGTGTTATTATACTTTTTTTTGAGAGCTAGTTGTTAAACATTTACCAGAACATCTATCTCCATCCTAGTTCAGGCCTTTGTTACTTTTCACTGGTTTCTTGAAATAGGATCCTAATTGGTCTCTCTGCCTCAAATCTCACCCTTTTTGAATCCATCCTTCTACCTACTAGAATTTTTTTTTAAGTCTAATGCACAGAACTGACCCTGTCACTCCCCTCCTCAAAAAGCTTCAGGTTCCTTTAGGATAAACCACAAACTCCTCAATTTGGCATGTAAAGCCATTTGCTACGCATGCTTATTGCATCTACTCCATTTCAGGCAATCTAAATTCCAGCCAAACTGTCACCCTTACTGCTCTTCCTACATAACACCCCACTGTCTGCCTCCATGCTTCTGCATAGGCATTTTCTACTCTCTCCTCACTTAAACCTCTTGGAAGGTCTTATTCCCTTCAAAGCTCAGCTCAGCTGCCATTTCCTGATGCCTTTATTCTTAGATTTTATATTTACTTACATGAATATGTATTGTGTCCCTCGATTGATTATCCTTGAGGACAGGAACTAATTTGGTTTGTCTTTATATTCCCAGAGCCTAGCACATAAGAGGCACTTAATAAATGCTTATTTGATTGATTGACTAATTAAATATATTAAAAACTATGGTCAGCTTTCCTTTTTTCTTCTACAAACTCAAAGAGAAAAGTATCACTTGCCAACAAAATTCCTCTCATTTCCAGACCAGTAACCAGTTCCTGGTGGTGAGAATCAGCTCCACAGTTGAATTTTTATTTACTTGGCTCATTTACTTTTTGAAGGATCTGAAGATTTCAGACAAGTCAAAAACCATTTAGCTCTTTGCTTTGGGCAGAGAGGGAAATTCAGCTCCAGATAACTGAAGTCCTCTATCATTACCACATAATGTCCAAGCTTGTAATATATTTCCATAATTTCTCAACACATTCATCTCTATGTCCAGGTAGACATAGCATCTTAGGACCATAGATTTAGAAATGGAAGGAGCCTTAGTGGTCAATGAATCCAACTCTCTCATTTTACAGATGAAATAAAAGGTTGTCTATATGCTAAAGAGATCAAAGAAAGAGGAAAAGGACTCACATGTACAAAATATTTATACCAGTTTTGTGTGTGTGTGTGTGTGTGTGTTGTTGTTGTTGTTGTTGTAGTAAAGAACCAGAAACAAAAGGCGTGTCCATAAACTAGGAAATGGCTCAACAAATTATGGTATAAAAATGTAATGGAACATGGTCACACTAAAAGAAATCGCTAAATAGACAGTTTCTAAGGAAAAGCAGAAGACTCATATGAACTGATACAGAATGAAGTGAGTAGAACCAAAACAATTTATACAATAACATTAAAAAGAAAAAAAAGTCTTTGAAAGAGTTCAAAACAGTTCAGTGACAAACCAAAATGAAGAGAGCCAAAGATGAAGCATACTACTTACCTCCTGACAGAGAGGAGATGGACTCAAAATGCAGAATGAGACATATTTTTGGACAAGAACAGTGAGGAAATTTGCTTTGCCTATGCATATTTGTTACAAGAAGTTTTTTGTTAACCAGGGAGGATCGTAGCCATGTTTTTATGCAATCCCAAGTAATTTTTTATTAATTGACATTCTCAATTCAGCTATTAGATTCTTTGGGATTGTTGAATTTTTGAGACCTAGTGTTTTGGAATTCTGCCTTAAACTACTGCTATTGCTACTGCTGTGTGATTTCTGTTGACCCTTGCCACTAACATGTTCCTTTTGATTTACTCTTCTCTGAAGAATATTTTGCTCTTGTCAGAGGCACAAAATTTGAATTCCTTCCTGATAATCTAATAGTTGGGAAGAAAACAGATTCTCCTCAGAGACACCTTAAGTCTTCAGCCTCTCTGATTCGGAGGGAAAGTTTCTTTTTGCCCCATAAAACTTGTTTTTGTGACCATAGATTACATTGCAGACATAACTGTGGAACATGGAATAGCCACATGATGGCACTACAACCTAGAGAATAAAGAGCCGTTATTTGAGACTCAATTTGATAAGGTCAGCTATTATTATATTCCAGTACTTCAATCCATGATCTCATTGGTATGAGTCCAACCTACAGTGGTGCAGATTGCCATCTTTCCTCATTTTCCCAACCTGTGTAAATCCTTTTCACTTCTTACCATAAATACCCTATCTTACGTCTAACTCTTTTCTGGTCATGTATATCTTTAATATCTTTTATGTCTCTTGTGTGAGATTTTTCATTGGTAATATGCTTCAGCCTATTTCTACCCATAATATATCTCTCCATTGCCCTTTTGGAAATATGATTTTGATTTGGGGGCAATTATATTCAAGGATTCAGAATCATAGCATCGATAAAAGAAAATTGGTATTAAAAAGACAAGCTTTTGTTTCAAGGAGAAATTTGTGATAATTAAAACTGGGCAAGGTTTTATCCATCAGTCTTTTTTTTTTAAACAGCTTTTAGGGGGCAGCTAGGTGGCACAGTGGATAGAGCACCAGCCCTGGAGTCAGGAGTACCTGAGTTCAAATCCGACCTCAGACACTTAATACTTACTAGCTGTGTGACCCTGGGCAAGTCACAACCCCAATTGCCTCACTAAAAAAAAACAAAAACCCCCCCAGCTTTTAGAGCTTTTGGGAGCCAAGATGCCAGAGTAAGCAGGAAATAACTATAACTCTCCCATATTCCCCTCCACACTACCAAAAAATAGTACCACCAAACAAATCCTAAAAGCAGAACCACCAAAAAGGCAGGGCAAAACAATCTTTTAGCCCAAGAAACCTGGCATATCAGCAGGAAAGATCTGTCTCACTTGGGTAAAAGGAAAACAGTTTAAAACAGGAAGCATCTCAGCAAGCCCCACATCAGCAAACCAGTGTGAGACCCTGATCCCCAGTGAGGTGGAGCATGCAAACACCAAGACTAGGACCCTCCCACCCTCCCCCATGTGCCTCAGAATAGCTAGAGGAAGGGCAGACTCCAGTTCTGAGAACCTCCATGTGCTTCAGAATAGCCCCTGGCTAACAGGTAGATACCAAGCATAATGGTACCTAAGCCCCCAGTGGCCAGATTGCTTCATGCTTCAGTGTAGCCCAGTGAAACAAAGAAATACCCCCCACCAGCCTCAGTACATGCCAAACACCAGCACTAGGACCCTAGCTAAGCACCAGGTAAGCTGCCAGACCCCTTTGGTTCCCACAGAGTCAGCCACCCCTCATTTCACCTTCTTGGCACAGCACCAGACACAAGGCTCCCTCATGGGCCTCAGGGCAACATCAATGCAACACCAGGTAAACAACAGCCCCTGGCACAAGAAGCCTGAAACAGTGCCCCTTCCACCCCAGGAGCAGAGCTCAAATTTAAAAGAAAGGGAAGAGGCCAAAAAAGATGAGTGAAAAAAAATAAGAATCTGACCATAGAAAGTTATTATGCTGACAGTGTAGTGGGTCGGTCCACCTGTGACAAGAGGGAAGATCAAGACACAAACTCAGAAGAGGACAACAATGTCAAAACACCTATGGGCAAAGCACCAAACAAAAACAGGAAGCAATCTCAAGCCCAGAAAGAATTCATGGAAGAGTTCAAAAAGGAGGTTAAAAATCATATAAGAGAAGTAGAAGAATTGGGAAAAGAAATGAGAGTGATGCAGGAGAATTATGAAAAAAGAGTCAACAGCTTGGAAAAAGAAAACAACTGCCTAAAAGGTAGAATTGGCCAAATGGAAATGGAAGTACAAAAGCTAACTGAGGAAAACAACTCCTTAAAAGTTAGAATTGGACAAGCAGAAGTTAATTACTTTATGAGACATCAATCAAACAAATTCAAAAGAATGAAAAAAAAGAAGAAAATGTAAAATACCTCAATGGAAAAATAACTGACATAGAAAATAGATCCAGGAGAGACAATGTCAGAATCATTGGACTACCTGAAAGCCATAATCAAAAGGAGGATCAGCACAGCATCTTTTAAGAAATTATATAGGAAACTGCCCTGATATCCTGGCACCAGAGGGCAAAATAGGCATTGAAAGAATCTACTGATCACCTCAGGGAAGAAATCCCAAAATAAAAACTCCAAGGAACATTATAATCAAATTTCAGAACTATCAAATAAAGGAAAAAGTACTGGAAGTGACCAGAAAGAAACAATTCAAGTATTGGGGAGCCATAATCAGAATTACACAGGACTTCACGTTTGCACCATTAAAGGATTACAGGTCATGGAACTTGATGTTCTGGAAAGCAAAGGAACTAGGACTACAACCAAGAATCAACTACTTGGTGAAATTAAGCATAATACTTCAAGGGGAAAAATGATCATTCAATGAAATAGAAGGATTTCTAGTTTTCAAAAAGAGAAGACAAGAATTGAACAAAAAAAAATTGATCTCCAATATCAAGACTCAAGGGAAGCCTAAAAAGGGAAAAGGGGAAAAGAAAAAATAAGGAACTCAATGGAGCTGAACTGTTTACATTTCTACATGGTGAGATGATACTTGTAATTCTTAAAAATTGTACCACTAATAGTACAGCTAGAAAGAATATACATAGACGGAGGGTATGGGCATAATATGAATTTGAGAGAATGACATAAAAAGTAATTAAGGGATAAGAAAGAGGAGTATAGTGTGTGCAGAAGGAAGGGAGAGGTAGAATGGGGTAAATCATATCACACAAAGAGGTATGAAAAACCTACTACTGTGGAGGGGAAGATAGGAGGGTCGGTGATGGACATTGCTTGAACCTTACTTTCATCAGTATCAGCTCAAAGAGAGAATAATATACACAATCAGTTGAATATAGAACTCTATCCTACCCATCATGAAAGTGAGAGGGGAGAAGATTAAGGAGATGTGAGGGAACTGATAGAATAGAGGGCAGACCAGTGGAGGCAACAGACAGAAGCAAAATACTGTTGAGGAGAGAAAGGGTGAAAAGAGAAAGAGGACAAAGTAGAGGAAAAATAGGATGAAGGGAAACACATAGTTAGTAACCATAACTGTGGATGTGAATGGGATGAACTCTTCCATAAAATGGAAAGCAGAGTGAATCAAAAAGTAGAATCCTCCAATATATTTAGAAGAAACACATTTGAAACAGAGAGACACACAGAGTAAAGATAAGAGGCTGGAGCAGAATCTATTATGCTTCCGCTGAAGTAAAAAAAAAAAAGCAAGGGTAGCAATCTTGATCTCAAACAAAGCAAAAGGAAAAATAGACCTAATTAAAAGAGATAAGGAAGTGTGGGAATTTATTTTGATTTGGGGACCCTGCCTTTGGGTTGAGATTGGGGGGCCTTGGGCCCTCAGGGGTTTTTCTGTGTAAGAGGGGCTGGTACCCCCTCCCCCTCTGCTTCAGTTGAGCCAAAAAGCCCCATGGGATTTATGGGATGCCAGGCCAGATGACTGGGGGAAAAAGCCCCAGCTGCCTCTGCCCTGGGGGGATCTACCCCAGAGATCCCGGGCTTGTGCAGGCTGGCCTCTAGCACAGCTCGTGCAGAGGTCCCAGGTGCACAGCATGGGGCACGGGCCCCTGGAGCCCTGGGTGTGGTACACAGGGGACATTCAAGCCCCCACCTAGTGGCAGCACTAGTGTGGCCGGTGGACTAACTTGGCATGTGTGAGGTTTGAGAGGAGAGAAGGAACATATATATAGTTGAGAAGACAGTGAAGGGAGGCCAGAAGATTAAGAGAACAGAAGGAGATGGTACAGGGGGGAGAAAGCAAGAAAGGGCTATGATACAGAGACTCTAGAGATGCTGAGGGAGACAGACATAGGGAGGTTGAGAGAGGCCAGAAGATTAAGAGAACAGTGGGCGGTCAGCACAGAGGAGATGGAGAAAAAGCTACCCTGGGGGAATGCAGGTGGGCACCAGATGACTAAGAGAACCAAGGAAAGCAGGTTTGAGAGAGAGAGAGATGCAGGGGTTCAGCACGGCAGTACAGAGAGGAAAGTTAGATGGTAAGGGCGGTTGACAAAGTGAAAGGGGCTTGGAGTTAGAAGAAAGCAGCTGAGAAGTGAAAGTGCAGGGAAGCTGGAGTGAAGGAGAAAAAGAGTGAAAGTTGGAGAAAGCTGGAGCATACCCTAAGGCAAGAGGTGGCAAAAGCCCTTATTATATTAAAAGCAGACAGGTTGTATAATTTGCATTTCTTAACCCTTATCATTTACATTGATTTGTATAAATAAATTCTGCTTTGATTATTTAATTAAGAGGCTTCTTAATCTTTTGCTTATCAATTTGGGAGCAGAGCAGTGGGGAAAATTTTATAAATGGCCCATATTAAATTAATAGCAGTCAGATAGCCAGCCAGTCAAAAGTCCCCAGATTAGTCCTCCAGTTAGATTAGTCCCCCCAAATTAGGCCGTAATTAGTTTGAAATATTTTTACATTTGAATGGTGACCCAGATGGGACTTATGGCCCAATTATAATTTTTCTAAAGTTATAATTTTTCATATAATCATAATTTTTCATATAAGTCCAATTTTATAATTTTTTCAGATTAGTTAATTTTTTTTCCAGAAGGAAACTACATTTTGCTAAAAGGTACCATAGATAATGAAGTAATATCAATAATAAACATATATGCACCAAGTGGTGTAGCATCCAAATTTTTTGTTTTGTTTTGTGTGGGGCAATGGGGGTTAAGTGACTTGCCCAAGGTCACACAGCTAGTTAAGTGTTAAGTGTCTGAGGCCGGATTTGAACTCAGGTACTCCTGAATCCAGGGCTGGTGCTTTATCCACTGCACCACCTAGCCACCCCTGTATCCAAATTTTTAAAAGAAGAATTAAGGGGGCGGCTAGGTGGCGCAGTGGATAAAGCACCGGCCCTTGATTCAGGAGGACCTGAGTTCAAATACGGCTTCAGACACTTAACACTTACTAGCTGTGTGACTCTGGGCAAGTCACTTAACCTCCATTGCCCCGCAAAAAACAAAAAACCAAAAAAAACCAAACAAACAAAAGAAGAATTAAGTCAGTTACAGGAAGAAATAAACAGCAAAACTATACTAATGGGAGACCTCAACTGTCCCCTCTCAGAACTTGATAATTACAACAACAAAAATAAACAAGAAAGAAATTAAGAAGGTACTATATTATAAAGCAGTAATCATCAAAACCACCTGATACTGGCTAAGAAATAGAGTGGTGCATCTGTGGAATAGATAAGGTACACAAGACACAGTAGTAAATGACTATAGTAAATTTAGTGTTTGATAAACCCAACCAGCCTTTGTGATAAGGACTCAATATTTCACGAAAACTGCTGGGAAATGGGAAAACAATAGGACACAAACTAGGTATAGACCAACATTTCATACCACATACCAAGATAAGGTCAAAATGGATACATGATTTAAACACAAAATGTGACACCATAAGTAAATGATAAGATCAAGGAATAGTCTACTAGCTAGATTTATGAAGAAGGGAAGAATTCATGACCAAACAAGAGATAGAGAGCATTACAAAAGTAAAATAGATAATTGTGATTATATTAAATTTAAAAGTTTTTGCACAAACAAAACCAATGTAGTCAAGATTAGAAGGAAAACAGAAAGCTGGGAAACAATCTTTATAGTAAGTGTCTCTGATAAAGGCCTCACTTTTCAAATATATAGAGAACGAAGTCAAATTTATAAGTATACAAGCCACTACCCAATTGATAAACAGTCACAGGATATGAATAGGCAGTTTTCAGATGAAGAAATAAAAGATATCTAGAAGATATATCACTTTTGATTAGAGAAATGCAAATTAAAACAACTCTGAGGTAATACCTCACACCTATCAGATTGGCTAACATGACAAAAAAGGAAAATGATAAATGTTGGAGAGGTTGTAGGAAAATTGGGACATTAATACACTGTTGGTGGAGTTGTGAAATAATTCAACCATTCTGGAGAGTAATTTGGAACTATGCCCAAAGGAGAACCAAACTGTGCATGCCCTTAGATCCAGAAATACCACTAGTAGGTCTGCATCCCAAAGAGATCATAAAAAAAGGAAAGGACCTACACATGCAAAAATATTTATAACAGCCCTTTTCATGGTGGCAAAATCTTGAAAATTAAGAGGATGTCCATCAATTGGCTGAACAAGCTGTGGTTCATGACTCTAATAGAATACTATTGTGCAATAAGAAATGATGAACAGGCAAATTTCAGAATAACCTGGAAAGATTTATACAAATTGATGCAAAGTGAAATGAGCAGAACCAGGAAAACATTGTACACAGTATTAGCAACACTGTGCGATGATCAACTATAAATGATTCAGTTCTTCCCAGAAGCACAATGATCCAAGACAAGTACAAAGGATTCACAAAGGAAAATGCTATCCACATTCAGATAAAGAACTGATGGACTCAGGGCAGCTAGGTGGCACAGTGGATAGAGCACTGGCCCTTGATTCAGGAGGACCCAAGTTCAAATCTAGGCTCATACACTTGACACTTACTATGTGACCCTGGACAAGTCACTTAACCCTCATTGTCCCACCAAAATAAAAAAAAGAAAAAGAAAGAACTGATGGATTCTGAATCAGATGGAAGCATACTTTTTTCTCTTTTGTGTGTGTGTGTGTGTGGTTTTTCCCTTTTGATCTGTTTCATGAATGTGACTAATAAGTTTTACATGATAGCACCTATATCAAATTGCCTACCATTTTTGGGAAGAGGGGAGAGGAGGAGAGGAGAGAAAAAAATTTGGAACTCAAAATCTTGTAAAAATGAATGCTAAAATTGTCTTCATTTTTAATTGGGGAAAAATAAAATACTATTAAAAACACCTTTTATATTTATCACTCCTATGGGTTTTTGTTTCCAATTTATCTATTTCCCTCTAATTTTTAGCATCTCTTCTTTTGTGCTTATTTTAGGTTTACTTGTCGATTTTCTAATTTTAAAAAATGCACATTCAGTTCAATAATCTTCTTTGACTTTCTTAATGTATGATTGTTATGATATGATTTTTCCCCCAGGGGACTGCTTTAGACACATTTTAGAAATAGAGAGAGTGAGTAGGGTGTCAGGCCTGGAGTCAGGAAGATCTGAGTTAAAATCCAGTCTCAGATACTTTACTAGCTGTGTGACCCTGGACAAGTCATTAACCCTGCTTGCCTCAGTTTCCTCACCTGTTAAAATGAGGTAGAGAAGGAAATGGCAAATCAGTCTAATATGTTTGCCAAGAAAACCCCAAATGGGATCACGAAAAGTTGAACACAATTGAAGAACAACAACCAACCACAGTAACTTAATGCTTAATAATGCCATATGTTCCCTTTTCCCATTGTGCCTCACTTTCAGAACAATGCCAATCATTGCAAGTCAGAGAAGACATTGCCTAATGGTACTGTGATCTTGCCCCATCTCCCCAACTCCTGCTTCCACTGATCTATAGCCTCTCTTATTAACCTTTATTTTCAATATTTGCCTGGAAATCTCCCTGTGTCCATGAACTCCCATTCCTCCAAGTTCCAGTTGCCTCCCAGGGTTCCAACTTCCCCTTTCCAGGACAAGTAGACTTTTCAGGCACCAAATCCAGTCTAAAGTCCTCAATCTCTCTTCATCCATAAGAGTATTCATTAGTGGAATCCTCTCCCCACCTCCAAAATAAGTCCTATTTCCTTTCCTTTTTTCCCCACCTTGCCCTGATGCTCTTCATTCATTCCCCTGTAGAAGTGAGACCACAGAGGTCACCTTCCCCTTATTACTAGCCCCTGATTTCATCCTGGCACATTAATCACTCCTCTCTATCCCCTCGTTACCCTCCCCCCTTTCATGTTCCCTCCCATATTATAATGTAGTCCCACAAGAGAAATATTGTAGATAGGGTGTTGCCAGGTTCTGTCCATAATGCCCCTTCTCTTCATCTTCTCAGATTTATGCCTTCACCCTCACCTCCATGTATACATTTAGAAAGAAGTTTCTTCACTAGTCTTTCTGTTGTCACCCTTGCTTTCACTTGCTGTTGCTGCCTACATTTATTCATTACTGTAATTCTGTTGTTTGGGGTATTTAAGAAGCAAATAATTGCCTCAGTTCTTTATTATTGAATATCTCTTTTGTCCTTCATTGCTAAGCTCAGATTTGCAGGTCATCCTAGGTTGCATCCTGAGCTCCAATGCTCTTTGGAACACATTATTCCACTCTTATTTTTTTTAAAGTGGATGTGGAATAGTCTTGCATTATTTGAATGACCTTTCCTTCATATTTGATGGTCTTTCTTCTAATGGTTTGCATAACTTATTTCTGAATTGAACTGTTAAATTTAACCGCCATGTGCCTTAGAGTCTGTAGCCTTGGTTTTTTGTGTTTTTTTCCGGAGGTGATCTATGAATTTATTTCATTTGGAATTTCATTTTCTATGTTCAGAAGTTCTGGGTAGTTCTTTTCTACTATTTTCTTCATTGTGGTTGTTAATGTTTTTTTGTACAGTTATGTTCTTCTGGGAGACTTATGATTCTTAGTTGTCACTATGCATCCTGTCTTCAAGGTTCCTATGTTTTGCTTATATAGTAAGCTTATCTTTTATAAATGTTTTTTTTTTTTGCTTCTTTTCTTCTAGATTGTCCTTCACTTCCATGAATTTGCACTCCCAATTTCTTCTCCTCTCTTTTGTTTCTTTGGTGAAGTTTGACATTGAAGATTCAAATTTTTCTATTCTCATCATGTTTGCTGTGCAGAATGTAACTTTGGCTCTCATAATTCTTGTATCTCTTTTTAACCACTTGAACAATGTGTTGTGGCTCCATGTTCTCAAATTCCACAGGGTTCTCTGTCTCCTCAAGTACTGGATCATTTTCCTTCATTTTGCAGTGTTCATTCATAGATACCTAAACTTGTTTATTAGATCTAGAGGTCATATTTACTTGTTACTGCTTTTCCTGTTGATTTCCCTTTTTATGTTCAAGGTCTTCGAGATTTCTTCTTCTTAAAAACTTTGGTAGTTTCAATATTTTTCTCCCTCTTATTTTGCTTATTACTCACTTCCTTGCTCTCTCCTCTCTGATTGTAGCTTCCTTGGGGACTGGATTTCAAAGTGTCTCAGTCTCCTCCTACATTGAGCAATTCACAGTTCATTAGCCCCAACTGACTTTTGGGTGGTCAGAAATGGCCCCAGCTGAATGCTGTTTTTTTTTCCCTCAGGCTTGATGGAACATTTGCACACTTCCATAAACAGGGTGTACATTCTTGCAACTTGTCCCACTCACTCCTCTTCCTTTGTTTTCTGGTGTGGCACCAACAATTCAGAGCCTGCTTTCTCCAGCATTGGCAGTTCAAAACTCTGCAGTGGTGGTACTTCTAGGTTGCAGCCCCTGAACAATTTTTGCTCCTGAAGGGATATGGACAAATCAGCTGTCAATGCCTGAGAAAACTTCTACAGCTTGGAGCCAGGGTCCCTGAGACACCGGGAAAAAGGAGAGGAAAGAGGGTGCAAGGATGGGTATTGATGTAAGTGTGTGTTGTGTCCTTGGGCCTGCTAGTGTGGTTTTGCTGCTGGGAATAAAGGAGGTGGGAGAGAGGTGCTGAGAGAGCTCAGGGTCATGATCATCAGTACCTGGGTTTGTTTTTTTTTTAATTTTCTTTTGGATTCTGGGTGTCCTAGACCATGGAGACAGCTGAAGTTGCTTTATTTTGGGTGCATAATTTCTGTTTGGGGGAGATTTAAGAGGTTGGGACAGGAAAAAATGTCTAATCTGTGCTCTATTTGTTCACATCTTAATAGCTCAAGCTCAATTTTCTTATCTGTAAACTGTGGAATAATTACTACATGGCACTAACTTTGTTGGAAAATTATAAGAATCAAATGAGATAATATAGTTAAAGCAGTTTGCAAGCTTTCAAGTGTTATTTAAATGTCTATTATTATTCCAACTTTGTTCCCCATCTGTTTCTTCTTGGCTAGAATCTTATAAAGGGTCATATATAATTATTTCACTGAATTTAAATCTTTGCCTTTAAAAATGTGGATTAAGTACAACAAAAAAAAGTTAGGGTCATGCTCTATGGATTGTTACTTATGGAGTGTGACTTTTTATTACTAATCTCTGTTGGAGTTCTTTCATTATCTTAGAAAAGTACTTTCAAGAACAAAAATCAAAGTGGCTCTAATTATTACCATTATTCTTCCAAAAATCATTCAGAGAATAGAACAAAAGTCTTACATTAATCCTATCAAACCTTATAATTTCCCAAACTGGATTTAGTTCAATTTGAGACAAGGTTCACAGTTTTCTTGTCCCTACAGTTTCCACTGACGATTGCTAAAATGCAGTTGTATGTTGGAGAAAGTAAATTTGTCAAGCAAATGAAATTTCTGTGGCATTTAAATATAAATATAATGACCACTTAAGACTAGATTTTAATTGAATTATTAGCAACCAAAATCCAAGCAATATTTGAATGATTACACAAAACTTGTAGTTCAAAACATTCATAGTGGTTATTGTTATAATGTTCATTGCTACACTAGAGTAAAGAAGTACTATTAGGCTGAGAGGTCGTTAGATCTGTCAGTTTCAAGTTGAAAAGTCTTAAAACTTAACCAGGTTAAAAAAAAAGTTTTTTAGCTTGGAAAAGTAGTTATTGATTCCCTAGTGGTAGAAAACATTGTTCCTGCCAAAGGGCAGTGCAGGGACCATAACACCTCAAAGCCACAGTATGCTTATTTGCTTTGCATTGCATTTATATCATATTTGTGATGCTTGTCTAGAGTTCAAGCTTGAACAGAGAATTATATATAATGTCAATGCTTTCAGATGGCACAATTTTGAATTCTCTGAGATAATGTTTAGTAACTCCCTGTAATAAGTTAGTAATATTGGATGAGAAGGAAGATAGTCATTTGAACTTTTAAGTTCATATATCTAGTGGCTTGAATTTTAATACTTGTTCTCCCACGACTGAAACAGACAGATTTCAGAACTGAGGGAGCCTGATCAAAAGGTGAGTTTGAAGGGGGAAATAAGTAGGTAGACTCCTTTTGCCCACATTTTTTTGCATCCCCTAGCCTGCCATAGGGAAAGAAATTATTAAGGCTTAGGTTTTGGCTCCTGTCTGGGTCTCTCCAAAGAAGGAAGTAAAAAAGATACCTAGTACATAACCTAAATCAGTTATAGGAAAAGTACTTATTTCCTACACACAAAAGAAATGCTAATACAAAGGGCTTTTATGGGGTTAAATGGACAGAATAATTTTTGGGGGGGGTGAGGCAATTGGGGTTAAGTGATTTGCCCAGCATCACACAGCTAATAAGTGTTAAGTGTCTGAGGTCAGATTTGAACGCAGGTCCTCCTGAATCCAGGGCTGGTGCTTTATCCACTGTGCCACCTAGCTGCCCTGGTAGAATAATTTTTAGAAGGATTCAATAATTTAATTTATAACTACTGCTATAATCTCTTCAAAAGCTGATACTGAAACCTTGTCAGAACATCAAGCAGTTCCCCCTCCCCCCCTCCCCCCAGGAGATATTCCACATTGAACTTGCATTGCGCATCACCATCCAAATAACTCTTAGTCTGTGCCTTCTTTTGGTGGTTATTTTCTCAGATAAAGAAAATCCCATGATACCAGTCACCTCCAAATGATAGACCCAGTGAATCTCTGAACCTCTTGAACTTACAAAGTCACCTCCAAAAGCAGACATCTAAAACTAAGGTTCTATCACCTACAGAGAGAAGGAAAAATAAAACTGGAAATGGAAACCAGGGGTCCAGGAAAAAAGTTAACCTAATTGATGTGGGAGTGGCCATGAAGCCTAGGGCAGTTAGGTAGTGTAGTGGACAAAGTCCTGGGCCCTGAGTCAGGAAGACCTGAGCTCAGAACCTCAGATACTTACTAGCTTTGTGACCCTGGGCAAATCACTTAACTCTGCCTTGGTTTCTTCATCTGTAAAATGAGTTGGAGAAGGAAATAGCAAACTACTCCAATATTTTTGCCAAGAAAACCCCAAAGAGGGTCACAAAGAGTTAGACATGACTCAACGACAAGGCCATGGGATGGGTGGAGGAAGAATGTGGCCTATATTTGTACCTCTTGAAAGGAAATCTAGTCACAGAGAGTATTAGTTGAGGGTAACCAATAGGCCTCCTCCTCCTCCACTTCCCCCCTTCACCTCCTCCTCCTCTTCCTCCCCTTCCTCCTCTTCCTTTTCTTCATTTTCCTCCTCCTCTTCCTCTTCTACCTCCCCTCTCCCCCTCCTCCCCCTCCTCCTCACAGCCCTTCTCTGGAGGCCAAGGGATAGGGGAATGTAGTGTAAATGATTTCAAGACAACCCAGGGTTTGCTGTGCCATACCAAAGTGCCAATCACTGAGTCAGACCACACATATAGTCATCTTTGCCCTATCTAATCCTTCTCTGAAATCTTGGCTGAAAATTGTTTTTTTCTTACTGAACTTCTTTGGATCCCATTTTCCTATGCAAAATTAGGATTATCTGGTGCCGGGATCTCAGAGGACTGTTCCCTCTAAGAGGCAAGGAGAGGTAGGGTACCTTTGCCTGCTTTCCCAAAGATCTTGTCAGCAAAAGGAAATGAGGGAAAGGCAGTTGACACTACTGAGGGAACCTTTCTTCCTCCTCATAATGTTGATCAAACTTCCTGATCCCTGGCTGACTTCCCAGTTTCCTGATTCCTAGCTTCCATCCTGATTTCTTTTGTTTTCAACCTTCATCTTGACTGCTGCTCATTTCATTCTGACCCAGTTTGTCACTTGGTATTTGCTCCATTGTTTCCTCTGTTTTGGCATACTGACTTCCTCTCAAGTCATTGTATTCCCTAGCTGCTGACAGAAAATATATTGACCTGATCTGCTGCTTTCCCTTGTCCCCCACCTTACAATTCCAACTTGGTCTGTTAACCCCATTACTTCCACTACAGAAGGATTTGACCAGGAGAATAGTGGAGAACAGTGTATATATCCTACCTTCTCTGCAATTTTTTTTTTGTGAGAATTAAGGAAATAATGTACATGTAGTACTTTGAAGAACAGAAATCAGTTGTTCGGTCATGTCCGACTCTTTGTGACCCCCTTTGGGGTTTTCTTGGTAAAGATGTTGGACTAGTTTGCCATTTCCTTCTCCAGCTTATTTTACAGATGAAGAAACTGAAGCAAACCGGGTTAAATGAGTTACCCAAGATCACACAACTAATAAGTATCTGAGATCAAATTTGAACTCAGGAAGATAAGTCTTCTTGACTCCATTCCTGGCACTCTATCCACTGTGCCACTTAGCTATACAAATGCAAAGTGTAATAAGACCTGACTTATTTAGAACTCAGCCATCCAGCAAAATAGATTTTTTAAAACCATATAGAACTCAGGGATAAGAAAAAGAGTTTTTAAGAAAGTTCAAATGTTAAGACCTCTTGGCCCCAGGGAGTCGTGCCAAAGCTGAATGAATTAAGTACAGGAATAGTCACACTATGGTTGGCTAGGTGTTGGCTGGGATGGATAATCAGACAGAATTTAAAGCTAATAGGAAGTAATATTCTGATAGCAGGGGAAGAAACAGAAAAATAGTGAAAAATACTGGCATAAATGTTTTTGGGGACAAATAATAAAAACTCGTATTTGTATGGCACTTTAAGCTTTCCAACGTGCTTTCTTCTCAACAATCTTATGAGGTTTTTGGTACAGGTATCACTATGTCCATTTTATAGATCTGAAAACTGAGTCTATATGGGGTTAGAAAATTTGCCATGGCTACACAGCTAGTCAGTCAGTGTCTGAGACAGAAGTTGAACTCAGATCTCTTGACTCTAAGTCCAACACTCACTGTTTTCCATTGCCTAATAAATCTTAAGAGGCTCTTTAAGATCATTGCATTACAGAATAGCATGAAAATTAATACTCATGATGCTGACCTGAATTATCAAGATGAGAATAAATTGGGGCAGCTAGGTGGTGCAGTGGATAAAGCACTGGCCTTGGATTCAGGAGGACCTGAGTTCAAAATCGGCCTCAGACACTTGACACTTACCAGCTGTGTGACCCTGGGCAAAAAAACAAAACCAACCAACCAAAACCAAACCAAAACAAACAAAAAAAGAAAATAAAGAATAGATTAAATGATTTTAAATATGTTTATATTAAGAAGATAAGAACATACATATTTTAGAGATATTTTTTAAGCAAAATGGTTGAAAAAATTGAAATAGGCTAAGAAATGGATGCTTAAAGGAACATATCTTTAGATATTTAAAAGTTCAGTTATCCAGAATAGCTCACTCCCTGAGGACTATAGATCACTAGCCTTTTATGGTGTTATTGACTAATTATTATGTCAATAGGAAGAACAGGTTTCACGTGGAAGGCAATGAGATAACTTTGTAGAAGATACAAGGAAATATATATGTATACACATACATCTATACATACATATATGTGTATTGTATGTATATATGTGTGTATATATGTAGATAGATAGATGATAGATACTTAATATACATTATCTATAGTACCAGGTCTCAAGGATCTTATGAGTTGGTAAGGGGGTAAAGAATCACACATGAAATTACCTAACAACATAAGATAACATTTGAAGGCAAAATGAATAACATAGTCAATAAGTATTACAAGAGTTCAGAGGAGGGAGAGATTAGTGGTCAGGGCACTTCATGGAGAAGGTTTAATTTGAGTTAGTCATTAAAGTTTACTGAGAAATGAGAAGAGATGGGGAAGGGTGATGATTCTGAAGGAATAAGATTTATATAACTGTGTTTCTTGCTTACAGGGGTTGGTCTCAGTGAGGGGCTAGGCTTGTTGGGCAATGTTTCTGATTTAAAAACAAGGTATCGGTAATGAAGAAAAAAAGTAGGTCAGGGTAGAATATAGTGTAAACTGGTTCAAAGATAAAATGAGGTCAAAGGTGAATTGCTATTGGCTGTTTCAGCCACTTTTACATAGCTTCCATTGGCTTTTACAGATCTGACCCTCTAGCTACTGAAAACAATTGTCATTATCAAAATTTAACCTTTCATTTCTTATTAAATTATTTTCTTTCAATTAACAAAAATTTTCTCTCTCACCACCCCCTCCTCACATTGGGGAAAAAAGAAAACAAAACCCTTAATTATCTCCCATTTCTAAGGTACTTTAGGGTTGGCAAAATGCTTTCTTACAACAAACTTGGAAACAGTCTAGACTGACTTGGCCTTGACAAATAAGGACACATTAAAAATTTTTGAGGAGGGGGATGAAAAGGTAAAAGTACCATTTTAGGAAAATTCTAATGGCTGCATATATAGGATAGGCTGCAAAGGAGAAAAGAATTTGGGGCCCAGAGAGTAGTCGGGAGACTATTCAAATAATCCAAGTATGGAGTGATAATAGCCTGAACTAGGACTATGTAAGTGGGAATACAAAGGGCTACACATACAAACACATCCAAAGATTTCCCAAATATAATCCTAGAAGAAGAGAGTTAATTCCATAGTCACTATGGACAGAGCCACAAAAAAGGGTATGGGCTTGGCAATAAAATATATGAAAATTTCTGAAAGAGATGAAACAAAACATTTTTAAAAGGGTATTTTAGAGGGAAGCTAGGTGGCACAGTAGATAGAGCACCGGCTCTGGAGTCAGGAGGATTTGAGTTCAAATCTGGCCTCAGACAGTTGACAACTTACTAGCTGTGTGACCCTGGGCAAGTCACTTAACCCCAATTGCCCCACCAAAAATACATAAATAAATGAGAACTCTAGAAGAAAACCTTGTTAGGAGACAAATAGTTTAGGGTAGGAGATATGAAATCTTACCCAATTATGAATCTCTGAAAACTAAAATGGACCAAACAGAAATCAGTGATCCAATGAAACAACAAGAAAATTTAAAACAAAATTAAAAGATTGGAAAAATAGGAGATGTAAGATACCTCCTATTAAAAATAACTGATCTGGGAAACAGTCTAAAGGAGATAATGTGAGAATCATTAGACAACCAGAAAACAAGTGGAAAAAAGCCTGGATGATATCTACCAAGAAATCATAAGTGAAAATTTCTCAGACCTATTAGCCAGTGAGTAAAATGAATATAAAAAGAATCCATTCAAATCACCATATAGAATAAACTCCAAAATGAAAACTACCAAAAATGTCAAAATCCAAAGTTACCAGGTTAAAGAAAAAAGTATTGTGAATATCAAAGAAAGATTTCAAATACCAGTTCTCATTTAAAAAAATAAGTGTGGGGCAGCTAGGTGGTGGAGTGGATAGAGCACCGGCCCTGGAGTCAGGAGTACCTGAGTTCAAATTCGGCTTCAGACACTTAACACTTAACTAGCTGTGTGACCCTGGGCAAGTCACTTAACCCCAATTGCCTCACTAAAAACACACACACACACACACACACACACACACACAAACCAAACAAACAACAAAAAAAAAACAAAACCAAAACGAAAAAATAAGTGAGCCTAGAATATGAAATCCCCAAAGGCAAAAGGTTTACAACCACGAATAACTTACTCACGAAAACTTAGTATAATCATACAGAAGAAAAATATTTTTAATGAAATAGAGGACTTCCAAGATTTTTTTTTTTACAAAAAAGTCAAAGTGGAATAGAATCTTTACAACATAAACACAAGAGCTAAGAGAAACCTGTAAAGGCAAATAAATTGGAACAAGTGGGATTATTCATTGAGAAAGTATTTAAATTCTAAAAGGAGAAAAACAAGTGGTCTCTCACACCTCTAATGCCCTCCAGCAATATAAAGAAAGTTAAGAAAGATAAAGAGTTTGGGTGTGATTTCGTTCTGTATGGATAATAATTGAAGAAAGGGGACAGAAAAAGGAATACACTAGGGAAGAAAGGGGAAAGCAAGAGTAGAATTTACTATTTCATATAATCAGGATGTGCAGGGGGGAAAAAGGGAACTAAACAAACAAGGAGGAAAGGGGTAGAGATCACACGAACCTTATTTTCATCCAAACTGGACAAATGAAGGTCGAACACAGGCCACAGTTACGCACACAGAATTTTACGTAGAAAAAAACAAAACAAAACAAAACAAAAAACACTTCAGGGAGGGAAGCAGGTGACAGCTGTTAGTGTGATAGGGCAATACTACCTATCTAGATGACAATATTACCTATGTAAATTTACTTATTCAGTACCATACCAATCAAACTACAAAAGAATTACATTAGATACTTAGGGAAAAAAAATTCACATAGAGAAACAAAAAGAAACTCAACGGAAGTAATGAAAAAAAGTGGGAAGTATACATACCAAGAAGTATTGGGTCTTACACCATACTATTATAAAACAATAATCTTCAAAACTATTTGGTACTAACTAAAAAATAGAAAAGTTGGTCAATGGTACAGATCAGGTACACAACATACAGGAACAAATGAACACAGAAGCAATAGTGTTCAATAGACCCAAAAACTTCAAATAGCGAAAGGACTCATTATTTGACAAAAACTGCTAGGAAACTTAGAAGACTGTGTGGAAGAAATTAATTTTAAACTAATACTTCACAACATATGCCAGAGCATTCTCCAAATGGATATATGACCTAGATGTAAAAGGTCACAGCATAAATAAATTAGAGCAAGGAATCAAATACCCTATGCATTCACAGAAGATAAAATAGAAAATTTAGAATACATAAAATTGAAAAAGTTTTGCATATAAAATTAGAAGGGAAGTAGCTAACTGGGAAAACATTTTACAGCAAGTTTCTCTGATACAAATCTGATATACAAGATATTTAACAAATTCATTGAAGGAGTTTATAAGATTATTAATAATAAGCTATTCTCCAATAGATAAATGTTCAGAGGATATGTATGAAAGGCAGTTTTCAGGGGAAGGAATCTGTTATTAATAAACATAAAAATTCTCCAAATCACTAATAATTAAATAACTGCAAATTAAAATAACTCCGAGGTTCTACCGCACACTCATCAAATAATGAGAGTGAGAAAAAAAAACAAAACAAAAAAAAAGGAAAATAACAATTGTTGGAGGGGCTGTAGGAAGGTATACATACCAACATACTGTTGGTCTAACCATTCTGAAAAAACATTTGAAACTATGCCTCCAAAGCCCCTAAAATGTGTATACCTTTTAACCCAGTGATACCACTACTAGGCCAATATCCCAAAAAGATTAGAGGGAAAAGATTAATACTTAAAAAAAGAAATACTTGATCATTTGAGGAATGACTGAACAAATTATCCTGTAAATGTATTGCAGTGACAAATGTTGAAGGAAAGTTGCATGAATCTTTATGAACTGATGCGGAGTGAAGTCAGCACAACCAGGAGAACAATTTATACAGTAACAACATTGTAAAGAGACTTAAAAAATTAAGAAAAAAACTTTAAAAATTAAGAACTCTGATTAATGCAATGATCAATCATAACTTGAAGACTGATGATGAAACATGCTATCCTGTCAGAAAGGTAATGGATTCAGGGTGCAAAATGAGACATACATTTTAGGATATGAAAAATGTATGAATTTGTTTTTGCTTAACTATGCTTGTTTGTTATAAGGATCATAATTTTCTTTCTTTTTTTCCTTTTGGGAGACAGACTGGGGAGGTTAGAGGGGAGCTATTGATGATGTAAACTCAGAATTAAAAAAAAAGTTTTAAAAGAGTATGAAAATCTCAAAATCCATTGACATCATTCCTTATTCTATGCTCCCTTACTCCATTGTCTTATTAAGAGGTGACCTTTCACCTTGCCCATGTCAACCTCTTTACCTATACTCTTTTAAAAATTCTGAATATAATTTTATTTTCCAAAATATATGTAAAAACAAAATTTTAACATCAATTTTTAAAAAACTTTGTGTTCCAATTTCTCTTCCCCCCTCCATTTCCACCCCCCCCCACCCACAAGAACTCAATCAATTCAAAATAAGTTATACATGAGTAGTCATGGAAAAATTCCCATATTAGTCAAAAAACCCAAAACTTCCAATTAAGGAATTGTCAGAGAGGAAATGAAAAAAAATTTTCTAAAATGTGTTTCCATCTGTTTTCAGACTCTTGGTCCTGTTCCTTTGTTTTCTCCAGCAAATTATCCCCCATTTTGATCCTTTTACTTTTTTCTCTTTGACCTCTTCTTTTAAACTAGTTCCTTCCCTACAGACCTTAAAACATACACAAATCTCTTCTATCCTTAAAAACAAAACAAAACAAAACTTCTCTAGATTCCCACTCCTTCAAACTATCATCCTGTATCTCTCCCTTCTTTCTCAACCACCCCAACCCTCCCCTTGCAAATTCTGTTTGGCATTTAAAGTCATTCATGACCCTGCCTCAATTTTTTTTCTTTTAGCATCACAAAGGGTTGGACATGATTGAAATGCAAACAAAAAATACTTTATTTCCTCCATGCATACTGTTGTCTGGCTAAACTGGCCTTTTTGCTATTCCTCATATACAGAATTCCATCTTCTATCTCTGTGTTGTCTCCCTTAGACTGCCCTCCCTCCTGACCTTCATTTCTCAAAATCACTATTTTCCTTCAAGGCTCAGTTGAAGTGCTACCTATTGAAACCTGTTCTGATGCTGTTCTGTCTCAAATGTCTTCCTTTCCAATTTAATATCTAATGGATATGTATTATAGAAATTATAGTTACATATCTAATACACACATATAGAGCCTACCTCTCTATGTAAATGTTATGTTCCCTAATGAATTAAAAGCTCCTTGTGGCTGAGATCGTTTTTACTTTTGTTGTTCTAACTCCAGAACCTGGCACGAAGTAGGCCCTTAATAAAAGCTGGTTGACTGAGGGAAGCAAGTGAGAGCCCTTTAGGTCATGAACTGTTTCGGTTCTGTCTTTGAATCAACAGCATACCATACATAGTAGGTGCTTATGTTTCAAATCAGATGACCTCAATCTTCTCAGTAAAGTTTATACAATAGTAGGTGAGATCATCTATTTGCCAGGCAGGGAAGAGGGAAGAATTTGGAATATTTTTGAGGGTCAATAAGAAAAAAGGGGGAAAGATTATCCTGCTGCTGAATGGGCCCAGTTAGGAAAGCACACAATTACCATTTTAAAATTTCCTTAAACAGCATTTAATTGTTTGGGAGTAGGAATGGAGGATGCGGGTGGTAGAAACTATCTGGGGTGGAAGGCTTAGCAGAGTGGAAAGGTTTGAGACCAAGCAATGGGCAATTGATTCAAGAGTGGAAAAGAGGTTGTGTTACTAGAGGAGCTGACTCTACGGTCAAGTTTGAGAAGGGTTAGAATAGAATAGGGAAGAATCAAGCAACCAATAGAGAATAAAAAAACATACACATGAAGGAAGGATTGAGAGTGGTGAAAAGACCAGAAGAACGAAAGAGAAGGGAATTTCAGAGTAGGACTTTGCAGTAGTTTCATGTGATAACTAAGGTTTTACTATACCAGAGACAGCTGAGGTAGAGGTCATAGGTGTTGAGAAGTTCAAAGAACTTGAGGACAGAGTATTCAATGTCATTAAAGAAATTTTCAAAGATTATGGCAGGGGAATAGATAGAGACAGCTGTGAAACCAGAGAGAATAAATAGGAGAGGGTCAGATTGCATGAACTTCAGAGGAGAGGTTATCAAGTGATGATGGCATAGCAAGGGTCTATGTGTAGCAGTATAGATAACGTATATTCACTTTAACTCTGGGCCCTGTGAGGAATGGGGAGTATGAAAAGGCTTTACCGAATTAGGGCTACTAGAGATGTGGAAACCCCAGGCAAAGTCAGGGTTCAATTAATTTAAGGAGGTGGTATAAGTATAGGAAAATGATAATTGTTTAGATTTATATTAACTGAAACTCAAACACTGATTGATCCTATTTGCTTCCATTTCCATAAGACACTGAAGACTAGCAGCAATCAGGATTGGCCCCTAGAAAAATTGTTGATTTTTCCAGCCTCCCTCCTCCGAGTTCCCTTTTCATACCTTTTAAACCCTACTTTGTCATTAATCTTCCCCAACTTCTTCACTCAGTAACTATACTCTTCTAGGAAATCCTATTCAGAAAAGTTATGAGTCAAGTGGCTAATACCAGATTCTTTATATGTAGGGCAAATTTAAGACAAAGTGTTGCTTCTCCTTGGTTTTTCCCTCCTAGTTTTTATCTTCAGGTAGGACTGGGAAGGTCAATGGTAGACGCCTATAGGGTCTTGCGATGAAAGAGGCTTCTAATACCTTAAAAACCTTAAACTCTCTGGTTCTAGACACTGATTCTCTCCACCTAAGATTTAAGAAGCCTGCTCATTCTACTTCCTTCAACAGCTTTATTCCTACTCTAATCATTAACTTCTTTCCAATTTAACTATTACATAATCCATTCTACTGTGGCCTTTGGAAACTCTGCTCTATTAAATGCAAACTCTACTTTATCCTCAAACTTTTCAACCAACAGGCCTACATCCTTTTTGCTTCAATTTAGGGCTCTTCCCTAAGCCAAATCCCTGGAAAACCTCTTCTCTGTTGGTCTTTCATTTTTTTTTGTTTGTTTGTTTTAAATTTCTAGGGAGTGACAGGTTTAGAAGGATGAATCCTCACACTTAGTCACATCTTTTACATTATCTTTCAGTGACTTTTCTTTTTCTCAAGTTCCATTCAATGTGTTGGTGTCAACCTATTCTTATCCTTATTGTTGTCGGTATTCTACTGCATCATCCCCACCAATAACCCCACCCCTCCACCCCCATGTTTATAGCACTGGGTTAGTGGTTTTTCAGGCTATTTCATTCCCTAATATTATCCTCAGGATTTTAATATTCATGTTGATGATGCCTTTAGTAACCTATTGTAATTCTATAAGTCCTCACTCTGACTTTCTCCTCCATATCACTTCAGCCTTCAGGACAGGGAAGGAAGGAAGGAAAGAAGGAAGAAAAAAAAGGAAGGAGCAAAGAAGGAAAAAAAAGCATTTATGTGATTACTTTGTGCTGTGCACTGTATTTTACAAATATTATCTCATTTTATCCTCACAACCCTGTGAGGCACATGTTATTATCCCTGTTTTACAGTTGAGGAAACTGAGGCAGAGAGAAGTGACTTGCCCAGGATCACACAGGTAGTAAATGCTTTATCCTCTGTTTCACCTATTTATGTACAAAACTACAATTCAGATAGATCCAGAACTTTGCAGGTCCACTCTCTAGCCACATCTCCCTTTCCTACTTTTCTCAACCTCTCACTTAACCTTTATTTTGGCCTTCAGTTTCTGGACCCTTGTCTATTCTTTAAATCCATCTTCCCCAAAAGTGGTCCTCACTTGTTTTCAGGTTGGCTTTGATCCTCTTTTAGGTCTTTATTAGCTTTTACTTTTTTTTTTTTACTTTTTACTTTTTTTTTTAATGTTTTTTTGGTGAGGCAATTGGGGTTAAGTGACTTGCCCAGGGTCACACAGCTAGTAAGTGTTAAGTGTCTGAGGCCAGATTTGAACTCAGGTACTCCTGAATCCAGGGCCAGTGCTTTATCCACTGCGCCATCTAGCTGCCCCCTTTTTTTTACTTTTTAAAAATTAATTTTTAGCTTTACTTTTTAAAAATTATTTTTTAGCTTTTACCCTTACCTTGTTATTTCCAGACTGTGAATTTTAACACAATCACACATTTTTAACCCCAGTAGTTTTCATTGCCAATCATGTAGTAAGTGCTTTATGAATTTTTTTATTAAAAAAAAGATCTAAAATGCCTAAACAAGACAACACTGAATGTAGTTAACTATGAACCCCAAGCTTTAAATTCTGCTTATATCAAAACAGGAATTGACTTTGTAGATCTCATTTTTACTTATGGTACTTTGTCAAGATTAACCAATCAGGAGCAGCTAGGTGGCACAGTGGATAGATCACCAGCCCTGGATTCAGAGGGACCTGATTTCAAATAGGACCTCAGACACTTAACACGCTTACTAGCTGTGTGACCCTGGGCAAGTCACTTAACCCTAACTGCCTCACCAAAAAAACAAAAACAAAAACAAGATTAACCAATCAGTCCTATTACATATCCTTTCCTCATGCTACTGAGATGATTCCAGGGAGTAAAAATTATTCCATAAAAGCATCATTGTGGTGGCTGCCACTGCACTGACACCAATATAGATATGTGATACCTATATCTAATTTATATATATAGTATCTAATTTTTATATCTATAAATTTTCCTTTACCACCAAACTTTCCTAAGCTCCTGCTTTCCTATAAAGGCAGGAGCAGTGGTTACCACAGCACCAAGTTTCTCGGGATGGTAACATTTAATGTCAAAACTGCTTGTAAAGTATCTTTAGATTTCAGCATGGGAAGACAGATTACATAGACACCCCCTCCCCCCAAAATTCCCTTACACTAGGATTTAATGTTTATCTATATAGTTAGCAAGATATGTACATATGCATTTTAATAAGGATTTCTCCCTACTTACAACTATTCCATCCCAAAGGGGCAAATTGAACAAAATCAAGGAGAAATAAAACCCTCATAACAGATGTGCATAGTCCAGGAAAACACATCCCTGCATTAGGCATATCCTAAAACCATGTTTGAACAGGGATTTTTAATATTTCTCGGGACAAAGATCCCTTTGGCCGTCTGGTGAAACCCACGAACAACTTCTCAGAAAATTCTTTTTAAACAACCGAAGGTCCAGGGACCCTGGCCTTCTTGCTATGCCTAGAATAGCTAAAGCGCTTTACAAATATCATCTCATTTGATTATACAAGGCGATCTGTCTTTCTGACCGTGCATTTTCACCGATTTCCTCATATTTGGAATTCTCTCCTTTCTAGCTTCCCTTCTATCAGGCCCCGGCTAAAGTTACACCTTTTGCAAGAAATCTTTTTCCGATCCTCCCTTAGTGCTTTCCTTATGCAATTGCCAGACATCGATCCGGTATAAAGCTTGTTTGTCCATGGTTGTCTGCATATTGTGCTCCTGGGGACAGGGACTATCTTTTGACATTCTCCGTATCCCCAGCGATTATATCCCACTGTACCTGGTACTCAGCAAGCATTTAACTAATGCTTGTTTCTTGAATGTCTGATTAGAGATGAATGAAAAAAAGAGATGTAACTTTTCCCACTCCAGACCCCTGACCCCCAGGAATCTATCCACGGACGCTAACAATCAGCCGCCTTGGACTCCTGGCGTTTAATTATTCCCCCGGGTACAAATGCCTTTTATTCACAGCATCCTCTAAACGAGAATCCCGAGAATTTCCCTGCACTGCCCCAGGAGCACTCCGGCCTCTCTGGGGCCCGGGGCTGAGATCTCTGGGTGCAGCGGGCGGGGCGGCCCCGGGTGGAGACAAGGGGCAAGGTCAAGGCTAGCCGGGGCGGGCGGCAGCCGAGGTCAAGGAACAAACGCCGCAGCCTGAGCCCGGGCGTCGTCACTTGGGCCCCGAGAAGGGCGAGAACCCGCAGGGCTCGAGTCTTGTCAAGCGGGGCTTTTGTGACGGCGAGGAAGCGAAGGGAAGACGCGCGGCGCTCGACCTGGCGGTCACTGCAGGCGGGAAACCCATGCCTGCCGGCCACCGCCGGCCTCCCTCCGTCCCGCCGCTCCTGCCCGGGAAGCCGGCAGGGCTCTCCCCACAGCCCCCGGCGGAAAAGTGCCTCTCTGGGCGCTGCCAGGCCCGGACAACGGTCCCGAGCTCGCGAAAAACCTCCAGGGGCGGCTAAAGGCTGAGGAGAGCCCTCGAGACCGGAGGGGAGGGGGGGGGGCGGGGTAGGGCTGGGGGCGGGGCGGGCCAGCGGCCGTTGGGCGTGTTTGCGACCAATTGGCATTCCGAGCGCCGCGCGCGCTGCGGTTGGTTCCGGTTCCACTTCCCCACCCCATTCCCCGCCCCCCTCCTCAGGCCCCACCCCTTAGTCTGGCTCCCTTCTCTTCCCTCTTCCCCCGCCCCCCCCCCTCCCCCGGCCCGGCCCCGCCCTCCTCACCCTTCGGGTCAGCCCCTCCCCCGCCCCCTTCCAGCTCGTTCCATTTAATTGTTGAATTGTCAGCGCCGCCCGCCCGCTCGCGGCCGGCAGGGGGCGGGGTTAGAGCTTTGAACTTTTCCGCTGCGTGTGCCCGAGGGAGGTAAGGAGGGAGTGGGGGAGGGGAGGGCTGGGTGCGAGGAGGCGGCTCGGCTCGGCCACAGCTTCGGAGCTACATTTCGTCCCCTGGCCCCCCGGCGAAGAGGCCGTCGTCGCAGCCGAGCTGACGTGGGGGTTACGTGGAGCGGCCGCCGTCGGCGGGGTTGCTGGGCGGCGGCGGGCGCCGCTCCTGAGCGGCGGCTCCGGGTCCCCGTCTCCACCTCCTCCCGCCCGTAATCAGTGACGAGGCCCGCTACGTAAATCCCTTCGCGGCGGGTAAGTAGCGCGTCTGCCCCCCGACCTAGAGAGCCCGAAGCCGCCGACGCTGGAGCGGGAGGAGGAGGAGGAGGCGAAGGAGGAGGACTAGGAGGAGGAGCAGCGGACCCGGGGCTGCGCTGCGCTGCGCTGCGCTGTCCCGCTGGGGGGTGCAGAGCGGGAGGGAGGGAGGGAGGAGCAGGGGCAGGAGGGGGATGGGGACGGGCCGCGCTAGGGAGCCCGCCCGCTCTCCCCTCTCTCTCCGCCCGCCGCCTTTCTGCCTCCTTCCCGACCGCGCTGGAGCAGCCGGAGCCCGGCCAGCGAGGGAGGCGGGCGGCCGGGGCCAACTGCGCCTTCTCGTTCCCTTCGGGGCCCCGCTGCCGGTGCAGTGCCCCCTCCGGCTCCCCGCGGGCCAAGGCTCCTTGGACCTTCCTCCACCCGGCTTCCGCGGGCAGGGACCCAGGTGCCGCGTCGGCTCCCGAGCGCCCCGGAAGACCCGGCCTGGGCCGGCGAGCCCGGGCTCGGCGCCCGCCGTTCGCTTCTCCTTCCGGACTGACGACGGGCCCCGGGAGCGGCGACCCGGACACAACGCCCCGATCTTGGGGAGGGGGGCGGCCGCTTCCCGAGCCCCGCGGACTGGGAGCCTCGCCCTCCGGCAGCTCCTCGGGGTCTAGCGTGGACCGTGCAGCTCCGATGGATGTCATCCCTAAGCCCCGTCCCCTGGCTCTGGCTTCCCGGGAGCCCGCCGGGGACTGGCCCGGGGCCCCCCGAGCCTTCCCCGCGGGGCGGCATTTAAACTTGCCATCCAGGTAGACGTGTCGGACTTGGCGGAGCCGGAAATGGAAGTGCCCGGGCCTTGGGGCTGGGCGGGGGGCCGAGGGTGAGGTGCCCGGGGGGAGGCTGGCGGTTTTTAAACCTAGGAACGAGGGCGGCAGGTTTCAGATCTCGGCCATAGTGTCCTGGGCTGCCTCCTTTCCGAACCGAGGAGGAGACAAGGTCGGACGACAGCCCCACGACCGTGGCAAACCGTTAACTTCACCAACCCTCAGTTTCATTATCTGTGAAATGGGCACAGTGTTTGTAGTACTCACCTTACAGGGTTGTGGGGGCACTCAAATGCGATGATGTAAGTAAATCCCTTAGCAAACCAAACCTGAAAACCCCTTGAGACCTCCACTGCTATGATTCATTTAAGGTCGTTAGGTCTTAGGTTTTCCATGACCAGTTAGGTCTTCAAAACCTTTGGTATAGATGACATTCCCGTAAACTTAATGTAATCCCTCTTCAAGAGGATATGAAGAGACTGTTCAGTCTATTAATGGCTTGTAAAGGATGAATAAATTTTGCGAAAGTGATTAGTCTTTCCTGCTTGCGTGCACATTTAGAGGGCGTTTAGTGATCAATAACTAGTTGAGACGTGGCCAAGCACCACTCGAATTTTCCTGCTATTTTTCCTTGATCTCTAAATTTGAAATCTGCTTAGAAATAATTTAGTTTAGCAGAATTTAATGTCAGTCACTTCATTAATCTTAAAACACTATATATCACCAGTGACCTATATTCAGTTGCTAATGTATGCTTTACTATCTTGTAATTTACCCCTAGGCTCCATCCCAGAATTTACTTCCAACCTTATTGAGCACATTTTGTGTACCTTAAGTGCTGGTTTTGACTCATAATCACTTAGAACATTTGTTCATTTTTTTTTTCATTTTTGATCTAACAATTCTCTTCCATCGTGGTACTCAAGCATTTGAGATTTGATGCCTGCAGAAACTGGCAGGGTGGTTTTCAACCATACATCAAAGTATTTGATACCTGCAGAAACACTTCTATTACAAAACAAATTTTTTCTATTACATCCTGTAATAAAAATGCTTGAAAATGTTTGAAAAAAATGTATTATTGGTGTACTTAAAAACAAGGATTTTTTTTCCCCCAGACTGTTTTGGCCTTGAGGGGTTGTGTATTAGTATAAATGAATATTTAAAGGCAGGGTGGCTTACACAGTTACTCAGCTGGTATATTAGAAGATATTCTCAAGGGTCTGACTTTTTTAAAGTACTTTCAACGTTGTCAATTTTTGGATATTGACACCTGTACCTATAATGTGATTTCCATTGGTATTTTTTAGCTCTGTTTTGTGGTTAAGATTGTAACTACTCTGTACTTATTCACATATATATGTTTATGTGTGTATATCTATATATTGTTTAATTGTGAGAATTTCAGGAGCAATTTTTTAATTTAAAAATTAATTTTAAAATTTAAATCTGGCATTGTTACTGTGGGGCTTGTAAATTTTTGACTTGGTTATTAATGACATTAATCTATTGCCTATTCCTAGGCAATAGATTAAATCATAGTTACCTTGGTAGGGTCATTACATAAATATTAATAAAATGAATGAAAACTTGCTTAGAATTATGACCTTTCCTGGAACAGTATACAATAGGTTTTTTTTCAGGTTTTAAAACATCCTACAGTACTATCTCATACATGTCATGTGATTGACTCACAAAAGTTCTAATGGGGACTGCTGATACTATGATGGCTGTGAGACAACTCCTACAAAGAGGAAGGTGAGATTAGATTAGAAAGATTTATCTAGGGAATTTGCCAAGGTAAAATACTGTCTTGGGAGCTAGTGATTTCTTGCCATTTTGATGTCAGACCAGTTGAGAATTAGAAAAGATTGCTTTTATACAACTTTATATCTGTTTACACAGTAGAATTTGGGGGACTAATATTGAATATAAATGAAAGTTTTAATGAGGGTCTTTTTGGTCATTTTGTACTGTTTGTGGACCTTTTCATGATCTCTCACCAGGGAGAAAGATAACCAGGCAAATGATATGTTTGAGTGGTCCTCTAAGTGATATTCATTTCTGACATTTAATCTGTATGTGCCCATTTTTGAAAAATAAACTTATTTTATTAACAATATCTATAGTGAATTTTTTTTAATGTTGTTAAGCTTTCAGAATGGCATGGTTTCTGTTAGAAATTATTCTAAATATGTCCAAATCTTTCATTGTGTTTCATATGCTAATCTTTCCTTGGAGAAACTTCCAAGTTGGAAATGCCAGCGCTAAATAAGATGGGAAATTTCTTGTTCTGTTTGCTGGCATGAATTGTATAAAAGGCCATGTATTCAACACAGTTGGAAAAAACCATTATGCATCTGTGCTATATATGAGATTTTGTACTTTTGCTCTAGTTAAAAACCAACCAAAAGCTTATTGTTTCTACAGAGTGATTTAATATACACCCTGGAATACTTAAGCTGAAACAATTGCCTGCTCAAATATATTAATTATTAGTAAACAGGAATTACTTGAATAAATTAAGTACACAGAAAATTTCTCAAGCTTTATTCTAGTTAACTTCAGCTTTCCTCATCTCACTGTTTCCCAGTAAAGTTAAAATTTTTATTCTAACTAGTAGCAGTTCATCTGAACGATTATATATAAATTTTTTTTGTAACTTTCTTTTAAATACAATAAAACAATACATAAAAGAATTTTGTAATGAATCCTCTTAAAACAAACATTTATTTCCCTCTCCCAAATAAATTATTTTTCTGTGCTGCATTGGATGCTTCTTATTTCCACTTTCTTTTAATTAACAGATTTAAATGCTTATAAGAAAGAAAATAGGCAAAGGGCAGGAGTGAAGTGGGAAAAAAAAAATCCAACTAGGGAATGAATGGATGACTCCAGCCATCAAAATTACATCTGTATAAATGTTAATGTTGACTAGTTGAAAATAAAGGAATTATTTGGAATGATACTAAATCTCCCCATGTACTAATCACCCCATGTTTTAAAATATGATTTGGATTCAAAATATTAACTTCATTTAAAGGTGTATTCAGATACTTTTATTTCTTTACAAAATTGCGGTACTTAAGTGATCATTTGGAAACCCTGATTAATTTTTTTCCCCCTGATTAATCTTAAACTTGGATCTCCTCATACCCTACTGTATACCTCAACTGTTGTATTTTTCCTTATTCCAAAAGTTTACTAATCTTGTGTATGGAACTATCAGGTGACCATTATAGACATCCTGTTCAGTCTTTGTAGGTCTGGGACTGTTTTAATACTTCTGAATTCTTAGAGCCCTACTTATTAACTCCTCTCCTTCCCAGGTCCTTAAAATGACATTTGTCTGTGACTCACCTGCTTGGTTCCCATTAGTTTCTGGATTCTTTTCTTTGACTTGGTCTTTTTAGGTATTAGTGTATCTTGCGTCATAATTTGACCTGTGGAGTCTTATTTTGGCTGCAAGAACTATGTTCTCTTGCTATATATCTTGACAACCAAATAATTTGCGGTTATTTGTTTGTTTGTTTTTCTCCTAATACAGCCTCTATTCCACTTGAAGTATTTGTCATTTTCTATCTGGTGTGTTTACAATTTCAGAGGATTAACAGGAAGTTCAGACTTCGTAAAATGTTTAATGATCTCAACCTAGAGATAGACCTGGTAGTGCCTCAAATTATATATATTTATCTTTTGGCAGAGGAAAGAGAAAGTGGAACTTTTCAACACTTTATCTTTTAGAAGTATAAAGTTATAATCATTTTCTCCAGTAAAAGAGGCAGGCATATTTTGCCATCAGGGAGGAGGGAGAAGGAGATAACTAATGAAAACAGCCTATTTCTATACCAGTGATAGTCATTCCAGGAAGAGGTAAAAGTCAACAATTTGATCTTATGATGACTTTATATTGACTTGTAATCATACAATACCTGAAAGGCACCAAGGTAAGAGTGATAAACAAAGAATACGTGAATGGAAGCCCAGACTAAGTTTGTGAAAATTAGTCACTGTGGTTGCATAGTAAAATCACATATCTCTTAAGCCCTTTTCTCATTCGATCTTTAACTTTTCAAGGGAAGAAGTCCAGAATTTCAAAACTGTCAATACAATGTTTAGGTAGATTTTCAGATTGCTTGTTTTCGTTTAATTGCCCAAGAATCCTCAGGTCAACACAGTCACCAGCTAATACTCGGAGTAGATTTCAGGTAAAACCAAAATGAATCTGTTAGCTCTCCATCAGATTAATCTGAGGTTGCCTCCAAGTGATTGAATATGAGCATTTGAGGCTCTCAACTATGTCATAGTGTAGATTTTAATCATGAACAAAGGAAGCATCATTCTGTTTTGTCTATATGAAGCATGACGTTCACTCCCCACTCCTATGCCCCCACTCTCAAGGTATTCAGTTAATTTTTTTAATCTGAAAGGCTGAGTGCTATTAGTGGGAAGATCTCAGGAATTGGACCATCTCAAGCACTTATTAGCTGTGTGACCATGGACAATTTTAATTTTTTTGAGCTTCAGTTTCCTCATCTATAAAATGAAGATAACACTTACACTGACCACCTCATTCATTTGTGAGGAAAGTGCTTTATAAGTCTTAAAACATTAGAAATGAGTGATTATCATACACAATTCTTGAGATAAATTAACACTACCTAGAATTTTTTATGGTGAAAGTAGTTTTTATGCTGTAAAGGAATTATTTCTATCCTTCAATTATATTTATTATATTATATATTAATATTTGTTATCATTTCCCTGGCCCAAAAACCTATAAGAAGAATATTCATTCTTGTTTGTCATTCTTGAAGAAGACCATGACATTGGGATGATGTCATGACTTGCACTGAATTAGATTTAAGTGAGGGTGGGCTGGGCACGGTCACCAATCTCACTCTCTACTCCAAAGCCTTGTGGCTCCAGTGGCAAGATATACATCAGGAAGACTGGAGATAGCCCCTGATGTTTAAGGCAATTGGGGTCAAGTGACTTGCCCAGGGTCACAGAGCTAGTAAGTGTCTGAGGTGAGATTTGGATTTGAGTCCTCCCGACTTCCAGGCCAGTGGTCTATCTACTGCTCCACCTAGCTGCCCCTATTTAATGGGATTAAGAACTGATTTAAAAACAGTCATTGGGAAAAATGAGAGGAGAAAATGTCATTCCCAGTGACAGGAGAAAACAAGAACTTCCTATCACTTCCTCACTTTGTTATCTTTAAGTTTTCCTCACTTACCCTTCTGACTCTTTTTTTCTCCCACCTCCTCTCCCCAAGATTATAGTGACAGAAAAATAAAATGGGAGAGGAAAAAATTCCTTCATACTGTTTCTGTCTTTTTCTGTGATTTTAATGTTGCCTGTATTGTATTGGAAGCTCTTAATGGACAAGCAAAAGTCATTAAAAATACATGTATTCCATATTTTTCTAAAGGGACTGATACAGTGACCAAACAACAACAAAACCTTGGAGATACTTGGTAATATTCATCTGCTCCTATTGTATCATTAAACTGTGTTAAGAGCTCCAATAAATTATATTAATTCTGGATTTCCAGCTTACTCTGGTTATCAAAGTAGTCCAAAGTGTAGGTGAAAAGTTTAAATTGGGTCACATATGTAATTTGAACTTAAAATACATGCACATTCTGGTTTTTACTCCAGCCTTTTCTTCTCTAACCTCAGTCTAGTTTATCCCCAGGACCTAGTGGTGTAAATTCCTACATGTCAACTTTCTCAACTTAAAATTGTGTATTTTAATGCATTGGCATAAGAAAACAACAGCTTTGCCAAGGCTGGTTTAGGCTATTTTGATTTGGTTACATGTGATTTGTCACCTTTATGGTGTGATAATATCCCCTAACTAGTACTAAAAAACAAAACAAAACAAAACGAAAAACCCTGATCCCACCCTTCCCCCATTTATGTAATTTACTACTGTAATCTGTTAAAGGGCACAGTTAATCTTTAGATTCCCCCTCCCTGCTAGATGAATAGCATGAATTGTATAATGAATTTGGGTAGTGTAAATGGAAGAACAGTTTGCAGAATTTAGCCCCAAACTTAGTCCATTCTGGCAAAAAAAGGAAAGTTTCTGTTTTCTTACCAGAATCAGCTGGAGATTTGTAGCTGTGACAAGTCAATCATGAAAGACAATAAAAAATTAAGCTTCCTATTTCATTTTCATAATTTTTTGTGTGTGTATTAAAGGATTGTCAAAAGAAGGGGCATTTTCTTAAATGCATACCAAGCTAAAATTCTTGAGGAGGGCTTAGATTTAAGAACAGTTTCCAAGAAAATTAGGTTGAGACTTCTTAAATGGGAACATTTGAATAAAATCAAGTCTTTTCTGAACAGTGTTATTTAAGATTTGTCTTCAGCCTTGATTATTTTGTTGTTTTTTTCAATCATGTCAAATTCTTTGTGACCCTTTTTGCACGGTTTTCTTGGCAAAGACACTGGAGTAATTTGCCATTTCCTACACCCCATTGTCTTACAGGTGAGGAACTGAGGCAAACAGGGTTAAGTGACTTGCCCAGGGCCAGACTAGCTAATAAGTGTCTGTGAGACATGATTTGAACTCAGGTCTTCCTGACTGCCCGCTCAACAGATTGATCTTCCTGAATTCAAATCTGACCTCAGACACTTAGAAGCCCAGCAGTCCTGGTCAAGTCACTTAACTCCTTTTGCCTCAGTTTCCTCATCTGTAAAATGAGCTGGAGATGGAAATGGCAAATCTCTCCAGTATCTTTGTTTTTTAAAAAAACAAACAAACCCAAATAGAGTCACAAAGTCCTACACAACTAAACAACTTCCTGACTTCAGGCCTGGTGCTCTATCTTCTTTGCCGCCTAGCTGCCCTTCAGCCTTGATATGTTATCTTATCTACCATTTGTCCTTCCTCTTCCTGTGTTTTGAGTAATAGATTTTTGTAAACTTTAGCATAGTGAGTGAGCTAGGTGGCTCAGTGGATGGAGTGTCCGACTTGGAGTCTAGAAAACCTTTGAGTTCTGTTCTGCATAAGGGAGTTAACCTCTCTGGCCCTCAGTTTCCTCATCTGTAAAATGGGGGTAATAATAGCACCCACCTCACAGGGTTGTTGTGAAGATCAAATTAGATATCAAGCAAAGCATTTTGCAAACCTTAAAGTGTTAAATAAAATGCTAACGGGCCGTTTGTGTGCAAATTGGAGCTTATATTTAATTTTACATTTGATATAGCAAATGAGTAGGTCTATGTTCATTAAAATTCTGTCATTTTTCCTTTCTGTAAATTCTTTACAATTGTTTTTTTTTTTTTTTCCCCATATATTCTATGTTAGGGGGGCAGCTAGATGGCGCAGTGGATAAAGCACTGGCCCTGGAGTCAGGAGTACCTGAGTTCAAATCAGGCCTCAGACACTTGACACTGACCAGCTGTGTGACCCTGGGCAAGTCACTTAATCCCCATTGCCCCGCAAAAAAACCAAAAAAAAACCCAAAACATATATTTGATGTCAGTTAGAAACAGCTGGATATTTCTTTCAGGTAGTCTTAACAAAGTAATTTAAAAATAAAGGAAACTTCATATGGCAGGCAGCATTGTATAATGAAAAAATATCTGGATTTGGAATCAAAGGACTTGGATTCCCAGGATCAAGCCCCATTTGGGGCAAATCATCTGACCTCTCTGGTCCTCACTGTCATTATCTGCAACGAGGAGCTTGGGTTAGATTACCTTTAGGTTTTTTCTAACTCTAAGTTTATAGCCCTACATAAATCATGTCTTTTGGGCAAATGTAATTTAGGTCAAAGACAAATCATATTTCTAAAATAACATTTTAAGGTAAGTATTCTAGAAGCCATTCTGTGTTGCCTTTATTTTTTCCATGACGACACCCAAAATGTATATCCATATTTCAGGGAAAAATGGTTATGAAATGTGGTCATTTTATATTTTAAACTGGTCTTGAATGTTTGACAGTTTAGATCAGGAGTTCCCAACCTGGGATATTTTTAGATAAAAAGCTTATCAAGGGAATAGTTTTTATTTCTGAAAAATTAATCTATTTCATTTTTTATGTATACAATGATAAACTTGAAAGGCTATGAGGACTGTGGGACCAGAAAAAGGTTGGGAAACCTGGATCTTGATCCTTTGAATAGAAATATTCATCATTACACATAATGAAACTACCTAAATGTAAGACTCAAAGTAATTTGCAAATTATCAGAGAGATGATGAGTATGTTATTTTTTACTCTTTCATTTCTGGAACATTTATCTTAATGTAGCCTATACTTATTTTTTTCTTTTCAAAGAGATCTCCCTATGTGGGGTACAACCTATATTAGGGGATGGGTGGGATGGTATGGTACTTTCAAAAATGAAATATATTAGTTTTCAGAAATAACTATGTTAAAACAATGAACATAGATAAAAATGATTTTTATCTTGTAGAATTTTTTAGAGCCTTCAGAACTAAGGTTTCAGTACTGAAGAACTGAAAGGAAAGATGGTTTGTATAATCATATTGGTTTATTTTTCATGAGGATCTTTAATGATAGGCAATTCTCCAATGTAGAGAAAAGATGTCTGTTTTGTTTACTTTGAAGGATAGTATTCTATTTGGAGCATCACTTCTTTTTTTCAATAAACATCATTAAAAGACTAGAGATAATACTATCATCTGAATATCACTGTGACTGTCTCCAAAGTGGCTAAAGTAGTAGTTGTTTGATGCCTGCAATGAAGATAAAGTAGATTAAGTATTTTTTAAGTGAAAAAAATAACATGTTTCCTAATTAGGCATTGCTTAAAAGCAAATCTTTGTTTAAAGAATATTGCTTATAGGGACACCTAGGTAGCCCAGTGGATAGAACACCTGCCCTGGAGTCAGGAGGACCTGAGTTCAAATGTAACCTCAAGACACGATGGGCAAGTCACTTCATCTCAATTGCCACCCCCCAAAAAGAATATTGCTTTTATATAATTTTAATGAGAAGTTAGCTGCTGTGCCAAAGAAAATGAATTTATACACTGGTGATGAGTTGAATTTCTACTTGGATTGTTTAGGATCAGACATTGTAAAAGTTAAATAAAAGCTGAGAAAAAAGTAGAGTTTCAGAATATCTGTAATATTTCACCAAGGAAACACTTTTTTCCTCCAAGGGAGGATTTTGAGAATAACTATATTATTGTTGCCATTACAGGGGTGGGGGAGGAATTAGTCTCTCTTTTCATTGAGGTTTCTGTTATCATCCATTACCACTGTAGTTGTAGTGGCCCAAAGATAGCACTTTATATATTAATTTGACAAGTGCCAGCTCTGTTGATTGATAAGAAGCCTTTTAGTGTCTTTTCCGAAGGGCAGGGACTGTATTTGTATCTCTTGCTTGTATTTGTATACCTAGTGCTTAACACAGTATCTGGCATATAGTATACACTTAAATGTCTTTTCATTATTGATAACACAGCTATGTAAGAAAGCCCCTTGTCCTCAGGAAGCTTATAATTATTTTGGGAAGGACAAAACCATTAAATTTATCAGTATAAGAAAGCACCATTAATTGTCAAAATGAGTAGTCCAAAGGTATCTCCTTTTCTCATCCTATGATATTTAGCATCCCCACTTAGTAATAGGTGACAGTGCCATCATCAATTATTCTCACTTCGGGATGGTGTGGCATCATCATTCCTTTGCCTTGAATTATGCCAGTTTCAGTGTTGGTGAACATAAATATGTTGGTGATATGACAGCATTTTGGCAGTAAGAGAAGAGGAACTAAAACAAGGAATATGGGTTCTCGGCCATTTTCCCACTGATTTCACAGGCAAAACCAATTCTGTCCTTGAGAATTAGAATTGATAGACATTTGGCTATGTTTACATTTGCAAGTGCCAGTCTTTTTTCCTGAATTTGTTGACCTAGTCATGCATTTGTACACATAAAGATGTCCACATATAATTTTAAAAGGCATTTCCTTAGAAATTTGGGATTAATGGCATTTTGTTTTATAGTTAAATTGATTAGAACAGTCTTCCTTTTGGTTGAAGGAAGTCTTGAAACCTTCCAGAAAATGCGTTCTGTGTGTGGAGGGAGCAGTGCCAGACAGAGTGTGAGGGAGACAGATAGTATATAGATGGGTAATGGAAGTTGAGGGGGGTTTTATCCTCAGCAGGATTGGAGATTCATAGTTTTCATCAAGTACTGCTGGCTCTTGGACTAAGGTGTTCTTAATCCATGTATTGGATTTTGATAAGGGGCAACTAGTAACAGAACTGTGATGGCTATCAGTGTCACATATTTTTATGTTTCAGACAATTTTAAGCTTTATACTATAATTTTAGAAGTCCATTGACATGTTGAAAACTTTAGTGTGACACTTGAAACAGAAAATTAGATATTTAAAAAGCAGATTGAATGAATAATTGGAATTTTTATCTTGCTGCTTTTATCTCCTCTCATTTTAATTGTATGAAATTAGAATGATCTCCTTCCTGGTTTTATTTTGACAACAAAGTCTTAAATTGTTTTGATGGAAATTTTGTAATATCCCAAATTCAAAAGTATAATTTTACTGCAGGATAAATAGAAGAAGAAAGCTGGGAAGGAGCAAAGCATTGTTTACAAATGTCTTAATAATGAGCAAATGTGGCAGGAAAAAATATATTAAGACAAGTATAAGGTAGGTAAACTTATGTTTATCTGTTTTTTTAAAAAGTTAAAGTTAGAATGATAGACATTCTAATTATTTGTTCTCTTCAGCCTTAACCTATGTTAAAAATAAATATAAACTATATATTCATCCATCAGATACATTGAACTACTTTTTGTATAGCACTATACACATACACACACTGACTAGAAAGTGGAGCATGTGGCAGTTAGTCTCATTTGAGCTGAGTAGTTGGATTAGAGAGATAGAAATCATATATTAAACTTTCCTCTGCTTTCTTATAAATAGTAGCACAAACAGAATATAACCTTTCTGGATGATTCAGGGTCATTTTTACTGTAATGTTCTGTATTACAAGATGCCTTTAGGGACTATTGAAATATTGATGCATTAAATACCTCTAGCCTGCTGTGATTTTGTTGGTTTTATCTATTTTTTATAGTTTTTCTGTCTCTTTCATTCTTGTAGGTCTTACTTTTTGTGGCTGACATTGTATCTGCCTGTAGAGCAAACAGCTTTTCCTGGTTTTGAAACAAGATAATCAAGGTTTTTTGAATAATGATTGATGTAAGAGTAAATAGGCTCTGAGCCCAGGCACTGTGGGTGCCTCTAGTTAATGGACTTTCTTTCATATATCCAGTGGTCAGAGAGGGCCTTTTTCTTTTTTTCCTTTTTCTTGGTTTTCAGCTGAGTTCTGGATAGGTAAAGTTACCATATTTGAGTTCCAGATAGGTAAGATGTTAATGTATATAGGATAGTTTAATCACATAGTGATAAGAAAGGGCTTCTTGGAAAGAGGAGAGTTTTGAGCTGGCTCTTAAAGGCCAGTGCTCCTTAAAGAAAGCAGGACTACTTGAGGTAGAAGACTTGGCATGTTTGAAAGTAAAGAGGTAAGATTAACAATCTTTTTTTTTTTTTGTGAGGCAATTGGGGTTGTGACTTGCCTAGGGTCACACAGCTAGTAATTGTTAAGTGTCTGAGGTCAGATTTGAATTCAGGTCCTCCTGAATCCAGGGCCAGTGTTCTAGCCACTGCGCTACCTAGCTGCCCCAGAATTAACAATCTTAATTGCATGGTGAGAGGCAAATAGATTGGTTTGACCTAAAAGTAAAGGGACCATTTTGAGAAATAACTAAGTATGAGGCTGGAAAATGAACAGGATTAGGTATATTTGCTATATATGTAGCAGTAAACTAAGAATTTTAATTTAAAGTAATAAATAATGGCAGGGGGTTATTAAAAGTTATTATAAAAGTGATATGATCAGTGTTTTCTTTTTGAGAAATAATTGTTTTAGCAGCTATATATTTTAGCAGCTATATGTAGGGTATACTAGAAGACCAGAGTATGAGCAGATTAATAAATAGGAAGCAAATGTGATGAAGCTAGAGGAATTGGAAATCAGGTGTTGGCATAAATGGAAAAGAAATGGCTAGTCTGAGAAGCATCGTGGAGGATGATTGTTTGGGAGACTTTTTATTTCAATCAAAGTTATGAATGATCTTAAATTTTACATCTTTTTTTAGACTGTTTTGGTGAAAAACATTATTGTGGTGATAATAAGTAGGAAAGGTAGAAGACCAGTAAGATAATTTAAAATGGTCATTTAAAAATGAACTGTTACATATTTCATTTAGTGAGCATACCATTTAAAAGATCACATTTTCACTTTTTAGTTTTAAGTAGAATTATTACAGGATTACTTACTTCTTTAGATACAAATTCAGGGTGATAACCTATTTTTATTTCGATTAAACTTAAAAGGAAACAAAATATTTAAAACGATAGCTATCCTTACAAAACTTGATCAGTTTCTTAAAAATGACTAAAGCTCTCTTATATGTCTTCAGCTTCACATGAATAAAATTACATGATAAACTTATTTATCATTAACTTCATTACTAAAAAATTAAATTATCTTGTTACTATGTTATGGACATGGGCAGTTTGAATAAATGATAACTATTTTTTTTTCATACAATAGAGATGGCTTTAATTTATTTTGTAAAGTGAGAGGAGTTGGGCTACATCATGAGATCCCTTCAAGTTCTAAATATATGATTCTGTCTTTCTATGCTAGTATCAACAATTGTGATGATAACAATAGTGATATCTCACATTTATATAGTGCTTTATAATTACAAAGGACTTTTCCATCTATTATTCAATCACATAGTAGCTTATATGCTATTGAATTTCCCTAAAGAAATTGGCTACCTTTAGAAAACTTTTGATGGAAGTTTTATTATAGTTAAGGAATAAACCAACGACTTCAATCATTTGGCTATAGGTGATCATAGGAGGACAGTGTTTTTGAAAATCTGCTTTCCATGGGCAATGTCAATAGAATAAATTGCCTAGAATTTGGAGATTGAGAATATGTACTCTATTGATACAGTCTGTAGGACTAAGCATTTATCTTGATTATTTAAAAAATTCCACAGTTGAAATTATGTCAGAGTCAAACATAGATAGTGATCGTTGAGATAGATGCCTAATAGTTTTTCTTTTTCATTTTCTTTTCAGACAAATGACCATGGAAACAGTTGAATCTCAGCAGGATGGAAGTGTAACGGATTCTGTAACAGACAGTGATTCTGCTCATGTACAGACTCAGACTGGTCAAAATTCAATTCCAACCCTAGCTCAGGTAAATTAAAATAGAAGCAATAGGGACTAATAATAAAGTTGAAAATATATGGAAATAAGAGCTGTGGCTTGATACTTGTTATTTTCTTGTAGATAGCCTTTAATGTAGTATATTCTTGGATGGTAATTATTTCTAATGCATATATTGAAAGGAATATTGATATTTAACCAATTTTGTATTTTAATGGGCACATGATAACAGCAAACTATAAAACCCCCAAAGAAGAAAAAGACAGCAAGAAAAAACATAGCCCTCATAAGACACTCAAAAAGAATGGTTGGTGTACAGTTGGCATGATAATCATTAGTTATAATAAAATTGAGTTATTTGAACAGAATGCTTGCCTTTTTTTAAACTGACAGTTACTTTTATTTTTTTTGACTGTTGGTATTTGAACATAAATCTAAATCAGTGTGTATGATTATGTAGTACTTTAAAAATTATGCTGAAGGAATATTTTTTTGGAGGTTGAGGTGGATTTTTAGGGAAGGTGGGGCCAGAACTATGAGAGGTGAACTGTTGTACTACAGACGCTAAGCCTTGTGGGTGAAAATCAGTCAAGAGTTTAGTGATCTGAGCTAGAGACTGTTGCTGCACATTGAGAATAGGAACAAAGACAGTAATGAAACAGTCTCTTGTCTTTATGGAATTTGCAAATTTTGACCTGGGGAATTAACATATGCACAAATAAGTATATCTAAAATGCAGACTATCTCCCGTGTACAGGTTAAAATTATTAAGCTTTATTTCCATTTATTTATTTTGTAAGCTTTATTTTAAAATTCAGAACATAAGTACCCCCAAATTTTTCATATATAAAATAGAACACAAATAGATGTGTGTGCATAATTAAATGTTACTTTCAAAATTGGCTGTTTCCTTATGTTTTCTGTGCACTTTAAAAAATATTTTAATACCCAATTTCATTTTTTTTAAATGGCATGAACAATACTTCCCCAAATCCAAAGCCCTTCGTAATTAAAAACAGGAAAAAAACCCTCAAACCTTTGTAACAAATGAACAGTCAAACAATAAGCATAATTAAGCAAAACAACAACTGTGTCCCAAAAATGTCTATGTCCTTCTGCACCTTAAGTCTGTCACCTCCTAGGTAGGAGGCAGAGCAACAGGTATCATCCTGGTACTCTGGAGATATAGTTGTATGTTGCTTTGATGAAAATCCTTAAGTGTTATACAATGTTACCGGCCTTGTATAGATTATTCTCCTCGTTTTTCTTGCTTCACTCAGCATCAGTTTGTACCTCCTAGGATTCTTTGAAATCATCTTTTCTCATTTCTTTAGGCACAATAATATTCCCTTATATTTATATGCCACCATTTAGCCATGTCCCCCATTTCCAGTTCTTTTATTTCCCTCCTTTTTTCTTTTTAAGTACCATCCCCTACTTGAAGATTAAGAAGTTTGTTTTGCTTATGACGGTTCATTCCCAGTATTATCCTCCTTCATTATACTACCCTTCTCCCATTTCTGTTTCCTGTTGAGTTTAATTAATTTCCAAATTTTGGGTGGGTGTTCAAACTTCTGTTGTCTAGTCCAGATGGAGAGAAGGTCATTTGGTACCCATTATGCCAACCCTTTCCCCATATTTGTTATGACAAAAAGTATTTTCCAATGATCCTTCTTCCTTTCCACATTAGTGTATTCCTTCTATTCTCCCTTTCCTTTCCCCTCTTAAAAGCCTCATAACAAAACCGACCCTGATCCCTTCTTTTTTTCTTATTTAAAACCCCCTGTACTTTTTGAAGACATTAAATTTCCAAAGGGATGCATGTATATTTTTTCCTATTAGAATATCAGTCCTTCATCATTGTGTAGCCCTTTCTAATTGCTCAAACAAGCTTACCTTTCTAGTTTTCTCTTGACTCTTGTGTTTGTATTTCAAGGTTCTACTCAGCTCTGGTCTTTTCATCAGGAAATCTTGAAAGTGCTCTATTCCATTAAAGCTTTATTTTTGTCCCAATAAGACTATACTCAGCTTTTCAGGCAATTTGGTAGTAAGACAATTTTTTGTCTTTTGAAATATTGTATTCTGAGATCTCCTTTTATCTGTAGTAGAAGCTTTCAGGTCTTAAGCAATCCTGATTATGCTTTATCTAGTTAGATGCAGCCCAGTGTTCTAGCTTGTCAAGATACCTTTTGATCTTCTACTGTATACTGTGTTCACTCCAAACTTTTGTGTTATTTTCAGAGTTGATGAATAATACTATTTATGCCATCGTCCAAGTCATTGATAAAAATGTTAGGCAGTACAGGGCTCAGATCCCTGGGTTGTTCCACTGGAGACTTTTTGCTCTGTTGCTTTTGAAGTGTTGTTACTCTTTGAATCTGTCCATAAAACCAATTCTGAATCCATCAGAGTACCTTATTGTCTAGTCAGCATATATCTGTCTTCTTCACAGAGAATAGTATTAATATATATATATTTTTAAAATCTAAACAAACTATATTCACAGCACTCCCCATGTCTGCTAATTTAATAATCTTTTCAAAACAGGAAATGAGGTTAGTCTGGCTTGACCTGTTCTTGTTGGCTTGTTTGTTTGTTTGTTTGTTTTTAGTGAGGCAATTGGGGTTAAGTGACTTGCCCAGGGTCACACAGCTAGTAAGTGTTAAGTGTCTGAGGCCGGATTTGAACTCAGGTACTCCTGAATCCAGGGCCGGTGCTCTATCCACTGTGCCACCTAGCTGCTCCACTTGACCTGTTCTTGATGGAACCATTCTGGCTCTTTGGATTGAAACGTTTCCTTTTAAATGTTCAGCAACCACCTCTTAAATAATCTATGAAGATGTCCCCAGGAATCACACTCAGTGGCCTGCAGTGTGCAGACTGTTCTTTTCTCCTTTTTTTTTTTTTTGTTTGTTTTTTTGGTTTTTTGCAGGCAATGGGGGTTAAGTGACTTGCCCAGGGTCACACAGCTAGTAAGTGTCAAGTGTCTGAGGCCAGATTTGAACTCAGGTACTCCTGAATCCAGGGCTGGTGCTTTAACCACTGCGCCATCTAGCTGCCCCTGTTATTTTCTCCTTTTTGAGAATTGATGGGTATTTAATAAATGTTGATTGTTGGACTGATTGACTTAAACAAGATTTATTTTCTAGACCTAAAAATCAAAGACAGTGTGGTTGAAAAAAGTTAGTGCTGTGAGGTAGTTTTTCCTTAATGAGAAAGAATTAGAAATGTCCAGAAAAATATTTTAAGCTTTTGACTGAATCATTTATCTCATGTATAAATTATTCCAAATATAAATTAGCCGTTTTATATCTAGATTATTCATTTAATATCAAGGAAATCTCATAATTTGGGGGGTTTGTGATAAATAGGCTTTAAAAAATTATCAGTTAGAAAGCTTTTATTAAGCACATGCTCTATGCCAGGTACTGTGCTAAATAAACAAAGAAGGGAAAATACAATCACTATTCTTAAGGAGTTTATTAGTCTCTCAAAATTACATGTGGATGTTGAATGAGAACTTAGTGTTTTAAAAAAATACACAATCCATATTTACATATTTCTTAATAAACTTTTTTCTCTACTTAAATACTTTGTGATTTTAGTTCATCTGGAATAGATTTTATTAATAAGTTTCACCAAGTCTAATTGTGTCTTCAAAAAAAAAGTAGAAATAGCAGTAATACCTGAGAAAGTGGAAATTTAAGGAGAAGTCACTCAAAGACATATGAGGAAAAGTAAAGGTCAAAATGAATACATTTTAATGATTCTCACTTTATGTAATTAAAACTTTTGAATATAATAGTGATATAATATATATAAATTGCTTTCACATACATTCTCTTTCAATTATTCCAGCACAAGAAGGTAGGTATTACAGGTGGTATTATCCGTATCTTTTTGATGAGGAAATTCATTTCCCCCAAACATCACTGTTAATAGACGACCAAGTTGTGATATGAATTCAGGTGACTCCAAGTTCATGCTCTCTAAAATGCTGTTTTGATTTATAGAAGTAGATCCATTGAGAGAAGATTGTTTTTTCCAATAAATTTGTTCAGAATAAGGGGAGAAGAGAATGGAATATTAGCAGTATTCAATAAAAGAGTCAAGATAAAATTTTTTTAGGTTTGAGGAAACGAACATTTTTGTTGTTAGGAAGGATCTTGTGTAGGTTAGGAGATTGTATATGCATGAGAAAGAAAAGATGATTGCTGGAGGGAGTTTTTAGAAGAGGCAAGAGGGAAGTCACAGTACAAATAGAGGGATTAATTTGGGTTACTTGTTTCTCAGAGACCCAAGAGAGGAGGATGGCAAAATGAGTGGTTTATGAGTGTACAGGTGACATTTGAGGAATGGAAGTTCTGGGAGCTCTTGTCAGATGGCTTTAGTCTTTTCAGTGAGCTAAGAGGCTTACTATAAAGCAAAGGGGACTTGAAAGAGGAAAAAGTTTGAAATACGTGCTGTGAGAAATGAAGTAGAGAGTCAGTGAAAAAAGGATTGCTAAGTAGCAATGAAAATCTGACCCAGTTGAATGGAAACAGCAGAACATATCTGTTTCTGTCTTTTGGGGCTCTGTAAGTTTCTCTGGGTTTTACTTTGATTGTTTTAAGTGAATTTTTTCCAGATAGGGAAAACAGATAAATACTCAGAAGAACTAATATGTTATTTTGAATAAATCTTTAAAACCTATTTATGTTCGAGCAGCTAGGTGGCGCAGTGGATAAAGTACCGGCCCTGGATTCAGGAGGACCTGAATTCAAATTTAGCCTCAGACACTTGACTCTTACTAGCTATGTGACCCTGGGAAGTCACTTAACCCTCATTGCCACCCCTCCCCCCTCAATTCTATTTATGTACCACAGAGTTGCGTCATGTAAAAGTAGTCATGAATAGGATGTAATAGCAAGATTCCCCTCTAGGGGAAAGATTCATTTGTGCTTTATTTGCTTTTTTCCCCTTGTAGATTTGGAAGCAATAAAATAGCATATCTATAGAACTACTACAAAAATTGGAGCCAGTAAATTGGTGCTTTTGTAAACTCATTTTAGGATATTACCTTTCCCTTGTGACAGGTTCAATAAAAATAACTCACTGTTACTCCCACTAAACTATCTTTTATCACAAGTGATTGGAGAATATAGTGTTTCTGTTTAACTGAGGGTTATGATATACATAATACATGAATTATTACTTTATGGAAAATTGAATGAGTCATATGTACTTAATAACATAGATTTTTTCCTTAATGACTCAAGAGTTAGCATTGTCTCAAATTCACCATTATGAATATTCATTATCCTACATTGCTATATATCTAGAATGGGTGTAGAAAGTTAGGTTGAATTTATATTGACTCTGGTGGCCTTTACTGGAAGTGAACCTAAAAAAGAATACCTTATTTTCGGAGTCTGTTATTTTCATTTTTAAAAATGTGCATAAAATTGCAGATTACTTTAACTTTACAATTTAGAGAAACATATTACAACAACTCCCTAGTTTATACATTTTTATGTATTCAATAAAGAACAAATGACAAGGGGGCATCTAGCTGGCGCAGTGGATAAATCACTGGCCCTGGATTCAGGAGGATCTGAGTTCAAATCCAACCTCAGACACTTGACACTTACTAGCTGTGTGACCCTGGGCAAGTCACTTAACCCCCATTGCCCTGCAAAAAAAAAAAAAATGGCATAAGCAAAAGATTATTAGGTGTTTAGTTAGAGTTTGAATAGTTTTTGAAATCACGATTGATAGTTTGCTTTTCTACTTTGAAGAGCCATCTGTTGATATACTTGAACAAAATTTATGCTTTGGGCAGTTGGTTTTACTAATAGAAAATTTTCAGGTCTTTTTGAGTCTAGATACTAGATTTTTTTCAGATATATATCCTGAGATTCTCTCCCTTCTCCCCCCTTATTTGTTTCTTTTCATCAGATCTGTGGATTTTCTTATCCATACCGAATCTAAAATAATGTTTGAATGTATGAAGTAGAGACATAAAGACATGAATATTTAAGAAGATCATGCACTGGACCTAGACTAGCTCTTTGTTTTGACAAATAATAGTCATTATAGAGCACTGGGTACACAGTTTAAAATGTTATATTACAGTGCTGCCAGTTAACTTTGGTCACTTAGCTGTTTTTTCCTTGGAGCATTTTTGTTTCCACTTTGACCTCTTCTTAGAATTTGTTTATTACTTTAAAAAAAAATCTGGTATTAAAAAAAGAGCCTTGAGGTTTGCTCACATAAAGTTAATAAGAGCTCTTTTGTTCCAACTTGTATCTCAAAATGGCTTTTTTACATAGAACTCAAAGTTTCAAACCTGAACCCTATCAAATTTTGCTTGAAAATTAATGTGAAGGGGCAGCTAGGTGGCACAGTGGATAAGGCACTGGCCCAAGATTCAGTAGGACCTAAGTTCAAATGCAGCCTTAGACACTTGACACTTACTAGCTTTGTGACCCTGGGCAAATCACTTAAACCCTTATTGCCCTGCAAAATAAATAAATGAATGAATAAATGAATGAATAAATAAATAAGCAAATAAATGAGCAACTAAATAAATGAGCAACTAACTAAATAAATAATTGAGTTAAATTAAAAGAAAAGAAAATTAATGTGAAGATACTCCTCCTACTTGTGCAGATTGGAACATCTTCATGCCTTTGTGCTCCTTCAAAGAGAATACATGCAACATATTAGAAGAAGCCTTATACCCTTTGTTTTTGTTTTGTTTTTTTTTTGTGGGGCAATGAGGGTTAAGTGACTTGTCCAGGGTCACACAGCTAGTAAATGTCAAGTGTCTGGGGTCAAATTTGAACTCAGGTCCTCCTGAATCCAGGGCTGGTGCTATATCCACTGTGCCACCTAGCTGCACCCTACCCTTTGTTTTAATAGCTTGCTTGTACCAGTACATTACTCAAAGTGCTTGCTTTCCT